>NW_011888785.1:6282451-6296606 GCF_000151845.1 Pteropus vampyrus | reverse complement strand
TCCTATAGATAACCCTGTTTGTGACCTTGGCACCCAGCTCACTGTAAAAATCAGCTATTCTGCTCCATACTAGATTATCTGCCTAGCTGACCCACAAAATAAGAAATAACGAATGTCTATTGTCAGCCACTGTGTTTTGGGATGGCTGGATAAGCAGCAAGAGAACTGATGCATTGCATTAATCCACTGATTTTTTTTTAAATTTGATTCAGCAGCCAGATTTTCTTTTGCTGAACAATAATTCCAGTAACACAACTACATAGCTGTGTCACAACCCCATGGTTGAGAACTACTGGCCTTGGTGACAAGAGATCAAATTCTGTAGCTGAAAGTGCTGTTGGTAGAATTTAATATCAGTGGTTTAAAAACTGTTTTGTGGATGCCCTGGTTTTTAGACACAGCTTCAAAGCCTGTCTTGAAAGAAAGGCCACATTCTGCTCTGCTTCTGCTGGACCACATGTGTTAAATATAGGGCTTTCATTTCAGGAAAGTTTTCATTTCAAAAAAGACCCAACCTGAAAATAAGTTTTTATAAAGATGTGAATATCATTGATTTTGTCAAACTGCATTAAGTATTATTAAACCAAGACCCAGAGAAGATGGTTTGTTCAAGTTCAAATATGTAGGGGTGAGAGAGAAGGAATCCAAACTTCCTTCTTTACCTATCTAACTCAGAGTTTTGCCTCCTACAACATCCTGAGACATAATATGGAGGAAAATGGTTTCTGAAACCCTCAAGAGGTCGCACTCTATGAGCCAATAAATTATTTGGTATTGGTAGTTCGATAATTTTTAAAATTTAATCAACAAATATGTATTAAACAACAATCCTTGTCACCTACAAGTGGGTCCTATTCTATACATGTCTCCTTTTTGGAGAAGAGAGTCAACCTAAAGTAATAAAATAGCAGGACTGATGTTCCATTTTTAACAAAACTCTAAGTCTCATTACCACTGTTTGTCTATTAAGATAAACAAAAATCCATTCCCCTTTCCCCTTTTATTTTAATTCAGTCCTTAGCTCTTATATGCCATATACATAGCTTTTAATATTCAGGATTTTTTTTTTTTTTTTAGTGTAACCTAATAGAAATAGGAACTTTAGTACCAATACTAAGCTATCTTTATATTGGATTACCCACCCACTAAAGTACAGTTTGAGTATTGTAAATGAGCTTTATTCATTTTGCAAACCAAGAGCAAGTCAACGGTGTTTGCTTACAAGATCAGGACTAATGAGTGCACTGTATTTTTCTCTTTCTCCCACTCTGCAGCAAGAAGTGAACTCTCAAATTAAATATGTTCAGAAATTAACTATTTAGTATATAGTAAATTCACATATAAACAAAAGTCCCTTGTTCTTTGATAAGGAATCTCCTGTCTCATGGTAAATTCCACATCTGGTTTACCCAAGGGGTACATCTTTATCAAGTAATCTTTATTAGTTTATTGCACCCACTTCCCTATGCAAGATAAATAAATATGCACATGAACAATCACTAATTACAAACGAGTTATCACATAGATCAATTCAAAATAGCATTTTTAATAAGCTTGCCAGAAACCATCCCAGATAAAAGTGGAGCAAATTTTTAAGAGTCCTACATTTAAGCCCTTTGGCTACATCAGAATTGTTAATAAAGAACTTGCTATATTTTAGATGCATTTTGGACAGTAGGCTCTTCCCTGGTACCAATGGAGACTTCACACATTTCATACTTAATAAAAATGGATGAAAAATTAAGAAAGCTTATCTCACAAGTAAAAAGAATAACATTCCTGCCTTGGAGAAAGAAGTTGTAGAAAATTCTTTAGATTCAGCTTCAGCTACCATTTTGGAGACCAGCTGCCACTTGTACTACATTTGGTTACTTAATCCTCTGAGCAGTTTGACAAGTCAAAAATTATCATCTCCTTTCCACAGATAAAACTGAGAATCAAAAATATATGAGAAAAATAGTATCTCTGTAGTAGAACAACCTTACAGATACTATCTGTAGTCAAACTAATACCGCTCCCACCCCTCGAAAGAAGATATCCACGTCTTATTAGAACTTGTAGTAAAAGAGAATTAAGTTACAGATAAAATGAAGGTTGCTAATCAATTGACCTTAAAATATGTAAATTATTCTGGATTAATTAAAGTGAGCCCAATGTAATCGTAAATATTCTTAAAAGAGGACAGAGGATGCAGCAGATGTGAGTCAGAGGCAGATTCAAAGATGCAGAGATGCTGGCTTTGAAGACGGAGGAAGACAAGCCAAGGAGTGCAGCAGCCCCTAGAAACTGGAAAAGGAAACAGATTTTCTCCTAAAGCCTCCAGAAAGGAATGCAGCCAGCACCTTGATTTAGCCCAGTTATATCTGTGTTGTATTTCTAACCTGTAGCACCATCAGAAGATAAGTTTGTGCTAATTTGTTAGAGCAGAAATAGAAAACTTATATACCACCATAACTAAGTGACAAGTTTCACGACACCATTGATGGCATGTGCCCTGATACGATGCAGTGAGGAGGGTATCCTGTCCTGTGATATTCTACACAAACACTCATCACCGCAAGCTAATTATGAGAAGACATCAGAGAAACTGAAATGGAGGAATATTCTAGAAAATACTTAGAGTACTCTTCAAAACATTCAAGAGCATGAAAAATAAGGAGAGACTGAGAAGCTGCCCAGACCTGAGGAGAATAAGAAAACAAGATGACTAAATACATTGTTGTATGCTTGATTGGCTCTTGGAACAGAAAGAGGACATTAGTGGGAAAATTGATGAAATATGAATAAAGCTCTAGTTAGTAGTATTGTGCCAAAATTAATTTCTTATATTTGACAAATTTACCACATTATATTAACGTTAAAAAAGCAAGGCAAAGGAAACTGTTTTCTGTAACTTTTCTGTAAGCCAAAAATTATTCCAAATAGTTTATTTAAAATATTTATTTATATATTATATGATATATAGGTCATATGCATTATGTATTAATGTATATATTATAACATAATATGTAATGCAATGGTATAGAGATAGATACCAAAGACACATGCCTGAGAGTCAACATGAGAACCCATATCTTCTAGTTCTATTTTTTTTTTTATCTTCCCCAAGGTACTGTTCTGTCTTTTGTCTCATAATCCATTCAGACCAACCTTGTCTGACTGGGCCATACCATTAATTCAGCTAAAGTCAAGATTATCACAGGAATAAGGTTATATTGCTTAAAATTAGCAATTAAATGGTTTTTAAGAAAAATCTTAGAAGTTTATATATTAAGAAATGTCTCAATAACTCATTCTCTTTTTCTCAATTTCTCAGTTTTTTCCTGCTTTGTAACACCTGTTCTTGTGGAATTTTATTTTTTGGAATCAGGAATAACCTCTCTCCTGTAGTTTCTGCTGTCGATATTGGCCTCAAACTCGAGGTGTCTTGAAGTCAGTGGTTTGAGAGAGGCATCTTATCATGTCATTTGGGGTTAAGTGGAGAATAATGATCATATGAGTTATAATCATAACAACATTCATTGAAATTACTATGATCCAGGCACTATTATCAGCCTTTTACATGTATTCTTATTTAATCCACAAAATTACCTCATGATGTGAGACCATCTACTCATTTCCAAATGAAAAAAAACTTGAGACACAGGAAAGTTAAGCAACTTGTTACATAGGCAGTAAGTGGTAGAGGCAGATTTCAAACCTTGCCAGTCTGATTGAAAGGACTAATGGTGAAGGTGTAAATGTATTTGGACTTAAAGTATGGTTCAGTTCAGCTTTATTAAAGTGAGTATATTAATACTCAAGATTAAGAAATTATCTCATTTAAGCCTCACTATGAAGTATGTACTGTCCCAGAACAGGTCCCCCAGTAAGTAGGCTGAGGTAGAGATTGGAATGCAGAAAGTTTATTGGGAAGCTTGCCTCAGGACTGGCATCTGTAATGGAAGAAGTGAGATTGGGCAGAGGCAGGGTTGGGCTGTGGTCCAGCCACAAGAAGGGTATCAGCCATTCCCCCAGGGAGCTCTGAAACTGAAATGGCCTTGCAGAGTTGTACAAATTGGAACAAATGAGGCCAGATGCTTATACTTTCTCAGTAACCAACCACTAGATGTGGGCTGCTCCTGGGAAGGGTTGAGGCTTTAGGTGAGGGAAGAGGGTAATCTCCAGAAGGGTCTCAGCTATGTGAGTCATCAGTTCCAACACCTTCACCAGCTGGAGAATAAGCACTTCAGTCCAGAAGTGTAGGTAGAGTGCAAAGTAGATTCTGGGTGTTGTGCTAAGTACTTACAGATGAAAAACAAACTGAGAAATAAAGAGTAACTTCCTTGCCTCAAATCAAATAAATAGAAAGCAAAATAGTTGAGGCATAACTTCAGATCTGTTGGACCAGTGTGAGCTCTAACCAGTGTGCTATGCTGCCTCAAGGTATGCAAGAACTATTGGAGACCAAAGAAAAGCTGGAGTGTGGTGGGAACAAATACATTAATACAACTACACACGGAGCTACCTAGTTCTGTTTAGGATATCATAGGTCAAGGCCAAATGCTTATGACAGAAAGCATTCGGCTTTCTCAGAAGTGACAGAAAAAGGCAATAATGAATTCAGTGTACATTTTGATTTTAGTGAGTGATTGTTAGCTATCTTTTTTAAAGGATAATACAAAGTATCTTAAAAGAATTAAATATTTTTTAAAGTTTACATTAAAAAACATGAAAGATTAAAAATGGAAGTTCAATTCAGACACATTAGTAAATAGTATAAGAATAGAACTCCCACACAATCTCCAACTTTCTGGTAGATTAAGCTTTCTTCAACTAGAACTCACATATGTGTAATTAAGGCTGCTCATAGAGAACAAGGGAATAGAATTCTATGTGCAAACATTTGTGTGAAAATTAATATTTAATACATTTTTATATATTTACTCTAGCTCAAATTATTTAATGATCAGCTATCATAAATAACCCCCAAGAAGTGTTTAACTTTTTTTTTTTGGCTAATTTAACAGCAATTAAATGAACTGTTAAATTCTTTTTTCCCCCCAAATTATAGAACTTGTCTTATAATGCCTTTGAAAGGCTCTAATTTCCAATATATCAAAGAGTGAATCTAAATCTTCCCATTCCATATTTAACAAATGTGAGGTAGTTTGGCAAGATCCAAAGGGAGGTAATTCTTAACAGGATTACATGGGTGTGTAACTAGGAGAATTAGGAGGAGCTGGAGGAGGAAATGAGGGGGGAGATGGAAAAAGAGGAAGCCGAGATGGAGGAAATTGTTTGAGGTTTAAATGAAATAGTAAACAACCATGAGGTGATTAGAAATGAAATATTTTAGAAACTTTGTATTCCAATGCTCTGATTGATGTCTCTGCAAAATTGCTAACAAGTTCCATTCTTTCCATAATTATGCTTTTATCCTGTCTTTATAAATATGAGAAACTGTCAAATGACGTCTTTCCGAAATCAAGCTATAATGTGTCTATAGCAGAGCATTCCCCAGATTTTCTAGTCCAATAAACATTGCCTAAAAAGGGAAATGACTCTGGTTTGGCATTAGATCCTAAAAAAATTATCCTATGATCACTGCATTCTTGTCTAAGGATTCACAAAGTAACTGTTTATTAATCTATTTGAGAACTTGACTTGGGGGTGATGTCATGCTCACACATCAATTCTACAGTTCAGAATTACCCTACTCTTTGATATTTGCAAGATTTCTATCTTCTAAAGCAAGTTAGTGGTTTCCCAGTAGTAAACAATATTAATGATAAATAACCATAGAACTATTTTTGCATGAATTTTTCATTATATTGTAATATGAAGATTATGCTCTTTAGTGGAAAAAGACATTTTTGAAATATCAGAACTCCCATCCACAGAAGTACTCAAGCAAACACTGGATGATTCTGTCATAGTTAAGTGCTGCTTTCTTTCTACCACCAATGGATTTCACAGTCTCTACCATGTAGTGGTAGATCTACCACACAAATGTAATGTATTCATTCATTCAACAAATGGTGATTGAGAAAAAGGTTTTTACTTTATCATTATGTACTAAATACAAAACTGAACACTGAGGGACAAAGAAAAGTAAGGTAAAAGCAGAGCCCATAGATTTTACACTCTTTTTACCATCACCAAATCTCATTTTAATTAATTGAAAGACTCGTTAAGAAAAGTTTTAAAATTTTTTAGATTAATAGGTTAGAACCAAAGTATGATGTTCAGTATTAACAGTGACACCTAGGATCATAGTCTGTTAAAGGGCTTCTCAGAGCTTTGAATATGCTGGTATGCATTGTGAACCTGTAGGGACAGAATATAGTGTTTGCCAAACTTACACCAGCAGGCATCCCCTGATTCCCCTTGAGAACTCTTAAGGGAGTCGAGTTTTGCAAAAAGAATCAACATTTCCGGTCTGGGCGGGAAATGATAGACCTGAGAAATGTCTTTGGCACTGCACTACCTCATTCTGTTATCACAGAGCAATTCAAAGGCAATTGCAAGACAACCAATGAATAAGTGCAGGGAACTGAAGGTACGTGACATTCTTATAGGAGAAGTAGAAAGCTATTTTTATGCTAATGTAAATAGCTTCAAAATGTATTTTATACATATGTACATTGACTCTGAAGTTCAAGTGCCTATATACAAAACTGAATGAAGAATTTTTGCATCTACACGTCCTAAGTTTTGCATTACTCAGATATTTTCCTTTTAGGATATCCTTTTGTATTCCTTAAATAATGCTCATTGCTACCCCCTAAAACAGTGACTCTCAAACTTTAGTCTGTAGAGCACCTACATCACACCTCTTGGGATGTTCATTAAAAATTTAAATTTCTTAAACCAGAAAAATCAGAGTTTCTGATAGCAATATCCACAAATCTGCATATTTTAAACAACTCTTCTAGTGAGTCTCATGCACAAAAAAACTGGAGAGGCACTGAACTAGAGTCCAATCTGTCCTACACTTGTTTTGTCATTTTAAGAAACATCTCCCTATAGTGCCTCATTTTGAATCTCCAGGGCAATGGAATAAAATATCACTAGAGATAACAGGATTCCACTGGTGAATTAGAAGCACTATTGTGTCAAGTGTGGCCACCTTATTAAAATCAAGCCATCTAACGGGGGGAAAATAAGAAAAAAAACAAAAATGGCTAGTTTGGGATTAATTTCCATCTCATTACTGCAAATTGAAAAAGCTAAGAAGTCAGAGGAAGAAAAATAATGAGCTTGAAGATAATGAGATAATATATTTCGAAGCATCTTTAATACATATTTATTCCTTAAGAAGTTAAAAATCAGTATCTGGAAGAGAAAGAAGATTCTGGGAAAATGGTTGCCTGAACTTACTTTCCTGCCCCGCTTTTCCTCCCCTCAAACTCCTTGTTAAAGAGGATTAACAAATCAATGAACCTGGATGGTAAAAGCACAGTTAGGTATTTCGTCATTGGCAATGTCTGGGAGAGAAACCATGTATCAACAGAGATTAGGGTTAAGGCTACTGAGAGGTTTGGTGGCAGACACTGATAGACTTTTAAGGGAAGGGGAGGGGATATCTACTCATTGCATTCATTTGAGGGTGATCTGATTATCTATTAAAAGAAACTTTGTAGAAGGTATAACAAATTGAGTCATCTGTGGCCCATTGGTCAAAAGGAGTGTCTTCCTACTCCCCAGTAGAGTGCTGAGGTTTTATTCTACCTGAGCTACCTGCAAGAGATTCTTCCGGATTGCCGCAAATGAAGTCTTCAAATCTGTCTGTGTGCTGTGCTCAGGTTACTTATACCTATGGGCAGGCAACAAAAAATTACAAACCCCCAGTGTAGACACCGTAAAGATACTGACTATAAAAAAAAGTTAAATTACCCAATAGGAAACATATAGAATATAAAATATACAGAAACACTCGCCTAAGGAAAACTCTAGGACATGGATACAAGACATGTACAGAAATATGCGTTTCAGAATTACAGAAAAAATAATGGAAACCCATTTTTAAAATTGTTTCTTCATGTAATTGAATTAAAATGAATTAAATAAAAACACATGAATCAATATGGATAAATTTCAAAAACCTAATAATGTATTAGAAAATGCAAGTACATGGATTATAAATGAACTAAGATACTATGTACATAATTTTATAAACCATAAATGAATGCTATGTTTATGAATTTATATAAAGACAAATTCTGCATAGAAATAAATTGAGGATTATGATTACCTCTGTAAAAGAAGAAAATATGACCAGAGAACTTAGTGGATTCAGAGATTTACTATTGAATTTCTAATGTTTTATATGTAAAACAAACCAAAAAAAAAAAAAAAAGGGGGGTAAGGGAGAGAAAATTATGATTTCAGTAATGTGTTCACAAATGTTTATAATTTTTTCTATATTTCTATATGCTTAAAATATGTTATTTAATTCAAGGAATATATAAAAGACCTCAGCTTAACTGAATAGTAAGTTAAGTTTTTAATTAGGGAGAAAATCACCAAGTCTCAGTTATGATAAATAAAAAAGACACAGCTAGATACAACTGATGAAATAACTGTAAGGATAAAAACAAAATTTTACAAGCTTTCAGACAGAATAGACTAAGACAAAGAGTCAAACTAGAAACAGATTACTAACCTTCAACTCCAGGCAGCAAAAAATATACATTTATAATCTAAGAAGTGTGATTTCAAAATTCTAGTAGCAAAAATATAATTCTCATCTAAAAGGAAAAGAACTTCCAGTTTCCTATTCCATAAATAAAGAGCTTGGAAGATGCCACTCCACCTAAAAATAAGTAAAAATCTAAACAGACTGAAAAATCAACATCCCTTCTTGGATGTGTAAGGGAGGGGAGGTCACAGGGCAAACTACTTCCCTCCAAGACTGGAGATACAGAGAGGCAAATACAGGCATCACGGCTTCCTGGAGCAGACTCACCAGTGGAAACCACCAGAGAACCAGTGGGTGAAGAGAAGACTGAGCTGTAATGGACAAATTGCTGGAGGCTCAGTGCAGACAAGTCTGACAAGTAAAAATTCTAGGGGGACACATTCACAGGGAGCCCTAGAATGTTGTGAAATTTACCTTAAGGAGCTGACCAGTTTTCCGCAGCAGAGAGCCAAGAAAACTCTCTTGTCATGTCTGTCACAAGAAGGGAGGAGGAAAGAAACCAGTTTTAAATAGGCCAGAACACTCTGTTCTTAACCAGGCCTATGCTCAGGGGAAACTAGTTACCCAGAGCCAAACCAACCCAGGTATAATCAGAGCCTACCTAACCTGGGGGAGGGAATATCCAGCACCAGCTCCCTTTAGCCTTCCAGGTGAGAGAAGGAAAACACCCACCTGCAGCCCACTCTAGCAATTTCTCCCACTTAAGGAGAAAGAAAATAACTGAGTAATACCGGTGAAGTCCACAGCTGAGGGACACAGGCTCACTAAAAATGACACCTAATCATATAACTAGAGAACATTTACCCTCCCCCCATACCTCTCCACCACTATTTACAACAGTTCCTTTACCTAGTATGTCATGTGCAGCTATTATGAAACCAAAAAAATTTAAAAAATGGCATTTTCCAATATGCAGGAAATAATGTATATACCTTCTATAGTTGTCTATATATACGTATATATACTCTTTGAGGCAAATACTAGGCTCGCCCCTACCAAATGACAATTTATTGAGAACACAATCAACCAATATGGGTAAAGAAAATTCAGTAACAGTGGTTTTATATATATTTATATATATGTATATGTATATATACTCAAACTTATATGACTAGGAATTATAATAAAAGTATTAAGTTATGATTCTAAGGACACAGAATTATAAATTTATTAATAAAAATTACAAACTACTAAAACTCAGGAGCTGGAGAAGTAAATGCATTGCAAACATCTTCAGTAGAGATTTTGGAAAATCGGTCCTGTGAAATGTTCTTTGCAGGTTTAATAATTATTTAACATTGCTCTGATGGTAAATATATTTTACACAGATGGTTACAATGGGAAAGCAATGGAATTTCCATTTTAAAGTAGGGAGCAAAAGAGGAAGAGAAAACCTTAATCAAGTCAGCAGAAGAAAAACAATTAGAACTGGGCAAATAAAATGCAAAATGTACTCAATAATTAAAATATGATGAAAATATTTGAAAATATTAAGCAAGATACATATAAATGAATTTATACAAAGGTAAATTCTATCAAATTGAACAAAGTAAGGAACTCCAACGACATGTCATTTGTGATACATGTCAAACAAAATATAAAAAAAAAATTGAAAACAAAGGAATGAGGAAGTCATAGAATTACAAACAACAAAAAAGTAGAGTGGTTATATCATCAGGTATCGGACAACTGAAGGTCAAAGTGAGGGAAAGGGGCTAATTATATCTAATGCATACTGCACACTTGCTATTTACATTGAAACACATAAAATTGGCATTTTTAGGTCAAAAGTAGTCAAATATTTGCAAGTTCGATATATATAACTATTAAAAATATTTAAAAAGTAAATCAAACACATCACTATAATTCTAGTAAAGCAAAGATTATTCAACATTGGAACATGTTTAAGATTATTAGAAAAAAGAAAACTTATAAGATTATATTAATAGATGCCAAAACACATTTGCTAAAATTCATCGACCATTTCTAACAAACTTCTAAGCAAAACAGGACTGGAGGAAAAAGTAAAATGCAAAAAAATACTTATAAAAATTAATATCAAATATTTATTAGACAGTCCAAAGAAAATCAGAAATACATGAAATGACCACTATCACCTATTCATTCAAGTTGCTTTTAATAAATAAAGGGGAAACAACATTTTTAAAAGTAGCATAAATATATGAAATTGAGAGAAGCCAAAATTTTTGTTTTCTGATTATATGACTGGTTTTGGAAATAAAAATCCAAAAGGTTTTTTCTGAAAAATTTTAAACTTGATAAGAGAGACTTGCACCGAAGTTGAATAAATTTGAAAAACTCAATAGTTGTTCTTTATAATTTCACTGGGCAGTTAAAAAATAAAAAGAGAAAGGAAAATTACAATATTTACTGGTGACTACCAACTTACTGACAAGAACATGAAAATAATCTGTTTATCAAGCAAAATCAAGTTAATTGTTCTGTATTAAGGAAGACCACAACCTCCATAGACTCTTAGTAGAATCTCAGTGGGAAAAAAATCTGAGGGATATTTACAAAGTTTAGGGAATCTGATTTAAGGTAATTCTTTCCACAAAGGGTATTGATTGGGATGGAATAAAGTCGATGATGTAATAGTTTATGAATGATGGACATAGCAAAATAAAGATTATGAAGCAAGTCTTAAAGAGTAAAGCCCAAATGGACAAATTTTTCTGAGAAGTAGGCTGTTTATTCTGATGAGAGTAAGTTGAGTAGTCTTTTCTTTGAATAAATGAAATTTCTGAAAGTTCCTGAAACATACGATGTAATTATGTCCAATGTCATTATCTTGGACAAAAATTTCCTGAAATAAATATGTTCTGTTAATGCAGATAATAATATTCTTGATGAAATAAAGTTGTAAGTGCTCAAATAAAAGATAATTTAAAAATAAAGAATATTTAGAAAAATATTTCTGTAACCATTTTCAGTGGTAAACTTTTACCAGGACAGAAACTCAAAAGTAAAAGAGAAAAAAATGTATATATTTGATGACTTTTTTAAAAAATTGTATTTAAGATACAATTATCAAAGTCAGAAGACAAAAGAAAGACTGGGAGAAAATTATTGCAACACATGTGAAAACAAAAAATTAATATTTATAAGATGAGGAAAAGACAAACTACGCAACAGAAAAATAAATACAGGACATGAGGAGGCATTTCACAAAAGAGGAATGTCGAATGGCCAATAAATATGAAAAGATGTTTATTGTAGCTAGTCATCAAGGAAATGCAGTGTATACCATTTTGTGCACATCAAATTTGCAAAGACAGAAAGAAAACACTCAATAGGCTGTGTGTAGAAACAAGCACTCATATTTTGTAGGTAAGATTATAAATTGCACAAGTTTATAAGTAATTTTAGTTGTACTTATAGGAATGTTATGTATTTACAGTATATTTTCATTTATTTCATTTTCCTGACCAGTTGAAAAAAATAGACACACAAATAGGACTGTCATCAAATAGTGAACAGTTGATCACATTCTGTACATTCATTTTATAAAATATCAGAAAGCTATTGTAGGGGAGGAAAAATTCTTCTCTACCTTCTATGGGTCTCTAGTTAGCCCTAAAAATTAAACTGACATAAGACAGACTAACAGGAGAAAAGCATACAAATTTTATTAAATTTTTATATGTATATGGGAGCCTTCACAAAAGAATGTAGACCCAAAGATGAGATCAGAGGAGGGAATTCTATATCTTTTAGGTAAAACACACACACACACACATGCACGCACGCACGCACGATTTGCGAAGAATTGACCAGTCAAAGGAGTTTGAACCAAAGGTAGTAAATTCGGAGGAAGTAACGAGAAAGAAAAAATACAGTTTAACAAGGTTGGATTATCAGATCTCTCAGTCTCACATTCCCCATCTTTGGTAATAAAAACATCTTTCTTCCTCCTGATACAGGAGGGTACTTTTCACATAGGAGTTTTATCTTCTGTTTTCAGGAAGAAAAGGATGATACTCTCATAAGTCTTTAATTCAAAATAACCAATATGCCAAAGTGGCTTAATTTGGGGTGATACATTTTGGTTTATTTTACTAATTTAAAAAATTATTTGGATTCATATGAATTGATAAATAACTGTATTTGGATTTGATTAAGTAGAAAAAGTTTGCAGTATAATTTTCTCCAAATGATTACATTAAAAAATAAAAATGAGAAAACAAATATATTTTAATATTTGTTTGTGAAAGTTTATATGAGCTTAAATCAAAATATGGAAAGACTAACTCACACGACAGTATCATTGGTTTCCTGAAGTATGTCAGGGGGTGGTAGCAAATAGAATTGAGGAAAGGAGAATTTCTTGGTCTTTCATTCTAATACATCCTTCATGGAGTAGAGGAAAAAGTTTTCCTTGAATCTCTTAGGTTCCCTGACTGGGTCTGAAAATTAAACTGACAAAGACAGATTAACAGGAGAAAAGCATAACAATTTATTTAATATTAGTTTTATATGACATGGAGTCTTCATAAGTAAATAAAGATCCAAAGAAACAGTGAGACCTGGGTATATTTATCCTAAGTTTGATGAAGAGTGGCAAGTGATGTAGAAATATGATACGCTAAGGGGTATGACATAAGTATAGTAAACTGATGAAACAACCAGGCCTGTCTGTTCAGAGTCTTCTTGGCAACCCTTTGTCTTTAGAGATAAAGGTGTTCCTTTCTTCTGGGTGTAGGGAGGGCACTATTTATAGGAGAGTTTTATGACTTCTACCACTTTTTTCAAACTCCTTCAGCTTAAAATATACAACATGCCAAGGTGTCATGTTTGGGGGTAGTATATCCTGATCCCCATCATTTGACTAATGGCAAAGAGCAGATATTGCTTTTGTCACTGGAAAAGTACATCTAAAATTGTAAAATAAAAAAATTGATCAAATTACTCCAAATAGTTTTTAAAGTTTTGCTATTGTTTTTTATAGTTATTCTCTGACGAATGACTTTACTTCAAATGTTATGCTTTGTTTCTCCACTAAAAACTAATACAATACTCTTCATTTGAGACTACAGATTGGGTGTTTTCTTTAAAAAGATCATCTGGTGTGACTTTTGTTGAGATTTAAGACAGAAGTTAGAAAAAATCCAGCTATTTTTCTGAACCAGTAACCATGTCGATTCTTGCTTATGTCACAAGTATGTCATCTGAGAGAATGAGTGCCCTGAAACCCTGAAGTAAAGTAAAATATCCGAGGAAGGAATTTGCCAGAAATGTGATAGAAAGATAATTAATAAGTCAATACATGTCATGATTTTAACTCTTTCTGTAACAATGTAAAATTCATCAGTTTTCATCAAGATAGAAATTAAAAATGAAAACGATGTAATTCTAAAGCTATTACTTCATGTTCAACTTAATGTGAGAATTATCTAAAACTATTTTTTTATCCTGTAAATGTCACTTTCCTTAAATTGTATAATTTTTAAA
>NW_011888785.1:6280287-6282401 GCF_000151845.1 Pteropus vampyrus | reverse complement strand
GAGACTACAGATTGGGTGTTTTCTTTAAAAAGATCATCTGGTGTGACTTTTGTTGAGATTTAAGACAGAAGTTAGAAAAAATCCAGCTATTTTTCTGAACCAGTAACCATGTCGAATCTTGCTTATGTCACAAGTATGTCATCTGAGAGAATGAGTGCCCTGAAACCCTGAAGTAAAGTAAAATATCCGAGGAAGGAATTTGCCAGAAATGTGATAGAAAGATAATTAATAAGTCAATACATGTCATGATTTTAACTCTTTCTGTAACAATGTAAAGTTCATCAGTTTTCATCAAGATAGAAATTAAAAATGAAAACGATGTAATTCTAAAGCTATTACTTCATGTTCAACTTAATGTGAGAATTATCTAAAACTATTTTTTTATCCTGTAAATGTCACTTTCCTTAAATTGTATAATTTTTAAATTGTGGAAGTATTACCACAAATTAACTGACACTAGACCAAAAAAGATGGCACATGAAATCGCTTTCTCAATCTTAAATTCCATATACTTAAAGTCTGACATTATCTTCTCACCAAACTAAATTTTTTTTCCAATCATTTCAATTCTGTGAATCTTCTTAACCAAAAACCAGGAAAAACAATTTTAGTTCTTTATTCTGTTTATAAACAAGCCGCCTCTAAGCTCTATTATTTTTGCACTTATTTCTTTTTTACATTTACCACTTGCATTTCATCTGGTAGTCATTATTATTATCAAAGTATTTATCACCTTACACCTAAATCATTTACGTAGTTTAAACCCATTCTCGTGACAACTATTCTCTCGACAATCCCTCTCCCCAAGTTCTTTTCAAATCACCATTCTACTGTTTTTCTTAAGTGCCTCCTATCATCACTTATTACAACATAACAGTTCATTCTGCCTGGCTTTTAAGCTCTTCTACTGTATACACTCATTTTCCCTTACTCGTTTTGGTCTTCTGCAATGGGGGCCTTCTACTTCCATCCAGAATAGCATAAAAAGCAAAACTAGGACAGGAACAATGTGGTTCCCCTGATCATGGTAGTAGTTTACTAACTTTTTAAAATAATAAAATTTGACTTTCATTTTGAGCATAAGCTGAATGCAGTTTGAGAGAAGGTAGGAAAAGAGCTCTCCTCTATTGTCCCAAGCAACTTAGCTCTGTCTCAAACTTACGGGCCCACCTCTAACACTGAAGCCCTGACACTTATCAAATCTATATCCCACAGGATGAAATTTCATGATCATCTATAGTGACATATTTATTATCAAATATTCTTCTAAGAACACAGAATATTGAATTTCTCCAAAAGAAATTCTAGAAAGCATAATTTTCTCTAATATGTTATTAGTTCAATGGTGTTTTCCTCATCTATGTTTTTTCAGCTCCACTTATGGATAGGTACCCAGGGTGACTGTTAGTTTGTCCTACTGCTTATTCTACTTTTATGGACAATTCTTTTTAACTCCATACGCCTGCCCTCTCCCAATTGGAATGCTTCTATCCTGTCCACCTACAGAAATGCAATCTCCTCATAGAGGCTGACTCAAATTTCCCTCTTGTTTAAAGCTTGTTCTGATGAAATTAGAATATATTTCCCCCCATTAGCAAATTATTGTTCTGTTTCTTCTTCATCTATGCTAGTTTTGTCTCCTGATCAGGATTGTAAGTTACCAGTGATCGGGTAACCTGTTCCTTTCTTTTATGTCTCTCTAATCACATAGCACATACATGGTGATCAATAAGCATCTGTTGATCAACTGAATACTGTAAGCTATATAGTTTATTTGACGGATCAATGTAAAAACAAATTTATAACCCAAAGTAAATATAATTGCTAAATGATCATTTTTTTATTTTCGATAATTTGTCACACTAGAACAAAAAAGCTCCATGTATAAATCAAGAAGCAATGGACTGTTCATTATTTATCTAATACATTTGATAGTATCACAATAAACTGGAACATTATATATTTCAGTCATATTTTTCTGCCCCTGAGATGTTAATTCAAACTGTCTAAAATTCAAGTGTTTTAAGAAGTACAAAAGACAGCTCTTTCTTTGTACCTGAAGTCACCCAACAACAAGTCATTGTGTTTCAGTTGTAATAAATAATACACCATGG
>NW_011888785.1:6246012-6279792 GCF_000151845.1 Pteropus vampyrus | reverse complement strand
GAAAAATTCCACATTGAATTACAAAACATGGATAGGACAAGTCAATAATTTTACTGGCTCCTGGTGAAGTGAAGCATTTATATATTTACCAATACAAATGAGCATATTATTGAAGTAAAGATTTTCCTAATAAAGTACTAGATGTAACAATATAAGTAGCACAATGTGTATTAAAGAAGTTTTTTTCCTTCTCTACGATAGAGCTTCTCCTTCCTTCCTTATATATAATGTTAATTAAAACTTAGAGCTGACATTTTTTGTGCCTGATTTTTAGGTATAAAATTATATGTCTACATATTTACTGTACTTTCCTCCCAATAGGAGAAATCAGTTTTGTTGATTATTCCTTAATTTGCATAAGACAAATACCCATTAAAACCATCAACCACTTATTGAGTATATCTTAAAGATTTTCATTCACTTAATGACTACTCGACCACATTTTAGTTAAGAATTGTTCAAGGTTAAACCTGAAACAAATGGAGCTTTTAGTTTTCTTTTTGATACCAAATATCATTAATTTTCCTTAACAGTTCCATTTACTTTTTTTTCTTTTAACAATATATAATTTAAATTTGCAAAAGTTGCTCTGAATGATACCAGAAAGGTGGAAATTTATGCCAGTTCTAACCACCTTCTAATAATTAAAATCCAGGAATTCATGAGACCCTTTTTTCTAAAATAAAGCAACAGCTTCCACCTTTGGCTGCTAATTGATCACAATGTGACGAAGGGCAGAGTAAAGATCAATTATCACACAGTGGTACCCATAACATAAGATAGCTGCAATTAGGAGCCTCTAAAAAACAGATTCGGTCAAGGTGTGTTTCTCCTTCTTTTCAGTGAATAAAAATGAAATCTTCTTTCCCAAACCATGTATATAATAATTAGTCTTAAAAAGTGACTTAAGTGATAGAAGGATTGGGTGAATTTAACACATATGCTTCTGAATCCAAAATTCATTTCATTTTATTGCTAAGTTCCCTAGTCCTTTGGAAACTTTAGTTCTCTTTTCAATATATAATCAAAACCATAACCAACCTTGGAGACATATTTAAGAGAAGATTTCTCATATAATTTTTATAAACATTTTCTCATATAAATTTTTCATACTATGTACCAGATTGTGATGTCTAATAACTATTCCCTCAATCAAAGCCCAATAATTCAACCTAGTGAGTAATTATACTGTTAAAATAAATTTTACCAGGAGAACTATAAATAGCAGCACAGGGACTCTCATTTACCCTGAAGAAAAAATATATAATTCTCCTGTGACAGTTCGTTCTTTATTACTTCAGAAAAAGTCCTTACTGAAAGGTATTTGTTTATATTAACAAAGGGCTAATTTAGTGTTTCTCATTTTTACATATAGAGAAACACAGAAAATTAAACTACATCTAAGGAATATTATTTAAGGGATACATAATTTTTTTTTCAAATGCTGAGTGTCAAATCTGAGAAACTATTATAATCAATATTACAGAGAGAATAATCCTGGGTTGTAATTATTTAGTATTTTTATGAAAAGACTTACTAGAAAGATATACTCACATGCATAATTCATTTTAATTTGAAAGAATAACATTAACATTTTTTTTTACTCAAGAAAAAACATCATTTACTAACTGAAAAACTAATATGAGGATTACCAAAAGCCCCTCATGACTTTCCGAAACAGTCTACATTTAAAACCATTTCTAAAGGCAAAAATGAAAGTTATATTTCTGCAAAGATATTAGAACTGGAATTAAATACAGATCTTTTGAATATGGTCTTTTGAATAAAATATATATATATATATATATATATATATATGGAAAAAAATGGCCTAGGCAAGATAAACCTTCCATAGAAATAAACATGTTTCTGGTAATCTATAGTACCTCTATGTTCCAAATTTTAGAGGTATAAAACATTCCATATACTTCCAGGTCTAGAGATCATGTTTGGGTCATGAATCGACAACGAGAATGGGCAAATGTTTGAGTTTAGCCAGGACAGAGGCATTGGCCATATATAATAATATAGTTAGGCAAGAAAGAGCCAAATAGGAGAAAATCACATGATTCATTATGCCCATGCAGGTGGACAGGGTACAGAAGTCAGAAGATCGAAAAGTAAACATGTGACCTCTAATTCTATTTCCTTCTTGAAATGAGCATTCATCATGGCTTGGAATTGATCAGAAGCCTAAGGTTCAGCCTGGTCCCTCGCTGAAGCAAGCTAATGACACTTAGATTCATTTAACATTCATTCAACAACTGGACTATGAACCTGGTACTCCATGGGGTATTGTGCATACAATGGAGGGCAAAATACATGTGATCCCTACCCTCAAGAGTTTATGATCTAGTGGCAAAGACAAACAATAATCAAATACACACATACATAAAGGCTTGAATAGTATAATAAAGGAAAAATATAGAGTGTTTGCTGTCTTATTTTGAGTTCCCTAGCAACAAAGCTGAAGATCAGGATTCTTGTTCAAATGATTATTGAAGGAGTTCTCTCAAGAAAACTGGAGAAGGCAAGGTAGGAGAGGCAGGATAGAAAGCTAAGCAAGAATGTGGTCTCAGTTAGAGACTAGCTTGAGCTTGACCCAACAGGGATCTCTGGTGCATGAACTGTACCACTGAATTGGTCTCACTCTGAAGCAAGGAGATAAACTTTTTATAATCTTGATCAGTCATTGGGTGAGGGCTACAAGGCAAAGTGTGGGTTGCAGAGGGGCATACTTCTTTTGGAATGATATCCAATTTGAGATTGGAAGATTATATAGCATTTAACTTAAAAAAGAAAAGACCAAAAATTGTCAAAGTAGTGAAAGAGTTTAGTGGTCACCACAAGAAGATGGCACCAGTATAATGCAGAAAGCCAGACAGGCAATAGATTGTGCTGAACTGTATAGGCCATGTCAAAAACACCGGTTTTTATCCCAAGAGCAATGGGCAGCTTTCGAGGGTTATAAGCAAGGAAAGCACTTAATCAGATATGCATTTTTAAAATATGTTTAGAGCAAAAGAATCAGAGATGGTCAAAAGTAGATCTTGGAATACCAGTCAGGTGATAACTGTAGGATTCTAGAAGGAAATGATGATGGTTTGAACTAGAATAGTGATAGTGCATATGGATAAGTATAAATGGATTCATGAGATAATTACCATGTTAAACTACAGGACATACCAATAGATAGATGCCATAAAGAGTATAATGAGGTATAACAATACTATATAAGTCTGCTATTTTGTATTATTTTCTTTAGCTGTGCTGTACTACCTAGGTACTGGCCAAGATACAGCAATCAATTAAGCTCAACCAGAGATGACTTTTCAGCTGGATGTAATGAACAGGCGAAGGTACAAGAGAGTTTAAGTCACTGGTGAATTATTAAAATAGTGGGCCATAGATTCCAAATTGGACCAAGAGATAATAAATAAAAAATGGAGTTACATGTAGGGGAGATGAAGGCATCGATGGGCCGGAGCTACTGATAGAAACATAGAGACATGTCCTACTTACTATGCAGGGTTAGGCCAGTTGTTCTAATTGTGGAATTATCCAAATTAATTAAGTCAAATTTAATAGCAATAAGTCCTGGTAGAATATATAAAAAAGTTAATGATAATTTACACAAGAGAAAAAAGTCTGGTTATCTGCTACTAATGCAGACACTATTGGACAATGTAATGCAATGATACTCAAAGCAAATTCTTCACTCACAAGATGGACTGAGAAGCAGTGTGTGCTAGTTAGTTACTAGTTAGGCAACATGCTGATCATGGTACTAATTAGAACTGTATAGTAAATTCATCATTGCAACACTAACATAGATTAAAAGAAATTTGGAAAAGCAGTAGAGACATTCAAAAAGGAAAGTAAAAATAAATATTGAGGTGTGTCAAGGGATGAATTCTGAGGTCACAGTGATTTTACTGTTTTATCTGCTTGGATAATTGCTTCAGTTATTCGTTTTTGAATGTATACACACAACCTTGGTAAGTTTTGTGTATATTTTGAAGCCCTTGAATTCCACTACTATCAGGTAAATGGAAATGGGAGTGAAATGAGAAAGAGAAATCTGCAGTGTGTTCCCTGAAATGGCTTGGCACTGTCTGACAGGCTGCTCCAATTGGCAATGTGGATCTTGGATTCATGAAAAACGCAGCTGTGTAGGCCGGGGTGCAGATCAAAGGTTATAATGCCTATTTTTATTTTAATGTCGTGAAAAATTCCCTGGTCCAAGAACCACATAGATTTTGACATAAAGGCTACATAGAGAGAAGTCAAAGGCCCTCAGTTCAGAAGTCCCTTGGATGGATCTCATATTCGTGAATAGGTAGAAATGAAGGTGCTCAGGGTTTTTTTGTTGTTTTTTTTTTTTTTTTTAAATCACGTAAAATTGCGACATGAATTTTGGAAGTCTAAAAATATCCTTAATGCAAGCAGAGTGGATTTTGAAAGGTTCCATACTAAACTTTTACTTCTGAAAAATAAACAACATGCTTTGTATAGCAACAGTGAGTTGTTCTGTGTTTCTTAAAGGTGATTATAAATGTGCCAAGACTACATTTGGGGTTCCTGAAGCATAACTGATCTCATTATTAGAATTTTTTTTTTCTGGACTGGGACTGCCTCTACATTAATTCTAGCTATGAACCAAAAAGAAAAACTGAAGAAAAATATTGTAAGGCTCTAATCTGTGTACTAAAAAATATATTGTTTTAAAAAGGGAACAGTACTGCACTAACCACTCTAATACCCCTTTTTCTTGACATGACATCACATCTTCTTTTCCCACTGCCTTAAACAGTACAAATTTTGCCCCAAAATGTATCTTCTTGAAGGCAAGAAAATCTTCAAAACTGTTTCTGTTGGCCGGACATCTATTTATCTATATCCGAAACAGAGTTCATCCTATCACAATCATCTGCAATTGGATAAACCTCTGTAGCCAATACCCTTTCAAATAGAAACTGAAGCTCTTGAGTTTTGTATTAAACTGTAATACCAGATATGCCAGAGTCAATACTGACAGGAAGAATCTCTAGCAACTGAATATAATAGAACTTTCTACTCCACAGTGGTTCCCGAGATTTTGAGGACAGCCAGCAGTTTAGAGAGTTAACCTGAGTAGCTTTCTGTCTCATGTATTTGTATAGCTTCCTCACTTTTAGCAGAAATTTTTTGGCAGTGTTTTAGATACCCACTGAATGCCAGTTCTCAAAAAGTACAGAAAGATCAATGAACTCTTTTAAATTGTTTCTAAAAATGTCCTTTATTTTTTTTGTACTCTGTACGTTATTTAGGGAAGGCATTACAGAATTTGAAGGTATTTGTGACCTTAGTGCGGGTGGACCTTTAATGTATTACTGACACATGTCTTTGCAACTTTAGTAAATACTGGTCCTTTAAGCTGATGGGTTTGTTATAAAAGTGATTTCCTTTTAATTTGAGTACATTACTACCAGAGCAATGTATAGTTAAAAGAGTTTTATCTATAGTTAATTATTTAGCTCAGGGATTTCAAGCTGTGTGGTAAATGGCTTTCTCATTTTCTTAACAGAAGGTTAGTTCAGGCTTTTAAATACTATCACAAGTTGACAGTCAGAAGATTGCTAGTTGCCTCTATTCTCTCAATTTGTTCTATGCTACCTGCTATCAGCTTCAATATCCAGGATTGCCAGCTGCTGTTGTGTATTCTGGGTAGCATCATGCAACACAGCTATTATGTACAATTACACAACCATTCCTAACCACTTAAATCTAACATTATCCCAGAACAAAGGCAAATAGGTTTAAACCTATTCCACTCTATGAGTGGACCAATGTGTCAAACAATTTTAATAAAGATTTCATGTCAAATTTATTTGATGATTGTGAGAAAAATAAAGTAAAACTTTACCCAAAAACCACAATCTCTCTTTCTCTCTCTCTTTCTCTCTCACTCACTGACTGTGTGAATATGAATATTCTACTGAAAACTAGGGTAGCTGTTGCTCTCTGTTACTCCTGTTTTCCAGGCCCGGGAACAGATGGTGCACCACCTGACTCAGAATAGTCTAATGTAAGATTCATTGTGCTTCACAGGAAATCAAAGATCAAGCAACATTACAGAAGGTGACGCAGCACCTCAGCAACCAGTAACCCAGTATGATACACTCAAGTGGAGAAGGGAGAAGGGAGGAAAGCAAGAAATTAAAAGGAAAAAAAAAAAAAAGGAGAAGACAAAGAGAGAGAAAGTATAAGCAGTCGACCTACTTCGAAAATAAAAGCCTTAGCCCTTAAAGGCTAATATTTGAAAATGCTATTGACCTCCACCTTAAACCTTTAGCCCAAAACAGTAATAACTTTCTTTCCAAAGGATTTTAGTTATCTAATTGTCAACACTAAAAGATTGTTCTGACGCTTTCCAAGAAATGTCTTAAATTCAAATATCCTTAAGGAACAATAGTAGAGGATGACAGTGGCACGAGTGTTAAATTTATAACTTTACTAAAGCTATGGAGAAGGGGCCTAGGAGAGAGTAACTTGGATTACATGGCCTAAGGTGCCCTCACTGCTAATTTAAAAAGATAGCAATCAAAAAAGATAGCAAAAAAAGACAGCAATGCAGGCGTCAGGAAAGTCCTCCTCTACTTAACCTAGAAGAGGAGCTGACTTGCTATGACCTGTGCAACAAATTTGGCCCACTGCCTATTTATTTTTAAATAAAGTTTTATCAGAATACAGCATTTGTTCACTGTCTATGGCTGTTTTTGCACATTAGCAGAGATTAGTGAGTAGTTACAACAGAGAACGTGTAGTTCTCAAAGTCTGAAATATTTATTGTCTGACCCTGTACAAAGAGTTTGCAGAGCCCTGGTCTAGAATATCTTTCCTTCTTATAATATACAGAGGAACGCAAATTCTCACCCAAGCTAAGAAGTCTGTGAAAACTCCTATAACAAGTGTCCTATACATTTGACTCACTTTGCTTATCTTTTAGAAAGAAGCCATTTTCCATGGGTATAAATCCCCTGTCACTTGCCAGTGATATTGTTTCACTGGCTTCCCCCCCCCAGCACCACCGACCACCATCAAGAGTTCAAATCAGCATTAGCAGAATAGATAAATAGATATAAAGATGATCTATCCATGCCTGGATGTCAGCTTCTGACTTCCTTACAAAAAGAACAAATATATCTATATCTATATCTATATCTATATCTATATCTATATCTATATCTATATCTATATCTATATCTATATCTATAATGTATTTGAGCAACTATATAACTATATG
The DNA here is from genome assembly GCF_000151845.1 of Pteropus vampyrus. Lineage (NCBI taxonomy): Eukaryota > Metazoa > Chordata > Mammalia > Chiroptera > Pteropodidae > Pteropus > Pteropus vampyrus. The sequence continues at coordinate 6,272,507 of NW_011888785.1, read as the reverse complement.
CTAATTTTTGGCCTCCCTACCCTTATGCAGCTAAATCTTGTCGAATCATTTGTTCTTGTCAAGCTGTCACAACAAAAAAAGTTTCAAGTCCTAGACAAATACCACGTGAAGATGTATTCTTAACCTTGTTATCTCTGTAACTGCTTGTAACACAGACTCACCCCCAGAGACAGAGTGGCATTAAAGTGCAGTCAAGACATTTACAAATAAATTACTGCCTGAAAAAATCATAATAAGTGAAATAGCATTTCATCCACAAAGAGCACACTTGAAAATCCGTTATCAAAGTCAATTTGCTATTTCCACCCTACATTAGCCTAATACAATGCACACAAGGCGCAGCCAGTGGTGTTCCAGCACAGGCTCTCCGAAAAATAAGCCTTTAAGGATTTCAAAATATCTGAGAAACTGCATTACTGGTCAAGATAATGGCATTTTTTATAACAAATGAAAAATAGCAGCTGAAATGCACAAGGGCGTGAGATTGGGCATGAACAATCTGGTTCCAATACAATCCCACCATCTGCCACTCCATGTATCATTCTGAAGCAGGTCAGTGCTTTACCTATTTTATGTTATAAATCAGTATTAGCTAGAGGGACAACCATGGGACACAGGGAAACCTTTTCTTATGGTCCTTCTCCAATATTCCATTGATAATGAGAATACTCCCTTCTGTGCCAACAACCAAACTTCCCCCCAACTTTTCACTCAGAAGAACAAGATCACGATAGACAGATGGGCAACTAGTTGGTGATATTGAGGACAATTTCATCCTACAGTAAGCTTTTTATACAATAGAACAAAAGAAAAATGTAAAAAAAATTAATTGAATCATTTGTAGTAAATGTATTTCCTTCTGCCAGTACACCATTCACTCATGTTAGGCAACAAGAACATTAAAGATCATTGAAGAAATAGAAAACCTCCATGTTTCTTTGAGCTTTTTAGTAAGTCCAATAAAAATCTAAGTGGCTCCCTGTGTTGCTTCTGTGGATTTAGGATTGATACTAAAGGAGTTTTGTCGCCAACAAGAATCACTTTGCCATGGATGATTGCTTTAATAACATGCTCCATGACTTACAAACATATATGTATTCTTTTTTGTATCAAATATTTCATAATAAAAATAGGTAAAAAGCAAAAACTTTTAAAAATATCTTTAAAAGTCACTGATTTGATTCTTTTAAATCACTGACCTAATTAAAATGGCAGAAACATAACTAAGAATATCTTTAGCATCACTATCCTTGCTGAAGTAGGCATAGTATCTATAAAGACTTTTGCTTTTCTTTTTAAAAGAACCATAGCCTGTAAACTTTTTGGTCTATGAGACTTAACACTTTTAATGGTATAATGCAAAGAGCAACTGTTAAATAAGGTAAATCAAAACTCACATACCCCAACAATATTGTTTTCTATAACAAGAAAATAAACTGCTGAGCCTATCAACATAATTTGGGATAAATGAAGTTATCAGCATTTCCATGACTTTATATTACTATCACAATGACACATTATAATTTCATGTCAAGATTAAGTCTACTAAAAATGCTGTTAACTTGCCTAACAAAACTTAAGAACAAGCAATATAAATTATAGCTTTTAGCAACACTTTAATCTCTGATCCTCCCAATTTAAAAAAATGTATATAATTAATTTGTACCTTTTATACAAATATTTTCTATTTACTCAAATAATAGCACATGAAACTAACTTCTGATGCTATAAAGAGGGACTAATTATCAAAAGTTTGGAAAGCAATTATTCCAAGAGGAGAAAAAGCTCAGTCTTGTTTTCATAGCCCCATATGAAATAAATCAACACAGAAATACTAATTTCACATTGACCTGAAAATTAGTATTAGTAGTTCTAATATTATGTTGATATGTTTTCAGACTGTCTACCACTTAGATCAACAAAACTATATGAAGTAATTCATTCAACAAACATTTACTGAATACTTAGTCTGTCCTGTGGGGAACGGGAGATAGTTTGCAATAAAAGGCTTCTGGAAGAAAGTGACACCTAAGTGAGTTTAGGAATCAGCTAGGTCAAGGATAGAAAAGGGGAGTTTTCTCACTAGTAAGAACCAAGACACAAGGCAGATAAACTAAATAGCGTCTGACAAAAATGCAAGCAACATGGCTTTGCTGAAGCAAAAAGTGCAAGACAGTGGGTAGATAGAGGTGTAACTGGAGGTGTAGGCGAGGACTAATTTAGAGCTTTTGCTCTGAATTAAGAAGCTTGGGATGTGTCTCCTAAGTCATAAGACAAAATAATTGAAAGGCTTTAAGCGGAGAATGTCATATGTTTCAATCTGCATTTCTGAAGGATCATCTAGCAGCTGGGATGAAGATGGATTTGATTGGTATAAGAATGGAGAAAGGAGACCAATTAAGAATTTAATAAAGAGAAAACAGTCAGATGAAAAATAATGAGAACATGAACCAAGGTGATGACTATAGTGATGGATTAGAAAGACTGGATTGGGATTTAAAAATCAGCAGTATTCTGTAATTAATTATATATGGATAGTGGGTAAGGGGAGAAGTAAATTACTTACAAACTTCTATCCAACTTCCCTGGCTATAATTTTATCAGTGGAGCTAGGAAATGAGATGAGGAGAGATATTCGGTAGAGGAAGACAAATTTGCTCTTTGACATATTACAGGTAAGTTTCCTATGAGACAATCACTTAAGTGGTACCCAGTAGGTTGTGAAATATATAAGTCTAGGGAGAGATTTGACCTGTATGTTTAAGTTTGTAAAATTAAACTATATAAGTAGATAGGTACTCCAATGAGCATTAGAAACTTAGGTGAAAGACGAGGCGAATAAGATAAAGAAGCAGCAGTCAGAAAGACGGAAGAGCCAGGATAATGCCTGATTATAAAAGCCAAAAGAATAGAAAATAAAAGAATCAACAATGGCAAATATAGCAGATAGGACCAAAAAAATAAACAGTAGGAAAGGCCTCAGTTAGGAAAAATTAGAAGTCATATTATAATGGATCAAGGACTATATAGGAGATGGATATGGAATCATTATGACCAGGAGAAGCGATTGGGCAGATTCTCAAATATCAGTAAAAGGAAAATAAACCCAACATCACTTCTAGTTATTTTTGTCAGAGACTATGGTCTGTGTTATATTTCTGCTAACGGTACTATGTTATAATGTTTTCAAACCTCTTACTCTGCTTAATGTGCACTTGATTGTTAAGAAAATGAATTTTGAATGACAGAGAGATACCAACATTAGGACACAGATGACATTGCTACTTAATAGAAATGACACCTAAGAATAATTGGAGTGAAAAGGAAAACAAAGCAAGGAAGCATTGGGGCTTGGAAGGCAGTTAATGTCCACATTATAATTCTTGAGTTTTTTGAAAGCAGTTCTCCATGAGGACATTCTCACAAAGGGCTAGTTTCTGTCCATCCTTCACTTTAGTAGGAAGTGCTTCATGTTTATACACTAGATGAAGGACAGTACACGACTTGCTTTGGTGACATGTGACATTTTGAAAGAAAAGGGAAATAGTTACCAAGCCAGATATGCTCTGAGCAAATGTGTCCTCTAAAATGTGTTCAAAAATTATGAGTCACCATATATTCTCCTTATTTCTATTTTTTTATTGAAGAGTAATAGAAGACAATAATAGTTTAAAATCTGATTCATAATACTTTAAAACTTTGTCTTAGAAAAGAACCAATTTCACAAAGCTACTGATGAAGTTCAGATGATTCAATCGCCAACCTCAACTTTTAAGTGAAACTCATACTTTTCCCCTCTCTTTGACCAGAATATATTACTGCTGCAAAGCAATTTGCACTTTGCAGCTTTAAAGAGAGCAGAAAGGACTAGACTTGCCAGAAGGCACTTGAGCAATTGTCACAGTCAGATTGTTTATTCTACCTAGAAGTTTATTATTATTTTCATAGTATTCTGCAAAGATCAAACAAAAGTGCTAACAGGCTCTTGTGGATTTTTTAAAAAGTGGAATTTAACGTATAAAGCAATAAACCATCAAGTTGCTTGACAAGTTATACACGTAGATAATTCACATAGCTGTGTTAGCAGGGAATATACTTTATTTTCATTAATTCCAGAACTGTGCGGCCCAGCCAAAGAAACAATCTGAAGGGATTTTCTTAATATTTTTCTGAATTTTTAGCAGAGCTCTGAAAATGATTCAGTGTTGGACTGTAGTAAACCGATAACATCTAAAACAAGGATCAATATTGACACCAGATAATCATGATTCTGTCCTTTTTCAACTTTAAATACAATTGGTAAGAACAGTAAAAGTTCACTAATGAAAGCAACCATCTTAGGAACTTAAGCAAGAAAAAAAAAAGAGCCTCTTTTATAATGACATGTAATAGGATGAAACCAAGTTCATGTTCCTTACTATGAAATATAATTGCTCAAACTAGGAATTTGAGAAGCATCTGTATTAGATTCCCGGGGTTGCGGTAACAAGACACTGCAAACTGAGTTGTTTAAGCCACCTAGAAATGTATTTTCTCACATTCTGGAGGCTAGAAGTCCAAGAGCGAAGTTTTAGGAAGTTGGTTCCTACTGAAGACTGTGAGGGAGGATCCACTCTACGCCTCTCCGCTAGCTTCAGGTGGTTTGCTGCCAATTTTGGTTGTCCTTTGGCTTGTATGTATATCATCTCTATCTCTGCCTTCATGTTCATATGCATTCTCCCTGTGTGCATGTGTCTAAATTTCTCCTTTTTATAAGGACACTATCATATTGGATTAGATGTCCACCTTACTTCAGTATGATCTCATTCTAATTCATTATTTCCAGATAATAGCATGTTCTGAGGTACTGCAGCTCATAATTTCAACAAATTAATGGGGGGATGACCAAAAGTCAACTCTTAATAATTGGGAGAGGGCAAAATTCAATTTATAACAATATCCTAGATGTTTCTATCTGTTCACATACTATTGTCTCAAAGTCTGCTTCATTCACCTCTAATCTCTGTGTTTACCCCTTTTCTGCATATCTGCTATTGCTCTTGCAGTATTATATTTCATTCTCATTGAACTGTGATTCCACATAGGCAGGATCCCTGACCGCTGTTTTCTTCTATGTATGCCCAGTGACTAGTTGCATGCTGACTTGCTCTTAAAATAATATCTGTTTAATGAGTTTCAAGTGAAAGACTCCTCATTGATTATTAAAATTTATTTCTCATTAGATTTCCTGTTTTAAAACCTAATCTCCACTTCAAACCATTCCCTTCACTACTAACAGAAGGATCTTTGAAATCTTTTTCCATGTTCAAAAATTTTCAATGGCTTCTCATGACTTAAAAGATTAAAAAAAAATCTAAACTCCTTAACTGACACATAAGGAACTTCATCCTTGCTTTAGTTAACTCCTTCAGTCTCATTTCCTCAACCTTCTCTTCTACTCCTTATCTAATAAAAGCAATAACTGTAGCTCTTTGAAACCTTATACTTTCTCATGCCTCCATGCCTTTGTAAATCTTCTCTTTGCCTAGAATACGTTGATCACATTGGCTCAAACATAACCTCTTGTGTGAAGTCTTCATCAACCCCTCTAGTACACCTTTCATGTACATCTATATTATAAAGAGTTTATATAGTGTTTATTTAAATACCGTTTTTGTGTCTCACTTTCCACAAGACTCTGAACTCCCACTTCCTCTTGAAGACCAGATATAAGGCATTTTTTCATCTTTGTATTCCCAATACGAAACATAGGGCAAGGACAGGTACTGCATTAACATTTGTGGGGAAAAAAAAAAAGCATGAGAGAAAAACTATATGGTCCAATGTTCATTTACAAAGCTTATCTGGGACACTTTTGTTAGAAATAGCACATGAAAGTGATTGTAGCGCTTTCACATCAGGAGCCATAGTCGACAGAACACATACTTCAACAATGACCTCAATGTCAGCATTGTAAAGTGTTGAATCCAGGTGAAACTGCAAGGACAGAGCAGCTTAGGACTTCCCTGTGTTCCTAATGCTTTATAAATATTTCCTGAGACTGAGGCAGGGAAGAAAGATCAATACACTCTGGCTTATAATCTAGGGATGCCTAGTAAAGGCTATGAATCTAATAAATCATATGAAGATGTGAGACAATATTTGCCCTTTTTCCTTAAGCCGTATTAATGAAGCAGGTAGTTACTGACTCTTGGCTCAGATAATGAAATCAAAATAAATCTATTAAAATTAGCATTCGAGGAAAAAGTTTTTATTTTCATGTGTGCATGTATGTGAAGAAACAGCTATTCTGTATAGCCTAATCATGGCCCATAGAGATTGTTTTCTGTTTATTGCCAATCTTCAGATGTAGTGGTTTGAATTATTAAGGAATAAGGTGGACTTCTTTACATACAAAGGCAGCAGTGACATTAGCGAAAACAATCCAGAGATGGAGAATGTGAAGTTTGCTATGAGGCACAGGCACTGCTACCAGAGACATTTACTCTTCTATTTCTAGCTTTTGTCGTTTAGGAGTTACTTAACTATGGGAGCTGGTAAATTAATTTCCCATACCTCTGTGTGTACATGATGCAGGCATTGGAAATGAAAAGATGGTTTCTCTTCTCAAGATCACAACCTATTGAGGAGGCATATCTTCCAGTAACTAATTATGGCAAAATGTGTATCTAAATGTTTTGCAGAAATATATTGCAATCTCAGAATAAGAAGTAACTAACATTATCTCCATTGTCCGTAAAAAATAAAATAAAATAAATCAGAGTTCCATTAACCTTCCTTATTTTGGCACTGTATCACTCTCACTAGCCACATGTCCCAATGTGGAAGGGGAGCAGGGAGAGGATACAGGTAGTGCTTCTCTCTGAGCTTGGTCAAAGTGATTGACCAAGTAGGTAGCAAATAGTGGGAGACTGGAAGGCAAAGGGAAGATAAAAGCCAGTTATCTCTGTCCTTCTATCACTGCCTTGGATGGCATCTTCAGTAGTGGCTATGTCTTCTCCATAGTTCGACACAGGCCAAACATTCTGCCATATTTCCTGAATTCCACATCACTTGATCCTTCATACAGGAGATGGCAGTAACCTCCTGCTGGTACTAATTTTGGGCTTTCCTTAACATCCTCTGTTTGGCTTCTCAGCTCTTCCATCAACTGTGAAACCCATTCTGTATATTTAATTCCCTCTGTTTTAAATACTTGGTGATTTTTACTTATCTGTTGACTGATACACATGTTATAGGACAAACCAAAACAGAAAGGAAGATATGAACTTCTCTCTCTAAATTTGGGATTTTCTATGTGCAAAGAATTGAGTATTCAGAATATTTACTAATAATTATCTCATTTCTTATTTCACACTTTTATAGTTTAAGATCAGCTTTGGATCCAAATCACTCATTTTCTTTTTTTGAAAAATCAATGCCATAAATTCTGAGATTTTTAAAAATATATGGGATGGCACAAATCAGTCAAATAATTGGGGCCCAAAGGCTATGTGCAAAACCTAACACAGTATTAGAGCAGAAAATAAACAATATTCTAATATTCATGAATAAAAAATGCTAGTAATTACTTTTTAATTTCAAATTCTGTTATTACTTTAATATTAATAATATAATCTAATTACCTTAAGGAGAGGAACTGAATTTTTTTATTATCCCAATTTAGTAACAGTAGAGACAATATAAAACAAAAATTTAATACTAATGTCAACAATGATAAATGATTAAAAACTATTAATGCCAACAATAACAATGATACTAAACATCTAATTACCTTTGGCAAAGGCATCAACTCTTTGGTCTTCAGTTTCCTTATGAGGTGAGGAAACTAAAAACTTTGGATTATTTTTCCCAATCATTAATTGGTTAGCAGGTCTAACAGTTTCTATAATTAAAGATAATATTATTGATCTCTATTGCAATTTCTATTACTTGAATCAAAAATAAAATAATAATTTAAGAAATGTTTTCTTTAAAAAAGAATATTTTACATGTCCTCAAGTGGGCATATTTGGTGCTTAGAGGACTTCGGATGAACTGGCTCATGATTCAGTTACTTAATTTCTGACTCAGCTGATAATCATAGCTAGTACATTAGTTTTAAACAGCACATTGCTTTTTTAAATTCTAAGTCAAATATTGTTTAATTTATATCCATAATTGACTGTTTGTTAAAGGCAGGAAGCACAAGGAACACTGATGTTGAAATGCAATAAGGAAATTAAGAGCATAATGATACAATTCTGCAAATTTTGTTCAATTTTTCCTTCATCAATTCAAAATTCTTGTGTATGTTTAGTACTTCAAAAATCAATTTTAAAAGCATAAACTAATTTAATGATTATTAAATATGGCTTAGAATTATGGGAAATAAAAAGTTATGCTGCATACAATATGTTACAGTCTTTTCAAATAACAGCTTGAACTTCCTCTCTTATCTATCCTGTTAGAAACAAACTGTAAAAACTATAAAAAATAAGTCAGTTAATTATTTTTAAAGTAAAGGTCAAGAATTCTACATATTTGGTCACAATACTTTTTTCTCAATTTATAGCATACATTTAAAAAATATATAATTTGATATTAATTCATAAACCAAATATGATGCTCTATTAAATTGTTAACTTTATTCTTCAACCAATTATGATGATTAAAATAATATTTAAATTAAAAACTTTTACTTTTAATGAAAAAGTTAAAATTTATATTTTTAAGATTGCATTAAAACATTTTATATTTTGGGGTTAATGCACGATCCAAAACTGTACATAGAGTTATTTAAAATATATTTACCATATGTCATTCAAAATTATTTTAAATATTAATGCCCACTGAAGAGTTTTTATCAAATCTAAAATATTTGGGAAATGCTTACTTTCACTAAACTCAATCTTTCTGGTTAAGACTTCATGAATCCCGAGGCTTAGATGATTCAAAGTGGACTATTCTCAAGGGAATTCTAATGTTGTTATTTGGGTCCATAAATGCCAAACTCAAAGATAAAGCTGAAAGAAAAGAAAATAATTATCTGTAAAGGAACCATCCATTAAAAATCCCTGTCTTCCACTTTCTTCTCCCTCTCTCCTCTCACCGTGCCCTCTTTCTGGGATGTGTGGTCCAATTTTATACAATGTGACACAAAATCAGGCCTAATGAAAACATTTATGTCATCCAAAAATTTTTTATAGGAACCTACTTTTTTCACATTTAGAAGATAAGAAGGTTTTCTGTTTTAGACATTTGAGAATCTGGTTCCTGATATTTAATATGTCTATTTGTTCTTTTGTACTTTCATTTCTAACTTTGCAAAATGCAGAGACCAAAGGAAACTGAGTCCTAATCTTTAGTCATAATAGGACTGAACCAAACAGAGGATGGTCAATATATAGATGTGAAATGTGCTTGATTTGAATGTTTTCATGGAATTCGTGGGGTGCATGAAAAAAAAGGAACGCGTTCTCATTATCAGCAGGCTCACTCTTTGTATTTCAGCCATTTAATATAAATTATAAAAAAAAAAAAAAAACCAATGAATGTATACTTGACAAATTTTCTGGTTTCCAAAATCATTCACCTATTTTTCCTGGGAAAAAAAAAAAAAAATGAAATATCTAATATCGTGCCTCTATTGGTGATGGCTCTTTTACTTTGAGATCACAATTTAAATCATAATTCTCATGTAAAATTGTCACTCTTAGAGTTGACTGGAGACTTGTTTTGTCACCTTCTCAGAGAACAACAAAGAAAAACAGCTGTGTATAAGAAACATTGCCCATGTAGTTGAGACAGCAGTTTGCTTTAACATCAGATGTTTTGCATTTAAGAATCATTACCAGCATCTAATCAGCTGCCTATCTTTTTTAGTGAATAAAAATTAGAATAATAGTGCTTCAAGAGACAGCTGGGAATAGTGTTATAGATTAAATGTTTGTGTTACCCCAAGATTCATATATTGAATCCCTAATTCCTTTTGTGATGATATTTGAAGAGAGATCACTGGGTAGTAATTAGTTTTCAATGAGGTCATGAAGGTAGAGCCCACATGATGGAGTCAGTGGCCTTATGAGAAGAGACCAGTTTTCTGTCAGCCATGTGAGGACACAAGAAGGCTCCCAGCAGAAGCCAGGAAGAGGGCTTTCACCTTAACTTGACTATACTGGAACTCTAATGTTGGACTTTTGATTCACCAAAACTGTGAAAAATAAATATCTGGTTTTTTTAAGCCACCCAATCTATGGTATTTTGTTATAGCAGCTCAAAGACCCTAAGACAGGCAAGATAAAGATTATTTATCTTGGGCCTCTGAACAAAATATGTTAACACTTTCCTGATGAATCTCAGTGAAATTTCAAAATATGTAAAAAATACTGACACTATACAAAGAAATAGGGATTTTTGATATGTAAATAGTAAATTTACAAGGGCATGTATTCCATTAATGATGAAGTGACATCAAAGTATCTGGATGAAATAAAATTCATTTAACACTAATGTTATGTTGAACAATTTCTAAAGCTCATAGTTCCTGGAGTCATCATGAGCATATATGATACCACTCTACGATGTACAAAGTTTATCATTTGTTATATTCTCTATTTGTCATGAAGAGGATATTCTGTAGTGATTCCTGGATTAATTCAATCAATACTAAATATTCAAATATAGCTATAATTGGAAATAATAGATCAGTCAAATACTATGATATAGGCAATATTTTTCAGAGATTTAATTTTTGGGATATCTGAAATTCCTACATTCCTTTTATCTTTGTACTTTAGCTTTACCTACCATTTAATCTCTAATTATCTATTCTAAACTAGACAAAGCCATGAATTGATGTTTACAGAAACATCATTTCATTTATTCTTCATAACATTGAAGGGTGGGAACCATAAACTTTTTTTTTTTTTTTTTTTGCCCGGAAAGCCTAATATTTAGGATAAAAGTGGTAAACATCACCAAAAGGTATAGCCTTATATTGTCTTTACCACTGCTGGCAATTTTATAGAAATGAGCGTGTGTTTTCAAACTTCCCCTCTGATTTTCCAGAGATGACTCTAATCACTTTGAGTATTAATATCCATCCCTGAACCAATTGCTCTGTCAGAGGATGACACACTCTCTCCTAAACAAGTCTAGGTCTTTCCTAATGCTTGGAACTGGAGGGTAGGGATGGGTATTGCCAGTCTACATAAACCATACGCACAAAGAACAGAAAAGGGGTGTCCTCACAGAGATGCTGGGCATCAGACCAAAATCAAAGTATGTTTTCATTATGCTCTGCTTCTTGGTTGTTAGCATCTATGCACGTTACTCTCCTAAAGTAAACGTTCAAAACTGTCTGGACTTCTATTATACAATGATCCCATGTACCACCAAAATAATCTCACTTCATCCCATCAGGAGACAACTCAAAATTATCTAGTTATTACATCCTCATATCTAATAAACTGTGAAAATAACCACCCTCAACATAATCAATATGCTATGGTGGAGAGTAAATCTGGGCAGGGAACACAAGGAAACCATAGTTACAAGTCCAAAGTGAAGGTTATATTCTGGGGATGTGAAGAGCAATGATTCTCTGCCCTGACCATGAGTAAATTGCTAAGTCAATTAATTGGGCTTCTCAAAATGCTGTTCTGTGGTAAACTCTCCTTGGCCTTTATCCTGACCAAATATGAATTGTGCATTGGAAGAAGGTTTCCTTTCTGGGGCTTGGAACCCTGCAGCAGCCCAGATTCTGTTCAGATAGTTCATGAGTGTTGCTTAAACGCAAAACAACAACATGCTTTGCTCGTCAGTTCTGAGATGTTCTTACAATATAATTTCTTTAATTTCTGAACTCTTTAACTGCTTATTTTCAAATTCCTTGTAGATACTACTTATTTAAGCTTATCAATGACTGTTTTTAATTTGCTTATATTATTCTTTGCAACTATGACAGACATATAAACGTGTTAAGAATTAAAATTGCCAAGTCTCAAATCCCTACATTTAAGAAATTACGAACAAAATAGAGAAAAACCTAGAAGTAATCACAGTCACAATAAAGATCAAAGGGATAATATGATAAAAATGCCTATGCACTATTGTGTTTTGTGTTTATTTCAAGCCTTTGATTACAAATCACTTGTTAAACAAACAAACGCAAAGCCCTATGTGGTAATTAGTTGTAGTGTTTTAAACCCTTAAATGAAGTAGACCTCACTTCTGACCTATAATTAGGACAAGAGAGACCATGTAGTAATAAAAATAGCAGAAAATTTCAGAAAATATGTAAGTCATCTATGTTATCTAATCCCTCTGACTATCGATAGTCTCAGGATATAAAAATTCTGGTGACCATTAGGACTTTTCTAAATATATTCTGACTTTCTTCCTTCTGAACACACAGACTATAATTCTCTGCCCTTTTTAACATTAGGCGTTGCCATGTGATAGCCAGTGAAATGTGTCACTTCTGGATGGATGATAGAAGAGCCAGTGGAGAGAGACATCACCAAGATGATGAAATAGGAGATGTCAGCTTCCACATCCCCCAAAAGATCAACAATTAGCTTTCCAGGAACAAAAAAAAGCTCTGGGATACTTAGTTCACTTTAAAAACTTCAGCAACGCAGTGGAGCAAAAATTCTGAGAATAATTGCACAAAAAGAGAAGAAATAACAGCTTTATTTTGTCTGAATAATTTCATGCACCAAATTGGCACTGCTCAGCACCAAGAGGGAACTGGGCAACTAGAAAGAATTCCCCTGGATAGGAAAAAGACACAGGAAAAGGCTGCTTCCCCAACCTTTTGGTCACTGAAAAAACAACCCTTTTCAGTTTCACTCCACCTAGAGACAAGCAAAGTTGAGAAATATAGAGGGCCAGAACAAGGAAGAAGGACAGTATGAACTAGCGGAATTATTGTAGTTCCCAATGATCTGCTCTGTAGAGAATCTCAGCAGTTATTGCCACTAAAAAAACAATGGTCAACACAACTGCTACAGACCCTCTGTAGATTTCACTGGATTTAACCCCTCAGGTTATTGCATTCGCAGATGCCAGCCACTGATTCCCTTCATACTCCCTCCCACACCTTCCCACCTGGGATGGGATCTCCATAGGCAGCCAGTTTTTTGGCTGTTACAGGCAAGACACAAACCTACACCTCATGGCTGAACTCCACCACCATGCACAACTTCAGCTGCACCTGCACACTCCAATCCTAACTGTGACACTGGTCTCCACTGCCAACCTTTTATTTGTGTCTACACCCAGCAGCAACAGGAGCACACACTGATAGCCAGGGCCCTTATAGCTGCTAGTATGCCTATAGTTGTCCCTAACCCTTGCTGCTGACCCTGGCCTTTGCCACTATGTGTATGTCTGTAATTGGCCCCTACACTACACAGGCACCTACAGATGGCCCCCACAGCCAAGAATGTAGACACTGCTGGCTCAACTACCACAGCTGTCTACACTGATCCCTAACTGCTTGAACTGGAGGCACCACTGAGGACCCAAAAGAGCCCTTCTAGCTACTATAGACACCCCTCCACCACCAAGAATACACCAATTAGTCCATAAAGTCTAGAAGTGACTGTTTTTTCAAATTTATAGACACCTATGCAAGACTACAAGGATCATGAAGAACCAGAGAAACATGACACCATGAAAAAAACACAGAAACCTTCTAGTAACTAACCTTAAAAAAATGGAAATATATGAATTTCCTGACAAATAATCAAAATAATTCTTCTAAAGAAGCTCAGACAGCTATAAGAAAACTAAGATAAACTACTTATGAAATCAGGAAAACAATATAAGAACAATGTGAAAAATTCAGAGGCAGAAAACATAAAAAAAAACAGAAAATTTTGTACTGAAGAATATAATAACTGAACTGAAGAATTCAATAAAGAGCTTCTATAGCAAAAGGCAAATGTTAGCAAAAAGAGAAAAGGTAACAAAATCTGAGTAGAAATAATTTAAATAGAGATTTAAAAAAATAGAAAAAATCAGACACTAAGTTGTTTAAAAAAAAAAAAAAGCAAAATTGACAAATATTTAGCTAGACTACCCAAAGAAAAAGTAGAGAAAATTTAAATAAATAAAATTGTAAATGAAAAAATAAACATTAAGACTGATACAACAGAAATACAAACGATTATAAAACATTACTATGAAGAATTATATGCTAACAAATTGGATAATCTAGAGGAAATGGATAAATTTCTAAAAACAAGCTATCAACACTAAATCATGAAAAAATAGAAAATCTGAACAGACCAATTACCAGTAAGGAGACCGAATCAATAGTTGAAAACCTCTCAACAAAGATGATCCCACGATTTGATAATTTCACAGATAAATTCTACTAAACATTTAAAGAAGAATTAATGCCAGTTCTCAATTCTTCCAAAAATTTGAAGAGAAAAGAGTACTCCTAACCCATTTTCAAGGACAGCATTACCTTAATAATAAAGCCTGATAAGGACACTACGAGAAAACTATAGGCCAGTATCCCAGATAAATATAGATGCAAAAATTCTCAACAAACTCTAGCGAACCAAATTAAACCACATTAAAAAGATCATACACCATGAACAAGTGCAGCTCATTTCTGGGATGCATGATATTTCATCAAATGCAGGTCAATGTGATATATCACCTTAATAGAAGACAAAAATTGTAGTGTCATCTCAATAGATGTGGGAAAAGCATTTGACAAAAGTCGACATTCTTTCATGATTAAAAAAAATCAACAATTAGGTGTAGAAGGAATGTAATTGAACATAATAAAGGTTGCATACGACAAGCCCATAGCTAACATCATACTCAGTAGTGAAATACTGAACAAGACAAAAGTGCCCATTCTACCATTCTTATTCACACAGTAAAGGAATTCTTAGCTATAGCAATCAGGCAAGTAAAACAAATAAATGATATCCCAATTAGAAAGGAAAAAGTAAAATTGCCTGTTTGCTAATAACATGATCTTGTATATAGAATATCCTGGAGACTCTGCCAAAAAAAACTGTTAGAACTAATAAATTTAGTGAAGTTGCAACATACAAAATCACAATACAAAATACATAATTCAGTTTCTATTCATTAACAATAATCTGAAAAAAAATCCATTTACAATAGCATCAAATAAATAAAATAGGAATAAGTTTAACCAAGTAAGTGAAAATCTATATACAGAAAATTATAAAACATTGATGAAAGACACTAAAAAAGATACAAATAAATGGAAAGATATCCTGTATTTGTGGGTCAGAGAGTTATTATTATGAAAATGTTTATACTACTCAAAGCCATCCACAGATTTTATGCAATCCCTATATAAATTCCAATGGCATTTTTCACAGAAATAGAAAAAAAAAAAAAAAAAACTCCTAAAATTCAAGAGGAACCACAAAAGACTCCAAATATCCAAAGCAATATTGAAAGAACAAAGCTGGAGACATCACACTTTTTTATTTCAAACTCTCCTACAAAGCTATGGTAATCAAAGCAGTATGGTACTAGTATAAAAACAAACCCATAGAGCAATAGAACAAAGTTAAGAGCCCAGAAATAAATCCACACTTATACAATCAACTTATATTTGAAAGTGAATCAAGAATGTTTAGAGGGGAAAGAATGGTCTCTTCAATAAATGGTGTTGAGAAAGCTTGATTTTCACATCGAAAGAATGAAATTGGATCCCTATCTTATACCACTCACAGAAATTAACTCGAAATGGATTAAGGACTTAAAAGTAGAACCTGAAACAATAAAACTTCTAGAAGAAAACATAAGGCTAAATCTCTCTGACACTAACCTTGGCAATGATTTTTTGTATATGACACCAAAAAGACAAACAACAAAAGCAAAAATCACTAGTGGGACTGCATCACACTAAAAAGCTTCTGCATGAGAAAAAAAAACAATCAACAACATGAAAAAGCAACCTACAGATTAGGAGAAAATATTTGCAAACCTTGTATATGATAAGGGGTTAATATTTAAAAATATATATGGAATTTATACCATTCGATAGCAAAAAAAATTTAAATAATTCAATTAAAACATGGGAAAAGGACTTGAATAGACATTTTTTTAAAGAAGACATAAAAAAGGCCAACAGGTACATTAAAAGATGGTCAACATCACTAATCATCAGGGAAATGAAAATTAAAACCACAAAGAGCTATCACATCACTTCCGTCAGAATAACTATTAACAAAAAGATAAAAGATAAATGCTGGTGAGGATGTGGAGAAAAGTCAAATCTGATCCACATTTAGTGAGAATGTAAACTGGTTCAGCCACTATGGAAAACCATATGAAGTCTCCTCAAGATTAAAAATTTAAAATAGAACTACCATATAATCTTACAATGCCACTTCTGGGTATAAATCCAAAGAAAATGAAAAACTATCTCAAAGAGATATCTGCACCTCATGTTCATTGCAGCATTATTCACAAAAGCTGAGTAATGAAAACAAGCTACCTGCCCACTTACAAATAAATGGATAGAGAAGATGTAGTATCTGTATACAATGCAATATTATTCAGCTATGAGAAGGAAGGAATTCTTTTTGCAAAAATATGGATGGACTTTGAGGGCATTATGCTAAGTGAAATAAATACAGAGAAAGACAAATATTGAATGATTTCACTTATATATGGGATCTAAAAAAGCTGACCTCATAGAATCAAAGTGGAGCTATGATTACCAAGATTTGAGGGGTGGGAGAAATCTAGAGATATTGGTCAAAGGGAACAAACTTTCAGATCCTGTAAGTTCCAAGCATCTAATATATAGCCTGGTTACTATAGTATACAATACTGTATTGTATACTTAAAAGTTACTATGAGAGAAGATCTTAAATGTTCTTACCATGACAAAAAAAAATGGAAATTATATAAGTGAACTAACCTTATAGTGGTAAACATTTTATCATATGTGTGTGTGCTGAATCGTCACAATTATACATGTTAATCTTACAGAATGTTTATGTCAGTTATATATCAGTAAACCTGGAGGAATAAAAAGAGCCAGTAGATCATTCTCTCCGTTCTCTGTCTGTTTTGGTGATTGTCAAAGCTCCTATAAAACTCTTCTATCAGTTTGGGTCCCTGAATAGATGCAAAGCATCCCCTCTAGCCTGGGTTGGATACACAGAGCAAACAAGAAACACCTTTTCCTGGCTTAAACCACTATGTTTCAGAGTTGTTTGCCACTAGGATCAAATCACACATGTTAAGTCTGCATAATGCATAATAAGAGCACATAAATAGGTGTTTCCTTTATTCCAGCCACAAAAATTTAATCTTGTTCAAATACTGTCTTAGTTTTCCCATGTGTAAAACTGAAGTAATAATATAGACATTGCCTAATTTAAAGGTGTTCTATGAAGCTCAATTAGAGGTATAAATGTTTTTTTTTTTAATGTGAACTCTATAAATGAAAAGAATTACTTTGACCACTATTTCAAACTATCAAGCTGCTCATTTTCATGAATTCAGCTGTATTTATGTTTACATTTATTTCTCTTTAGATTAGCCCTTTCAGGGCCAGACATTGTCACTGATAAAATATTCTCTTCAACATGTTTCAGAAAAAGTGTCCTTGAGTTATTAAAAATACTGGTTATTTTTAAATAAATAAATCACTAAATTTGAATTGGCATCTTCTGAGTAACTGGAACATAGCTCCAAGGTTCCAGAAAGATGGCAGTCATCATCAAAATTAACTTCTAAAATGAGACTGTTGAAAACAACAGCGAGAAAAGGATACAGAGTGTCTAAGAATAAGAATTCATCCAAAAAGAATAGATTTTTTTAAATAAGAAAGAAAAGAGGTAAAAAATTATACTATACAAAGAAGTTTAATCCTTAAAAGGATAATTTAAATGTCTTTTTTATTTAAAGGTAGGCTGCATTCATGAAGTGATTAGCTTGTACTTCTAAACCCTATTATTTCATTCCCTGGTCTTTGTTTTCCTTTATTGTTTCACTGTATATCCTGGACTTGTAAATATTCTACAATGAGCTTTTAAAACTCCATTTTTCGATATAAACACAGAGTTCTCTTCTATACCTGAAACTGTTGCCATTGTGAATGTGTGGCAAGGGAGAGCTTAGCACAGAAAAGGATAGAACAATCACCTGACAAGCTGGCCAGAGATCGTGGTTCCCAACAAGCCACTATGGTGTATATTCAGATAGGAAACACGACTGTGGTTTTCTCAACAGCAGAATGTTATTTGTAATATGTTTTCAAGTTAATCTGTTTATTGCATATAAGATTTTTTTACATATTAGTCAACAAAACATCAGCTATATGATCTTATTGCCTCTCTTAAGCTTCTATTCCACTCGAGTTGCTCTGGCTTTTCTCACTGAAATTCCCTGTTTACAAAGACACAAAGAGCCGTTTTAAATAGGAAGCCAACATTTGGGTGCCAGACAGCATGCTGGTGCCACATAGCATTCATTCCATAGTGAAACTGCAAACCAAGACCTTTCTGTGCTAAATGGCACCATATCTCCTATCCTACTTCATTAGAGTAGATTTCCTTCATGATGCCAGCTGCTTTTCTGGCACCAGACATAAAGACTCAGGCTAAATTATCCCCACTAAAAACATTGCTAGTGTCATTGTGCCAGACACACCACTCTGACCTGTCTTCCACCAGACTAAGTAGGAAAGTGCATCTCTTCCAGGCCTGTTTTAGATTTTTTTCTAGTTTTCCCTGTATTTTGTACTTTTGCATCATTTCTGTGGGCACCGTGTTAGATAAACGAGTTGATTGTTGTTACTCACGAATGAATTTCACAGTTCTTCATGCAGAGACTTGTTGTCTTTTCTTCATGACAATCCCCATAATGAGAATGATATAGTTCAAAGAATCACAGAGATATAGGGAATTAATAGTTTTGATTCAAGGTGAGACAGAAGTCATTGTGTTGTAGGGAATCAGTCTCTTTACAAAGCATAGCTCTTTAAATGATTTTCAGCCAGTCTTCAGGGTAAATCACTGATATACTTAGGTTACTTGTACTGTTTTGAGGGTATCTTATAACCCACTTCCCATAAATTAAAGTATTTTATAATGTTCATTTATTTTTTTTAAATTTCAACTTTATTGATATATAATTGACAAATAATAATAATGTTCACTTCTTTACCCAACTCAAAAATATAATCCTCTTTATTGTTCTACAATGTTAAGATAATGGCAGAGATAATAAAGGAAGAATTACTATCCTTCAGCAAAGCTGAATACAAGAAAGGATATCTGGGCATAGGCTCAATGATTGCAAAGCAATCTGTGCTTATCTGAGCATAAAAGAGAAAGAAAAGAACCACACTTCATCTAGAGACAAGTCATCACCTAAGAACTCTATGTTTTAAGAAACAGAAAATCAAAATCAATTTGAATTATGCAAAAAAATAATAATAATCCATCGATTTATATATGTGGATGATGCAGAAGTAGATAGGGCTTCAGATTTTAGTTTGACTCAGCAGCTCAAGGATATCATTAAGACACTTCCTTTCCCCCATTCCTGCATTGACTTCCTTAGTGTCAGCTTTATTTTAAGACTGTCTAAATCACTGCCAAAGTTCCAAGATTCCTATCCACATACCATACCATCCAGAAAGATAGAAATTGTGAGCTGCCGCCAGCTCTTCTTCCCCAGTCAACAAAACATCCATCCATGTTTTGTTGCTTCAGATTACCCATTTCTAAAACAATTTAATTGACACAGGAGCATCTTAAAAAGCTAGGCTTAAGGCTGAGTTCTCTGAAACATTCATCATAGCAGGAGGAAGGAGATTTTTATGATAGGCCAATCAGATCACACCCCCAATTGTTTGTTCCTATACAAGGGGGAAAGATGGGAGAGAAAGATTAGATAATCACAAAATCCATACTCCTAGCAATTACTAAAGGCACATCTTGCTCCCTAGAATCCTTGCCTAAGGCTGCTTTGGGGGAATTTGCTTGACAAAAAACTATGCAAATACTACATTTGTCAATGAGGTCTCTCTGAACAAAATGGCAAATGCAAAATTCCTTTTGAGGAACTATCTTGAGCAATTGATTTGAGGAAAATTCAGACATAAAATAAAAGATAACATAAGAGCAAATTATGATCCTTTAAAAA
Source organism: Pteropus vampyrus (assembly GCF_000151845.1). Classification (NCBI taxonomy): domain Eukaryota; kingdom Metazoa; phylum Chordata; class Mammalia; order Chiroptera; family Pteropodidae; genus Pteropus; species Pteropus vampyrus. Next base: position 6,252,350 of record NW_011888785.1, on the reverse strand, counting down.
AATAGTTGTTATCCAAGAATATATAATAATAAATATAGGTGGACTTACTTGCTCTGAGCTCCAGCACTAGGGCAATAGCTTGAAGGGTGCCAGGGACATTCAGGGAGGAATTTAGTTGTCTTGCTTTAGGGAAAAAGCCTCCAGCTTTTTCTCTAAAGAAAGTGGCTTTCTTCCAGGCAGAAGTGCTAGTAGAATCCATTGTTCTTTTTTTGAGCCTTCCCCATTATGGGCATGCAGACATTCAGGCAGCCACCATATCTGAGTCTTCATCAACCCAACTAACACTGGTCACCCCATTATAGTGATTCTCTGAGACCCTGCTCTACCCAACTTTCATGCCCATCTAGCCACTTCTAGTGGCTTTTCCATATAAATGACTGTCTCACGCCGCAGGCTTTCCTAAAATCTCTCAAAGGTCCATAAAAGCCAAACAAGCAGCATCTGGCCTCAGCATGTCCTGTACCTCTTGCTGAAGAGACCCAAGCCTGGCACTAGCAGAAGCCAGCCTCGGTTTGTGGCTTGGCCTGTCAAAGTACCTCCAAGCCTAGCATGAGTGGCGGCTATCTACAGATTGTATGGTGACTCTTGCCAGGTGGCCCGGGCAGGCCATAAGCTTTCACTGAACTTGGCCTGTGGCCATAGGGCCAGCACACCTGGCTTTGGACCTATCTGGAGACCATTCTGGGCTGAATTCCAGGACAACATATCCAAAGGGTAGACTAGGCAGGCACTGGTGTCCTGCTAGTGCAAATCCTGCTTAGTAGGGTCAGCCCCTCACTGGCCAGTCCTCACAACCAATCAGCCCAAGAGTCAATCCTTCCCTTTGACATGCAAACAGTAACCAAGGCTCAACTACAATAGGAGGGTATGCACAGCCCATACAAGGGACATACCTAGAGCACCTGGCTCAAGTGATCAGGGAAGTCTGCACCACCAGGCTTATAAGACACTTACTACGTAAGGCCACTCTGCTAAGACCGGGAGACATAGCAGCCCTCCCTAATACATAGAAACAAATACACGGAGGCAACCAAAATGGACAAAGAAACATGTCTCAAATGAAAGAAAACAACAAAGCCCCAGAAAAAGACCTAAACAAAATGGGGACAAGCAATCTACCAGATACAGAGTTCAAAACTCTGGTTATAAGGATACTCAATGAACTTAGAGGAAGAGTAGATGAACTCAAAACTTTAACAAAGAGATAGAAAACATAAAAAAAGAACCAATCAAAATGAAGAATACAATAACTGAAATAAAGAAAACATTACAGAGAATCAAAAGATTAGACAAAACAGAAGATCAAATCAGCCATTTGAAAGATAAGGTAGCAGAAAACACCCAATCAGAATAGCAACGAGAAAAAAGAATCCAAAAAAATGAGGATAGTTTAAGGGGCCTCTGGGACAACATTAAGCATATCAACATTCGAATCATAAGGGTAACAGAAAGAGTAGAGTGATAGTAAGGAATTGAAAATCTATTTGAAGAAATAAAATGAAAAAATCCCCTAGTCTGGTGAAGGAAATAGACATACAAGTGAGGGCAGCGCAGAGAATCCCAAACAAGATAAACCCAAACAGACCTACACCAAAACACATCATAATTAAAATGACAAAAGTTAATGAGAGAATATTTTAAAAGCATCAAGAGAAAAGCATCTAGTTACCTACAAGGGAGGTCCCATCAGACTGCCAGATGATTTCTCAACAGAAATTTTGCAGGCCATAAAGGGATCAGCATGAAATATTCAAAATAATGAAAAGCAAGGACTTACAACCAAGATTACTCTACCCAGCAAAGCTATCATTTAGAATTAAAGGACAGAAAAAGAGCTTTCCAGACAATAAAAAGCTAAAGGAGTTTATTGTCACCAAACCTGTATTATAAGAAATGTTAAAGAGACTACTTTAGGAAGAAAAAACAATTAAAAATATGAATAACAAAAGGGCGATAACTACATATCTATCAATAATTACTTTCAAGGTAAATGGATTAGGTGCTGCAATCAAAAGATAGGGTGGCTGAATGGATAAGAAAATGAGACCTTTACATATGCTCCCTATAAGAGACTGACTTCAGATCAAAAGACACACACAGACTGACTGAAAGTAAAGGAATGGAAAGAGATATTTTATGAAAATGAAAACAAACAAAAAAACTAGAGTAGCAATACTTATACCAAACAAAATAGACTTTAAAACAAAGGCTATAACAGGAGACTAAGAAGGACCCAATAGTCCCACTTCTGGGTATTTATCTAAAGAAACCCAAAACACTTCTTCAAAGAGACATGTGAATCCATATGTTCATTGCAGCATTATTTACAATAGCTAAGGTATGAAGGTAGCTTAGGTGTTTATCAATAGATGAAAGGATAAAGAAGAGGTGGTGCATATATACAATATAATATCATAAAAAAAGAATGAAATCTTTGCCATCTGCGACATAAATGGATCTAGAGGGTATTGTGCTGAGTGGAATAAGACAATGACAAATGCCATATGATTTCAGTTCCATGTGTAATCTAAAGAACAAAACAAAGAAACAAACAAACAAAACAAAAACGCATAGGTACAGAGAATATTTTGATGGTTGCCAGATGGGAGGGAAGTCATGAGAGTAGGTTGAAAAGGAGAAGGAATGAAGAAATACAAATTGGTAATTACAAAATAGTCATGGAGATGTAAAGTATAGCATAAGGAATATAGTCAATAATATTGTAATAACTACGTATGGTGACAGATGGGTACTAGATTTATCAAAGTGATCACTTTGTAAGTTATATAAATATCTAATCACCATGTGGTACACATGAATCTAATATAATATTGTATGCCAACTGTAATTGAAAATAAAATTACTTAAAAAGAAAAAATACATATAGATATCTACATATATTCGTATATTTTCACTCACACAAACATATATACATATATACTCATATATATGCAGGTATGAGTATATATGTACATATGTATGTGCAAGTGCATATATATGTGTATAGATAGATATATGCATGTCAGATACATTTGTCTTTATTTGTAAAGAAAACAGGAGGTAAATCTTAAAGTCTCATTTAGTTATTTTGACGCTCAATAAATTCTTGTTTCAGTGTGGATATCCATTAGGGATCATAAACTGTGGCCTATAGAAATGTCCTGTTTGATATCTATATGGACAGGCCATTCTTTCTCCATTTTGACCAAAGGCCCCAACTCCCTGTTTTACACCAGGCCCAATTCCCAATTTATGGTTAATCCAACCTCTAAAGGTATTAGAGTGCACCCACTAGAGCAGTGATCAAGATTTGGTCATAGCCTGTCTTAACATAGGTATAAAAGTTAAATTAATAAATAATCAGGCAACTCTTTGGTAAGCGAGTAAAAAGAAATAGGATGGTGTAGTAAGGCCAAAATGAGGATATTCAAAACTAAGAGATTTTTGCTGTCACTCTATTTTTTAAGTTCGTTTATAATAACATCCTTAATTTTTTTTTTTTTTTTACAGATAGGATCAAACAAAATTGAGTATATATTAGCTTTAGCCATGCTAAGATAGTCAGCCAATAACCTAGTCATGAAAAGTTATTGTTAGGTGTTTCTAGACTCTTCAGTCACAGATTATTACTTTAGTTCAGTTATTGCTATAGCCAGCTGGTCTTAGTTCTTTCACGATTGTGTCTAATTTCATTCTCAGAGGGAAATCTTGGTTCCAAGAGACCAAGTTACCTAGCTGTTACCTCTAAGGTACTCACTACAATTTTCACTCTGGGTGTTAAAGTCAACATTTAAAAGTATCGGTTCAATATCACAACATGATATTAAATTGATATTGAATTCTTTTCGCTCTTTTAAACATTTTCCTAGTTTTTTTTTTTTTTTCTCTGTAGGACTATGTTTTCTCTTTAGATGAAGTATGACAACACATTTTTAAAGCATAGAATTTCCATACATCAAACTGACAGTCTTGGCATTAAAACAACCAGTGCTGGGTACATGCAGCATTTGAATACAGTGGCATTTAAATATTGTCTCACTTTTTATGCTACATAAAGGAGGTTGATAAAGTGCAAAAAAAAAAAAAAAAAAAAAGTTATGCCATAAAAGTTTTGTGGACCAAAAAGGATTGAACCACATTTCTTCAGGACATTGTCTTGCTCAGTATTTTATTCCCAGCACTTAGAAAAATGCCTGGCACACATAAAGAGTTTGATATATATATATTTCAATGAATTAATTAACAACAAAAGTTGGAAAATAAGCTCGGAGAAAATATATTCTCCTGCTAAGTTACTTAGCGGGAAGGTATATTTCTTATACCGCATCTTATCCAAAGTAAAAATACACATTTCAGCAAAACAATGAAGTACTAACTAATTCTTCCAATTGAATAATTATTACTTCCAAATTACTACTTAATAACAAATACTAGTTTTCAAAATTCTTAGGAAGAAACACTTGTTTTCTATAATTTGTCTTAAAATAAAGTTAGATATTCTTGTTCAAGGAGTCCACATTATTAGAAAAAGCTTTCATGAACTTCATCAGTAAAATAATATTTTACTTCTTAGAGTCTCTTTTTAAGAGAAATCAGTGATGAAAGTAAAACGTATTTCTGAAGGTAGATATGGACATTGAAGTGTCACAAGGGTTGTTAATGCAGTTATCCTCTTTATATTTAGTTAACTGTGGCATACATGCTAGCAGAGGACCTTTTACTTTATATATTTTAAATATACTCTTAAAAAATGGAGGCGTTAAAATTAAAGCTAATATTATTAGCTAGTCATGTTTAGATTATTGGCAAGTTTGGACCATAAGTATGTATCAATTCAAAGTGATTATTAAAATGCAGTACATCTTTTTCAGGTTGATGAAAGTTAGTTGAACAATAATTGAACTGGAGCAACATGAAAAAATAAATGACAGGCCATCGCCAATACCACCTGTAACTTTCTTGGGTGTAAGCAATTCAGAATACAACTTTATTTTATTTATAATTTCAGCTTGAGTCCAAGCATCTACTACCCCAAGCATCAATGCTCTTCAATATCTAATTTCACAGTTTTCTTAACACGTATCTCATGTTATTTATTATAGTCAGAGGCATCCCAACACCTTTATCTATCCTTGCTACCTTTTAAATGGTTTATCTGGCAAACCATCAATCACAAATCATGAAACATATTTTAACTCAAGTAAGATCAGTTAAGAAAGAAAACAAGGCTTGTGCAGGCTAATTGGAAACATTACTCACATCAATAAGTGATAAATGCTTGTTCTGGGGAAGATTATTTTTCCCTCAGATCTGTGTGCAATGTATAATATGGACAAGATTAAAATCTCCAATCACCTTCTAACTTGAGGCCATAAAGGTATTGATAAAAATAACCCAAAGTTTTGCAAAGATAAACGTTTCAAAAATTTAATTTCAGGTTCAGAAGATTGCTTGTATTACCAAACAAGTAGAAATATATATTTTGTTCATGATCTATTTTCTGTTTAAAACTAGAGCTCATAAACAGCTGGTGAAAATGCCCGTCAACATATGCAAATATTTTGGCTGTGTTATAAAAGCCTTGATAAATTACTCAGTTTTATCCTGAATGACATGTTTTCAATAACCTAAATGTTTTCAATAATCTCTTATTTGATATATAAACTATTCATAGACATTTTATTAATATTATAAGATGAATTATTCGGAATTTATTGTTAGTCTATGTAGTATGTTCTATGTCTTGTGGAGGATGTGTTAAATATGTCCAAGTAAACATATACATAAATAGGAAAAGACATATGAAAGAAAGACTTTCTTTCACAGAATTTTAATTTAAAGAGCGTAGATGAGCTCGCTTATCCCATGAGGTCAATTGCACTATCACAACTACAGTAACCAGGAGATGTTCATTTCACTTTACAGGTAATTTATTATAACTACAGAACTGTCAGGGTGATGGTTCACACAAATAATTTAACTTAGGTAAATACCATTTTCCAGTAATGATAGGACAAAACAAACTTTGGGAGCATTTATGAACAGTATCATCTTATTCTCAGTACACATTTGCTGACTGATCTCTGTTGTTTGCAAATGAATTAACGATGGCTTGAAAAATCATTAGAACCATCTGCTTTGATGGTAAAAAAGAACTGCTGTGATTTTATTATAGGGACACAGACCAAGTATTATTTTAGAATACTTTTAGCATCATTTACCCTAAATTTCACATACAATCTAAGAAATATTATCAGTAATATCCATTCTCATCGAGGCTCCTTGTAAATCCATTTACTGAGAAACCACTTTGCATAGGTAATTGAGCAATTTTTTTT
>NW_011888785.1:6241085-6245962 GCF_000151845.1 Pteropus vampyrus | reverse complement strand
GAGTCCAAGCATCTACTACCCCAAGCATCAATGCTCTTCAATATCTAATTTCACAGTTTTCTTAACACGTATCTCATGTTATTTATTATAGTCAGAGGCATCCCAACACCTTTATCTATCCTTGCTACCTTTTAAATGGTTTATCTGGCAAACCATCAATCACAAATCATGAAACATATTTTAACTCAAGTAAGATCAGTTAAGAAAGAAAACAAGGCTTGTGCAGGCTAATTGGAAACATTACTCACATCAATAAGTGATAAATGCTTGTTCTGGGGAAGATTATTTTTCCCTCAGATCTGTGTGCAATGTATAATATGGACAAGATTAAAATCTCCAATCACCTTCTAACTTGAGGCCATAAAGGTATTGATAAAAATAACCCAAAGTTTTGCAAAGATAAACGTTTCAAAAATTTAATTTCAGGTTCAGAAGATTGCTTGTATTACCAAACAAGTAGAAATATATATTTTGTTCATGATCTATTTTCTGTTTAAAACTAGAGCTCATAAACAGCTGGTGAAAATGCCCGTCAACATATGCAAATATTTTGGCTGTGTTATAAAAGCCTTGATAAATTACTCAGTTTTATCCTGAATGACATGTTTTCAATAACCTAAATGTTTTCAATAATCTCTTATTTGATATATAAACTATTCATAGACATTTTATTAATATTATAAGATGAATTATTCGGAATTTATTGTTAGTCTATGTAGTATGTTCTATGTCTTGTGGAGGATGTGTTAAATATGTCCAAGTAAACATATACATAAATAGGAAAAGACATATGAAAGAAAGACTTTCTTTCACAGAATTTTAATTTAAAGAGCGTAGATGAGCTCGCTTATCCCATGAGGTCAATTGCACTATCACAACTACAGTAACCAGGAGATGTTCATTTCACTTTACAGGTAATTTATTATAACTACAGAACTGTCAGGGTGATGGTTCACACAAATAATTTAACTTAGGTAAATACCATTTTCCAGTAATGATAGGACAAAACAAACTTTGGGAGCATTTATGAACAGTATCATCTTATTCTCAGTACACATTTGCTGACTGATCTCTGTTGTTTGCAAATGAATTAACGATGGCTTGAAAAATCATTAGAACCATCTGCTTTGATGGTAAAAAAGAACTGCTGTGATTTTATTATAGGGACACAGACCAAGTATTATTTTAGAATACTTTTAGCATCATTTACCCTAAATTTCACATACAATCTAAGAAATATTATCAGTAATATCCATTCTCATCGAGGCTCCTTGTAAATCCATTTACTGAGAAACCACTTTGCATAGGTAATTGAGCAATTTTTTTTTAGAAATGTCGAACATGGTAAATGTCTATTTTCCCCTCATTAAAATCAATCATTATGTTGACCAAAATGCTTGATTTTTCAGTATGTTTTAATCCCTCAAGTAAAAACTGATAAAAGTAAATTAAAATTAGATTAACAAATTAGTTCTTTTCATTTTTGAGTCAATGGATTCAAAATTTACTTTTGTTCAATATATTTTCTTGTTTAAACAATTTATATGAATGTTATTTTCAACATTTAAATAGCACTTTTTTCACTTGCTTGAAAAGTAACTATCATTACTTTCCTATGGATATTTGATTGAGGAACATGTTTGTAATATGACCTTTAGTATTTGATTGTATTTGGCAGATCTAAAAACAGGAAGGGAATCATATGTACATACATACACACACACACATGCACAACTTAAACCCATTATGCACTTATTTTTTTAAAGAACGTAACAAAAAAAAAAAGATAGAGGAAGGGTCTAAGGGGAGGGAGAGAAGATGGGAAAAGGAAAGAAAGTTATCTCCAATGGAAATTTTCCAATAACCACAGAGTTTAAATAATATTTGATACATAATTTTAAGATACATTCTTCACCATAAAAATCTTTTTTAATTTTCTTAGGATGGTAATGGTAGAGAGATGACTATAAAGGAGGACCTGTCCATTTTTAAGTACACTTGATCAGTAGACATTCAATAACTAAATATAAGCTGAACAAATGATGGATTGATGGATGGATGGATAGATGGATGGACAGATAGAAAGAAACATTAAACTGGATTCTACCTAAAGCTCAATGAAAAGTTAGAGGAGAATTTTCTACTTATTGTATTTAAGAGCAGTCCTCTTCAAATTTAGAGGAGTATCTTTTATTATCTGTGTTTGCATTGAGAAGGGGAAAAATATATAGTTTTAATTCATCAGATTAGCTGATCCAAGCTCTGAATCTATGGGGTGAAAAATATGCCAAATATATCTTCACCATAATTGCACTCAGAATCGTCTTTATGAGAAGAATATAAAAAGGGGTGAGAGACAGATTTCATAAAAGTTTCTCATAATCCTAAAGGGAAATAGCAAAATATCAGATATACTTGTTTAAAACAGTGAATATAACAGCATATACCCATTAAAATTTCCATGTGTGTATTCAAAATGAATTTCATGATCTTATACCTGACTTTATTTTTTAATATTATTGAGAAAATCAGCATTACACTCTACTGAAGATTTAAGTCAGTGAAGCTAAGGGCTTGCCACAGGCTAGTAGTAAATGTCTGGCCTCTTCCTCTGGTTGGGCAATGTGAGAGAAAGCAAGAGAGAGGGCTCAAGAAGGCATTCACCTTACAGTCCACCCTTCTCCCATACTTTCACATTGTTGATCAGGACTGCCTCTAGATTTTGTCTCCTCTTTTATCAGAACTCTTCTCTGGATCTTTATTGCTATTCCTGCAACTGAAGGTTTTCTTTAGTCTTTAAAAAATCTTATTCTTTTTAAAATAATGAACGTTTTCTATGAAATATAACTATATTTCCAAAAAACAGTGAGAACAGTGCTATTGTTTTAAATGCTCATAAATCTCTTTAATGTTGAGCTTAATAAAAAAAATAACTGGATTCTCATAACTGTTCCTGCATTCAATCTAATATAATTTGTTAAACTGGTTGAAGTAACTGAAAAAAAAAACCCTTCATACTATCATGTAATGAAAAATGGAGCAGTATTTTAATAACTGCGTGTAATTGTAAATATTCTTCTTCGATATAGCAAAACTCAACAAGTCATAGTTTTTTTAAAAAAATAGTTACAACTGAAATTATCAATAAACTTTCTATAATATGTTACATTAAAATCCACTGGTTTATCATGAATTTTGAATGTATCTCTTATCATGTAATATCATACATTAGCCATTTGGAAAATAAGAATTTACTGAATTATGCAGATCTTCCAAAATCGGCCCAGTTTCTATAACAATATTTTAAAAATCACATTCATCAATATCAACACTAATCTTGTCAGACAAGCCTTAAGTACTAGAAAGTGATGGATACAATTTTTTTTTCAAATTCTAATTATCTCTTCAATGCTTAAATTTTTTCACTGACAACTAACACTCTCAGGCTGTTTTCCATGAACTGATAAGCTGTCTTCATTTTCAAGAAAATTTGTCTACTACCAATATCTGAATGACCACAGTTTTTGTCTGTCCACCATTCTTTCAAGTAAAACCAGTGCTCCTGAAATGATGGCAACTTGCAATGGAAACAATTACATAATTACTGTTGAAATGACTATCATACTTTGATATCTACTAGATGTTCTTTATAAGTACTTCTCATTTCTTCACACAAGATATTAGATAGATATGAACCAGAGATTGAGATTTAATGAGATTAATATTTTTATGGCTACTCCCCCCACTCTGTGAATGATTAGTGGTATAGAATGCAGTGACAAGTATTGTTTGGTGCCAAGGCTCTTAGTTATACTAAGACACCAGATATTTTATCCAATATTATTTTTGTATTAGGAATGCAATTGTCAATGCAGTGCAAATAAGTGAATAACCTTACTCCTATTATTACAATTTTTTTTGACTTTGCAAACTTTCTATAAGGATCTCAGGGACCATCCCTATAACCCTAAGGATTCCACAGACAATACTTTGAGAATAGCCAGTATAAGCATTCCGTCTGCAGACCTCATGCCCCTAATTTTATACTCAGTAACCTCCCCCATTTAGAAAGTTATTATGGTAAAATTGCACAGTATATGATCTGAGGTTAAAACTCTAAAATTTGAAACTGATTATGCGATCTATTAGCTGTATAACTCTAGGCAATAAAGGCTACCTATAATTATTATTTTGGGGGGTGAGGGGGAACTATAGCCTAGTAAACTAATAAATTAGGATTTCGATCCAAGTCTGTCTGCTGGTACATACATTTAAAATCTTACATTTTTTATGTGGCATTAGGAACTCCCTATAATCAGGTTCTTGTCTGATCCCCCTCTCTGTCTTCTTCTGATCTCACTCTACTCCCAGATCGCCACACCTCAAGTGCCCCAGTACTAAGCTGCTTATAGTCTTGCTATTTACAAACATAACAGAAGATGTATTTGAGATCTACTTGACCTATGAATACTCTCTTGGTGGTCTCTCTGTCTCCAGTACTAATCGCAGTACTGGGGCCCTACATACTTTTATGAAAGCATAAATGCATTTTATTCCATGAAATTGTTTACATAACTGACCTCCCTTATTCGTGGACAGGGATCTTTACTCAGTGGAAAGGGTGAAATAATAATTGTTTTTATAACTTTCAAAGACTTTAAAACACAATGTAGTTTTAATTTAGAAGGTATAAAAGAAAAAGATTTATTGCAAAGCACTCTCATGAATATGTTGACTTTCAAAGGAAATTATGAGAAATTTCCTTGTGAAGCACTGGAAATTTCTTCTTATTTACAGATCAGTAAGTAGTCTTAAATGAAATCTGGCTGGCAAAGAGCAAACTAAATTACCATGTTTAAAGAAAAAAATGTGCTGTT
>NW_011888785.1:6238772-6241035 GCF_000151845.1 Pteropus vampyrus | reverse complement strand
GACAAGTATTGTTTGGTGCCAAGGCTCTTAGTTATACTAAGACACCAGATATTTTATCCAATATTATTTTTGTATTAGGAATGCAATTGTCAATGCAGTGCAAATAAGTGAATAACCTTACTCCTATTATTACAATTTTTTTTGACTTTGCAAACTTTCTATAAGGATCTCAGGGACCATCCCTATGACCCTAAGGATTCCACAGACAATACTTTGAGAATAGCCAGTATAAGCATTCCGTCTGCAGATCTCATGCCCCTAATTTTATACTCAGTAACCTCCCCCATTTAGAAAGTTATTATGGTAAAATTGCACAGTATATGATCTGAGGTTAAAACTCTAAAATTTGAAACTGATTATGTGATCTATTAGCTGTATAACTCTAGGCAATAAAGGCTACCTATAATTATTATTTTGGGGGGTGAGGGGGAACTATAGCCTAGTAAACTAATAAATTAGGATTTCGATCCAAGTCTGTCTGCTGGTACATACATTTAAAATCTTACATTTTTTATGTGGCATTAGGAACTCCCTATAATCAGGTTCTTGTCTGATCCCCCTCTCTGTCTTCTTCTGATCTCACTCTACTCCCAGATCGCCACACCTCAAGTGCCCCAGTACTAAGCTGCTTATAGTCTTGCTATTTACAAACATAACAGAAGATGTATTTGAGATCTACTTGACCTATGAATACTCTCTTGGTGGTCTCTCTGTCTCCAGTACTAATCGCAGTACTGGGGCCCTACATACTTTTATGAAAGCATAAATGCATTTTATTCCATGAAATTGTTTACATAACTGACCTCCCTTATTCGTGGACAGGGATCTTTACTCAGTGGAAAGGGTGAAATAATAATTGTTTTTATAACTTTCAAAGACTTTAAAACACAATGTAGTTTTAATTTAGAAGGTATAAAAGAAAAAGATTTATTGCAAAGCACTCTCATGAATATGTTGACTTTCAAAGGAAATTATGAGAAATTTCCTTGTGAAGCACTGGAAATTTCTTCTTATTTACAGATCAGTAAGTAGTCTTAAATGAAATCTGGCTGGCAAAGAGCAAACTAAATTACCATGTTTAAAGAAAAAAATGTGCTGTTGTAGATAGGTCGGGGAGGTGGAAGGAGACACCAATTGAAGAACTAAACTTGTCTAGAACCTAGGATAATATTCTGGGTATAAAAGATGTACATCAAATGTTAACAGTGTTTTCTTCGGTTGGTAGAATACGCATGCATGATTTTTTTAGCATATTGTTCTTTATCTCCAAATTTTCTACATTGGAAAGGTTACAAACTTATAATTTGAAAAAAAAAATATTAAAAAAAAACTGAGGAAAATAAAACAGTTACCCAATCACAGTAGATAAAGGTGAAGTTTAGTAAAAAGAAAGTAAAAGTCCAGAATGGTAATTTTTTAATCACAGGACTGCAAAATCAAACTATTTTGTGGAAAACCAAAGGGAAGAAGAAACGTTCAATGGCATTTAACATTGACTCTTGCCAATTTTAAATTATATACACGCACGCACACGCGCGCGCACGCACCCACACACACACTTTCAAGCAACTCTAATATTCCTCAGGATAGTCAGCCAAGGCTCTGTGTGTCACAATCATGCCTGGTCTCTGTTAACACTTACTGTAGAGAGTTGAGTACAATATGATCCATGGAGTACGGATAGAAAAACGTTAAAACATACATTTATATCTGGATTTTCTCGATGATTAGAAAGAATTAATAAAGTACCTATTATATAGGGTTGCTACAAAGAGTATATAAGTTAATTCACAAAAAGCACAGAATCATTTGGAAGAAAGTTCCTTGATCAATAAATGGTAGCACTTATTATTGTAACTATTATTGTTATTAATTTTTAATTAGGCAAAATTGAGCTTTACCTATATTTACAGAATGAGACAGCAGTAACAGCTACAGAAATACACATATCTTGAATGTTCATATTCAAAAATATTTACTGATGTGTTTGACAATCAAATATTAGAGATCATTGACATACAGAATAAAAGACTAAACTAAATATCACTTCAACCTGAAATGTGCCTAAATTCAGTCAAGGTAGCATGCTTTTTCTATATCTGTATAAAAGATATATCTCCTGCCTGGAATTCTTTTCTTTCACCTATCATCTTAGTAAATTCTTTAATCTTCAGTTTAACCATCTGTGTGAATCTTTCTAATTCTCTCTTTTGCCCCACTTTCCTCTTTCCATAGTAATATATATACACATATACATATTATA
>NW_011888785.1:6235946-6237882 GCF_000151845.1 Pteropus vampyrus | reverse complement strand
GACGATTACCTCATTTCTTTAATATAATAAGCTCTTTGATGACAGACTCAGTCTCTTCCTCGTCTTTATTATTTCTTCAATGATAAACCTGGGACGGAGTGCTTGCTGAATCAATATTTGCTCCTTGAATTGAATTGAACTGGGTGATAAGATTTTCCTCCAGTTTTGGTTATTTTCAATGTGTGCTAATGCAAGTTAGAGTCTAGATGATCCGCTCCCTCAAATACACAGTACATGTGCCCTTGCTCAGCCTGCCAGGCTGTGATCACCAGCCAATTTTCAGCTACAAGACCACATTTTTTTTTTTTTTAAATTCTGGGAAGTTATAAAAATAACAATTCTGCCATCACTTTCTAATTCACAAAGTGACTTTAGTCTCCTGCTTTCTAATTCCTTTCATTTCTCCTTTATAGAACTGCCAAAAGCCTTGGCCTCTGTTGGCCTTACATTTTTAATCAGAATAACCAATGCTGATGATTTTTACAGGGAATTAAGTTTGATTTGTTTTGAAACATTTATTTATTCCATATGGCATTTAAAGTGACTGAATTATTTTTGGTGTTGGAATGAGGCTGCATGAACTAGATTTGAATGTTCTTTAAAAAAAAAAAAAAAAAAGCCCATGAGGAGTTTTGTAGGAAAGTCCTCTGTAAAAGGAATTAACATACAACGGAGGATCAGATCAGGAGATTTGGCAAAATCATAAAGATAATTTGACTAAAGCTAAGTCCTCGATCTCAGGCCAAAGCTTGGTTCCACATTACAGAGAGCACCGAGGACTTCCACCCCGTGAGCGTCATGCTGACGCCTACCACAGTGCTCTGGTTTGGCTGACATTGGTTTCTCTCTTAGCTTTGGGAGGCAGGGAAGAGAGCTAAGTAGCCTGGTCTAGTCAGTGAAGTGCCTTCATTCTTTCACAGGTTCAGGATAGTCAAGGGTCCGGGCCTAAGCCCCAGCACTGTGTGCAGTAATTCCTGATTGGGTGAGATTGAGGATGTTACCTAATTTTGTCCAATCGGTAAAATCTAGAATTTTTATTTAATAGTTGGATAAAAATAAAATATATTATTCCAGATCTTATATTTAGAGATATGCATCTTGACGCTACCGCAGCCATTTTCCTACCATGACAAAACAAACAAAAACTTATTGAGAAAATTAACGAAGCACAGAGTTCAAGTGTGATCATCAAACATTGTCTGAAGTTCACTAACCTGGATGTGAACCAAAATATTGCTTTTATTGTTTAAGCCAATGTGAGTTTACTTTTTTATTTACATTTCAAAAACAACAAATAATCCTGATATATAAGCAGAGATGTAGAGAAGTAAATGTGAAATTAGTCTAAACATTTGTACTGGAGTTCTTCTGCTGTGGCCAGTAAAACATGGTGTATACTATTTCACACATTCCCTTATTTAGGTAAAATTGCCCTTCAGCCCTTAACCATGCTCAAAAGGAAAGATTGTGTTGGGAAGACCACTGTTTCTAATCTATGTGACAAGGTTGATGTTAATAAGCATTTTAAATCAGTTAAGTGCATCACTGCTATTTCCCTTCTTTCGTGGTTGGAGGTGTGAGTCATGTTTCCTGTTAAGCCCAGAGACAGTGCCTCTGTTTGAGGTTTTATTATTTGGTAACAAAATGGAAAGCACACTAGTGCTGTGTCAGTGAGCTGGAAGCAATCAACATTTACTAGGCTTATACACATGAGAAATGCAAATATGTTCATTTGCAGAGATATGGGTTGGTGGCTAGACTCAAAGAGTTTATACCCCCAGGAAAAAGGAAGTTAAACCACAGGCTTAATTCTTGACTAAATCTTGAGGTATTTAGAACCACAAATTAGAAAATTAAAACCAAAATGTATTCTGCCATTCCAAAACCGAAGAGCTAAGTTCTTACTTTAGAGGCTGGTAAACCCCACCACTTTGGC
>NW_011888785.1:6231883-6235896 GCF_000151845.1 Pteropus vampyrus | reverse complement strand
TAATAAGCATTTTAAATCAGTTAAGTGCATCACTGCTATTTCCCTTCTTTCGTGGTTGGAGGTGTGAGTCATGTTTCCTGTTAAGCCCAGAGACAGTGCCTCTGTTTGAGGTTTTATTATTTGGTAACAAAATGGAAAGCACACTAGTGCTGTGTCAGTGAGCTGGAAGCAATCAACATTTACTAGGCTTATACACATGAGAAATGCAAATATGTTCATTTGCAGAGATATGGGTTGGTGGCTAGACTCAAAGAGTTTATACCCCCAGGAAAAAGGAAGTTAAACCACAGGCTTAATTCTTGACTAAATCTTGAGGTATTTAGAACCACAAATTAGAAAATTAAAACCAAAATGTATTCTGCCATTCCAAAACCGAAGAGCTAAGTTCTTACTTTAGAGGCTGGTAAACCCCACCACTTTGGCTTGTTTCTCTTGGTTCTTACCCATGGGTTTACTTTTATGGCCTACTGCCAGGCTGTCTACACAGAGCTATGGAATCATGACTCTTAGCCACGGAACCAGAGACTGAGTTGCAATTAGGCTAGAGAGGGCACTGAAAACTTCCACTGATGTTTAATTGCAGAATTTTTTTTACATGAAAATTCACAGACTTTACAGTTTGTGTAAGAAGCATTAAATATAAAGGAGGCTATACTCCAATAAAGATGATAACACAGAAAATGTAGAGAGGAGGTGCTGTCTATGTCATTCAAGATGACAAGTTTCTCAGCAAATAGTAATTGGTAGTGATGATAACATTTACTTTATGAGTTCCTTGAATTCATTTTATAAATGTCTAATTTTATTCCACAGAGATTTTGCCAGGTCAGTAATTTTTAAGAAAACTACAAGCTTTTTTTGAGTATTAAGTTGTAATTCTTAATATGAGAAAAAACAACCCAGAAAACAGAGGTTGTTTATGATTTGCTTAAAAAAAAATGAATGATTTGCAAGAGCCCAGAAATAAACCCATGCATACACAGTCAACTAATATTTGACACGGGAGCCAAAAATACTAAATAGATAAAAGATGGTCTCTTCAATATATAGTGCTGTGAAAGTTAGATTTTCACATATGAAAGAGCACAACTAAACCTTATCTTATATCACTCACAAATATTAACATGAAGTGGATTAAAGGCTTAAACATAAGACCTGAAACCATGAAACTCCTAGAAGAAAACAGGAATGAAGCTCTTTTACACTGGTTTTGGCAATGAATTTTTGCATATGATACCTAAAGCACAAGCAACAAAAGCAAAAATCAACAAGTGGGATATCGAACTAAAAGCTTCTGTATGGTTAGAGAAACAATTTTTATTAATTGCAAACCATATCTCTGAGAAAGGGTTAATACTAAAATTTATAAAGCACTCATACAACTCAATAGCAGAAAAATAATTCAATTTTAAAACAAGCAAAGGATCTGAATAGATGGTTTACCAAAGAAGACATATGAAAGGCCAATGGATTATGAAAAGGTGCTCAACATCACTGATCATTAGAGAAATGCAAATCAAAACTACAATGAGGTATTATTACCTCATACCTTTTAAAATGGCTATTATCAAACAGACAAGAGTTAAATGCTGACAAGGATGTGGAGAAAAGGGAACTCTCCTGCACTGTTGGTGGGATTATAAATTGGTAAAGCCACTATAGAAAACAGTATGGCAGTTCCTTGAAAAATTAGAAATAGAAATAACATATGATCCAGTAATCCCTCTTCTGGAAATATATCCAAAAGAGAGATCTGCACCCCTGTGTTCACTGCAGTATTATTTACAATAGCCAAGATGGGAAAGCAACCTGGGTCCACCAACATATGAATGAATAAAGAAGTCGTGATATGTATATTGGAATATTACTCAGCCATAAAAAAAAGTCAGGAAATCCTGCCACTCGCTCTAACATGGACGAACCCTGGGGGCATTATGCTAAGTGAAGACAGAGAGAAAGACAAGTACTGTATGATATCCCTTATATGTGGAGTCTAAAAAAAGAAAGAAAAAGATCAAATTTGTGGTTGGGGCAGTGAGAGAAGGGGAAATTGGATGGAGGTGGTTTAAGGTACAAACTGCTAGTTACAAAAAAAATAATAAGTGCTAGGGTGTAATGTACAACATAATGACTACAGTTATCATTGCTGTGTGGTGTATATGAAAGTTGTTGAGAGTAAATCCTAAAGGGTTCTTATCACAATGAAAAAAAAATTGTTTTCTTCTTTTTTGGTATCTATATGAGATTATGGATATTAACTAAACTTATTAGGGTGATCATTTTTATATATATGGTTAATCATACTGTACACCTTAAATTTAGACTGTGCTATATGTTAATTATATCTCAATAAGACTAGAAGAAAATGAATGATTTAGAAATAATGGGGCAGAGAAATAGGTAATTTTGAAAACTTACAACCTATGAGTCACTTCACAAAGTAGTTTATTAATACTCATAATAGAAAAAAAAAGTAAAATTCCTACTAATCAGAATTTCAGAGATGAAGCATGTTAATCTGTGTTTCTACAAAGGTCTTGAGATATTCTAATCAATGTTTGGAAGGCGTGAAATCAATATATATTCATATCTTTCACTAATTCATTCGGTAATTATTTAACAAGTACTAACATAGTTGCAAAATATATAGAGTTTCAAAAGTGTATGAAATAAAACTAAAATTTCTGTCTCAAGAAGCTCATCACCTAGCAGAAGAAGGAAAGCATGGAACTGTGTGCCGCTCTTTAGTATTTGGGATGCAAATTGCGTTCTAGTTGTCAGGTCTCGAATTTGATTTTCTCCTACTTAAAACTAATAAATTAGACTGATTACACTTCATAGATGCTGGCAGAAGATAGGAGACTCCTGATTTAGAGACAAAGGACTTTATTGATAATGCATGGCAAAGCAAGCATGTTTGTGTCATTTTCTATTGCCCCCCCACCCAAGTCCAAGGGGTGATGCAAAGGGCCTGGATAGATGTCTGCATGCTCAGTACATTGTGTTCCAGGAAAGGGACACAGTTTAGAGAATTTCTCATTTTCATAATAAGCAGTAAGCAAGCCTACTGCTTGTCATGGCAGGATACATTACCAAATCTCCTAAAGTTGCTCTCTGCAAACACAACCCTAAGAAATAGTTCCCATACAAAGCAATCAGGGCCTTGCATCTTTGGTATACCATCAAGACATGTGGAAATATGATACCCATGAGGGACTCTCTCACACCAGTCAGGGTCCAGAGTGCAATGCTGGAAATGCCATGTGTTGAAGTACCAAGTCCAATCTCTCTCCCTTCGATGTTCCAATCACCTCATTTTCATATATCTAGGGATTCAATGTTCTTACAATTTTATGAGGCAAGGAAAGAATCCAGTCTGTTAATAAGATATCTCTGGGCACTGGTTGTGAAATGTAGTGGTGACTATAGGGTAGAAAATATGCCAGACAAAGCACAGTAGCTAAGTCTTATTTCTTTGCTTGCAAAGCTGACATACTTTAACCACCATGTTGAGAGATTTCAGCCAAAGTGTTAAGTGTTTTCAGGTTAACCCTATTTTGATTGTCTTACCCAGCAGCAAATATAGGTACTGCTTAGTCCGAGAGAGAAGGTATAGGAGAGAAGTAGGTTGGTTGGAGGCTAGGATAAAACAAACTTTAGAGTCACAAGGACTAGTTACTCCAATAGAACTTCCTAATTCTAAATTAGTAAAGGTTGCTGTATCCACCAGAGTTCAGTTTATAAAAACAAAAGCTACTGTCTGTAATCTAAGTGTGAAGGTTTTTACAAGGAAATTAGAAGCTCATAAAATGATTGGGAGGGCTAGGGAATTAAGGTCAAAGAACTGCTATCCTCAATATAACCTAAAGCATGGAAGTGGATGAGTCTCAAAAACTTTGCAGGATGGTGATACAATTCTCAGGAATCTGTGGAATACTTCCACTCATTTCAACTGCTATTGACTGACTTGTGCCTCCCCCCACCCCGCCCAAATTCTTATGTTGAATTTTTAA
>NW_011888785.1:6212661-6230773 GCF_000151845.1 Pteropus vampyrus | reverse complement strand
TTTTTAAGAGGCTTCTTATTTAAACATAAGATGGAAGCAGAGCAGGCATTTAGCATTTCTGCTTTCTCACTGGTGTTATCTCTGCCTGAGTCTTGAACTTATCCTTAATCATCTGGATATATGAATATGATTGATAAATTCTTTTGCATTCTCCCTAATATTTTTTTCTCAAATTACATTTCTTATTTCATTCATTTTTCAGAGTGGCTACTATATACTATGCACTGTTCTAGATAGCAGGTATATAAATATTAATAAGGCATAGCTCTGCCCTCAAGAGGCTCACATTTGATAGGTAAGTACACAAATATGTCAGGTGATATAATACATAATATTTTAAAAGTGTATGGTTAGCACAAAGGCGAGAATAGCAACATGGGCTAAGGGATAGGTAGTTTGGGAAGGCTTAAAGAGGAAGTGATTCTTACACTGTACCTTAAAGGACGAGCAGGATTGATCATGCAGACTAGGTTGGAGGAAAGGAAGTCCAAGCAGCTATACCATACAAAGAGGGGGAAAAAAAGAACGAAGGCTTTAGATGTAAAGCATTTTCATGCCTCAAATTTTACATACTTCTTGCATACACATTTCTAATTTCCGTAGGTAGATTGACCATTTCAGATTAACCAGAGAAAAACAAAGTACATGTTTTTGAGTTAATTAACATTTTTATGAATCATTAAAAGCATCTACATATTAGAATGTGTCTATTGTTTGGAACTACATGGAAACCAAGTAATTGGTTTGAGTCTGTTGTAGAATGGAGACATCCTGAGGCTATGTTTTAATATTGGAAAGAGAGTTCAGCTGAGATAAGATAGGGCACAATAGCAGACTAGTTCAAAAGAGAGCAATTTTAGCTATTTTTCATCAGACAGTTTATGGTTGGAGATCTAACCTATTGCTCTTGTTTATTTTCTTTTTTGGATGCCATTTCTATAATGTCACATTTATATGTCATGTTAACTTTGAAAAGTTTACATTAAATCTAATCTGTACTTGTTCGATTTTGGTCTTAGTTACATGTAACCACCTCCTCCCAGGTCACCACCACCAAACCACCAAATAACATAGTTAATAATGAGTTATCTGTATTCATCTGCATTCATTTACTTTAGTTGTACATTCCTGCTTTCATTTTCCATGAATGTAATTTTTAAATCAGATGTCGTCAGAGATCTCACTTTACAACCATATTGCTTTTTTTTTTTTAATTTTATGTTTTGGTCTCTTCCTCCTCTTTTCTTCCTACTTAGAAAGTTGTTTTATTTTTGAGTCTATTGTCCCGGGACTATATTATATTTTAGGTTCTTTATTCATGGCATAATATATTTTTCTTAGAGTTTCTCCACCTATATCATTATATGTCCTGGGGTTGCCAAAACAAAGTACCACAAATAGGGGGGCTTAAAGCAATAAAAATGTATTGTCTCACAATTCTGAAATCTAGAAGTCCAAAATCAAAATTGTAGCAGAACTGTGTTTCCTCTGAAACCTGTAGAGAAATCCTGTCTTGGCTCTTTCTAGCATGTAGTGGTTTGCTAACAATTTTTGGCATTCCTTGATTTGCTTTCTGCCTATGTGTGTCTCTCTTCCCATGCCATCTTCTCATAAGGACACCAGGTACATTAGATTTAGGGCCCACCCTACTCCAGTATTACTTCTTCTTAACAAATTACATCTGTGCGGACCCTAATTCCAAATAAAGTCACATTTGGTGGTACTGGAAGTTAGAACTTCAATATATCTTTTTTTGTGAGCTACAATTCGAACTTGTAACCCGAATTGTTTTTCAACAATTACCAATGTTGAAAAATAATACAGGGTGATACTGAAGAGCATGGGGTTTGAAAACAAAAAGCTCTGATTTTAAAGCTTTGTTCTACCACTAACTGTCACCTCAGTCTATTTGGTCATCCTAAAAAGACAGATTTTTTATGTATAAAGTAGAAATAATGATAACACCTCAGAAGTTTTTTTTTTTATCAGAATTTTTTGAGTATTGAATAAAATAATGCATTAAGGTGATTAGCTCAGTAACTGACATGTAGCAAATGTGTATAATAAATGACATACAGTAAATGTTAGTGACTGATATTATCTTAAAGTATATTAACTATTTCTAACTATATTTAGGAATTTCTATTTTGAATACTAAAAAGGTTAAAATAGTAAAGAGGGGGCAAAGGAGTTACCGAGTTTAGGGTAAGCTGCGTCATTTGTTGGAGTTCAGATATTTTGGTAATGTCTGTAAAAATGATGAACTAGAAAGATGATTTGCATGGAGAATTAAGTCTCCAGGGCAAGAGCTCTTCCCGAAGGAAGAAAGAGCTATCAGTGACCAACTTGATTCCATATTCCGTGTTTATTTTCAAAAGGCAAAAGTGATGCTGGGTATCGTCTCATGTCAGATTGTCACTGGCCCAGCACCATAGATTTCTACCTGGGTCCTAATGGAGAGAGAAGACTCTGAGTTACAACTAAAAGGACAATGTTACTGAAAACCTTTTCCTTGGAAGCCACCAACAGGGAGGCAAAAGAATAGTGTATAAAGATGTGAGAAGTAAAACAATGGTGCTGGTAGTGCTGAACATCGTTAATGGATCCTAGCAACGAGCCTAGTAGAGAAGGATTATTATCGTGCCCGTTTCATACATGAGGAAAACTGAGGGTTAAACAGTGACAATACCTTGTCCAAGACCACACAGTAGACAGAAGCCATTTTAACCAGAGCAATTAGATTTTTGGAGCTGAGAATTTTCTAAAATGCATGTTAAAAATCCTCTAGAGCGGATGTCGGAGATCTTTTTCTGTAAAAGACCAGATAGCATTTTCACCTTCAGGGCTTTAATGGTCTCCACCAGAATTATTTAACTTTGCCATAGTAGTACATAAGCAGCCGCAGACAATATGTATACAAATTGGCATGGCTGTGCTCCAATAAAAGCTAATCTCCAAAAACGAGAGTCAGCTTGATTTGGCCCATAGGCCATGGTTTGCCGACCCGTGACTCCTTTTAACTGCTGTGGCAAATAATTAGTTCAGTCATAAAAACATGGCATTTAAACCCATATTACCCCTGCTCCTTTACTCTTAACCCCTGTAAAACTGCTAGATCTTAGTAATAAGCATTGATTCATTTCACTTAGTGAAACTAGTCCCCTCTGGTAAGAGCTAGAAGCACACTTGATGTGAATTTTCCATAATAAATCATTAATTTGTGCACCTCTTCTGCTGCACCTGTTCATCACCTGTATGCTGCTTGCTTGCATTTCCTCTCATCTTTCCTCCACCTGTACTGGCCAATCTCTTTCCCTTTTACTTGTAACTTCTACTTATGTTTCTGAAATTTCACTTGGTATCTGAACTTTATATTTTTTTCTTTAAATTTGTGACCTTTTTTTCTATTTGCTATTCTTATTTCCCTTATATAGCTGTGGTTGCAACACATTTATTTATACGTATAGCATCTGTGTCTCTGTGTACGCGTAAATTCTACAAATTCACACTTCAATTGATTAGAAGATTAGCATTGGGTCGGTACACTCTTAAGAGTTCGATGTTATTCCAAATTTTAATTATGTTAATACAGCATAAAAACTGAGAAATACAAGATGAAAAAAATTATATCTAAAGCGAAAGTAAACTGACTACATTCATTAAAGAGACTCTACTAAGAGCTGAAAGGAACATAACTACATCCACCACTTTAAGGGGGAAAAAAAAACCCTGAAATCAAGATATTTGGAGAAATTTACTAAACTGGTTATAGTTTATTGCAGAGTTGACTCTTAAAACCAAGTCAACTGATTCAACATGTAGGCTTCTTTCTAGCTCCACAACACCTGAACAGGTAGAAAGAGAAAAAGCATTTCTAAATGTTTTTCCTTCTATTGATCTAACATATTGCATCATCATTCCTGGTTCTAATCCGTCAGGCAGGATGACTGAGGCTTCCTCCCTCATCTACAAATGTAAGGGTCAGAGTTGGTTACATTTTTAAAGAAAGTTCAGTTTTAATTATTCTTATCGATTCAGGCATCCTTCTTTCTTGATGACTTTCACCTGCAAAAAATTCTAGGGCATGCTAAATCTGTCCTTCGTTAATCTTCTATGATCTGAAATTAATTTTCCTAAAGCACAATTCTGAAAATGCCACTCCTGCTCCTCACTCAAAAAACCTTCAGAGGCCGCTCACTGCTTCTTCACACTGCAAGTACTTCCTAATCTTTGAATTTTACTTTATTTTTTTTTCCCACCTAAAACCAAACCAAAACAATCTTTCTCCCTCTTTACCACTATCCTTGTCAAAACTTTGGCATTAGTTCATCAAGACTGCCATAACAAAGTACCACAGTCAAGGTGCCTTAAACAAGAGAAAAATGTTATTGTCTTAGTGTTCTGGAGGCTATAAGTGTGAAATCAAGGTTAGCAACATTTCAGAAGTGTCCAGGCATTCCTCAGGGATATAGTGGGTTTGGTTCTGGACCACCTTAAGGCAAGTATCGCACACAATAAAGCTAGTCGTAAACTTTTTGCTGGTGGAGGGTGTTGCCTTTAATTTGCGAAAAACACAACACCTGTGAAATGCAATAAAACAAAGCGCAATAAAACAAGGTATGACTATATTTGGACGATTTGGTTCCTACTGAGGGATTTGAGGGACGAACTGTTCAAACCTCTTTCCTAGATCCTGGTGGTTTGCTGGCAATCTTTAGCATTCCTTGGCTGTGGCAGCATAAATCCAATTTTCACATAGCGTTCTCTCTGTCTCTTATGTCCAAATTTTCACTTTTTATAAAGACATCCATCATATTAAGTTAGGGCTCAGCCTAATGACCTCATTTTAACTTGGCTATATTTGTAAAAGCCCTATTTCCAAACAAAGTCACATTGTGAAGTAAAGGGATTAGGACTTCAACCTATGAATTAGAAGGCACGACACAAATAAACCAATAACGACCCTATTTGAGTTTTCAGGCCTTACAAAAAAGCTGTACTCTCCATTTAACATTTTCCTACCTCTAGGCTGAAGGTGTTTTCCCATGCTTGAGCTGCTTAGTGACAACTGTCTTTCTCCAGTTTATGGCAAATTTCTTGAAATTGGGGATTGCGTTTTTCTCAACTTGCTATTTTATCCCCAAAGTCTATCATGCTGTTTGACATGAAGTCAATCTCCCCAAAAATGTTTGCTGAATTGAAGAGAAGTTTTCTATTCCTTAGAGTGACAGGACTTTTTACATAGTTGGGATCCAGAAGAGGATGGACGAGGTTCAAATACCGATTTTGTCATTTATATTTGTCTATAACCTTTTGCAAACTTCTCTCAAGTTTTCTCATTTACAAAATATGACCTGTAATCCACACCTTGAAGGATTTGACTGAAAGTAAAGATAATATGTACAATCTCCTGAACAAGGGTAGCAAAAAATATTGTGTAGTACAGCTGCGAGCTTAAAGTGCTGACACATTTTAAAGACTTGCAAGAAGTTTTTTAAAAATTTAGCATAACTATAAATCACAGAGGCCTTCATACACACAGAAAAGAAACTTTTAGAGCCAGATTCATGAAGAGGAAAAAAAATAAGAGACAGTCTGTATAACATTAAGGAAACAGTGGTCCACACTGGTCAAGGAGAACAGACTGTAATTGTCCCGAATAAAGCTATAGATCCTACCTTTGACTTTTTAGTCACGCCACACAGTTAGCCAGAAGAGCCATTTTCAAATATCAAGGACAATACAAATAGTTATTATCATTCACTCTTCAAAGCAGTGACCTTTACTTTGGGCTAGTTTCTTTGGCAAGGAAGTTTGGCATGAAGCTACTAAAACAACCTTCAACCGCAAAAATCTGTTCTTGTAACTACGCTCTCTTAATGCGAATTTAACAAAACACCTAACATCAGGCTTAGAGGTAAAAAAGGCTTAAGATAACCCACCTGAGACTCCCAGGCAGCCTATTTATCAAAACGAGTTAAAGTCACCTTCTGAGTAATTGCTGTGGAGGTGTTTTAGGACAGCAGACAGGCACATTTTTTGTGGGTTGAGCGATTGATCGCTATGTTCTAGTAACAGGTGCATCTTGCTTCTGGGGCCCTGAAACATGATGGCCTGTAGAAAGACTATTAAAATTGCTTTGCTAACAAAGAAAAATCAATTGTTCTCCACAAGGAGGTGCCCTTCGGCACAATCAATATACAATAGTACAAATGCTGAGCTGTAAAGCCTGTAAACAGATTTAAGGTTTTGATTAGGTAAAAGGTATAAAGAGTAGCAGTTTTTCATCTCTCTGATGGGCTAAGTGAGATAAAGATGTATTTTGTTGCAAGTTGAATTTGGTTTTCCTTCAGTAGATTAACTTGTAAAAAGACACTTTGGGTTTTTTTGTGTTTTTAGTGCAATCCTTTATAAAGTATCATTTTACTTGTTTACAATTCAAAATATGTACAATAGAATATGAAAAGGGACATACGTATGAGACTAATCCAAGAATAAGAATAGAGAGGCACAAGGGAGCAGTGACACTATCAATCCCATTGTTAAGAGCTCTAGCTGAAAAGTATATAATATTGGTGATTTTTCTGCTAAATGTAAGAGATATATGAGTTAAGATGTCAGTAAGGTCTTGGTACTTTTTGTGCATTTTTCTACCAACGAATCAATAATCATTTGTCATTAGAGACATATTTCAAGAGTAGAAAAATGACATTTTCCTGGCATTTACAACCTCCATGTATTTTCGTAAACCTTTACCCGTGTGCCAACAATCTTTGAAGCTGGTACAAAACTCAAAATAAAACTCAATTCAGGCTGTTCAGATAGGGAAAAAGCACACTCTCAGTAACAAAGAACTTTATGCTGAGAACATGAAGTGGTTTTTTACTCAAAGAAATGTTATAGTTGAATAGTGCAGATAAAACCTATTGAACAATTGCCAGTAACTTTTTATACTTTAGAGTGTATATATGTTAACAGATTTGAAATTCAACATCAAAAATGTTAAACGGTCTTGATTTTATAAAATCAGAAACATAATTCAGTATTTTTATAGAACTTTATATGCATTGATTGAGCATATATTGAGAAATAAAGCTATTTTGTAATTTACCTGGTGTTGGGCAGCACACATTATTTAGAGGGTAAATTTTGTTCAACATAGATCAGCTAATAAATATCATGTACTAAAACTTCCCTCATGAGTTTAAGTTAAACCAGATTTATCTCTGTTTACTCTTGTCCCTGTGAAGCTGTTTTGACCATAGAGAAATCAAGTTGATTGCCTACAGAAAACGATGGAATTCTCAGTCTATGTATCCAAAGTAAAGATCCGGAAGTCTGACAGGTAGTGTTAGGAAATGGGGCCAAAATTCAAAGACAGCAGAGTGCTGTAGAGTCAAAAACCAGGAGAGCTCTATGATAGTGTTTACTCTAACACCCATATAGATATTGCTGCCAACTTTTTAACTGGAATGAATTAGACATAGCTATGAATTATCACTGATCTACATATCCAGAAGAGAGCTGTTTTCATCTCTGATCAGATACTCTCATTGTCCATATGTCTTAATAAATTCTACAGAAAGTTCTTTAGACAGATGAAATGGATACAAGAGGGAAGCATAGAAATGAATGAAAAATATTTGGAAGAGCAATATATTTGGAAACCTATAGGTGACTCTAAATGGATATTGACAATATAAAAATAAATATAATGTTTCAGATTTAAAATATTTGTCTAATGTTTTAAGGTCATTGTATTATCTGGAAAATGATGAAAGTATTAATTCATGTTTGACTTTAATCAGTCAAAAAAGAGTGTTGTAATTTCTAGAGTAGATGTTATTATGTCAAGAAATGTTATAACAATAATAATAGTTTAAGAATGTGTAACTAATGTGTAACAAGCTAATGGGTATGGGATTTAATAATTAAACACAAACAAAAAAAAGACAAGAGAAAAGGTACATAGAACAGACAGAAGAAATAGAAAAAAATTGTAAGATGGTAGATTTCAACACCAATATGTAAGTAAAGTCATTAAGTGAAAATGAAATAAAATTACAATTAAAGATGAAGATTAGAATACTTTTAAAAACTAAACTCAAATAAATGCTCCTTGTAAGAAACAGACTTAGCCAAGGCATAGGGTATTCTTATTTTTTTTCTCTTTTAACTTTTTATTTGGAAATAATTTCAAATTTTCATAAAGTTTGCAATAACATAAAAAAGATCTCCCTTATTTTCTTTACACAAATTCACTAACTGTTAACATTTGGTTACATTTTTTTGATTTATTATAATTGTGTGTGCATACTTTTGTTTCTACAATTCTCAAAGTATGTTGTTAACATCATGGCCTTTGACCTTCCCAGCCCTCATTTCCTAAATACAAGAACATTCTTTTATATGTTATAGCATAATGTCTATACAATACTATTATATAATGTACAATTCTGATTGAAATTTCTTCAATTGTTTCAATGTATTTAACCAGTTTTCCAATATTAGATATTTAGGTTCCTCTTTTTTTTTTTGTACTCTTTTTAATCCTATACTTTCCTCACCTCTATATACCATAGTAGACTATCTACCTTCTGAATCTCCTTTATCTTGTTGTTCTCTGCTGTTTCCTTCTCGTTCCTTCTCTGTATTGCCACCATCAAATCTAAACATACCATTTGTGTTCCCTCCTTTCTCCTGCTATACAACAACTATACTACTTGTTTATCCCTTTCCAATACCAATAGTTATACTCGTGTCGGCAAGTACTTTAGGATTCTATGATTCTATGGACAAGAGATATTATTCACTCTAAGAAAAAAAATGTTTTTTCATCAGATGTAGAAAGGAGACAATGTTCCCAGGTCTTCACCAATGTACTTCCTAAGTTAAAAATAGATTTATATCTTCCTATAGCTAGAAATAAGTCAATTACTCTAATATTCAATAAACTGCCTTGAACTTCCAGTCATTTACCTTAACTGAAAAATGTCATCGATTTGTTTTTGCATGGTTACCTTTTGTTCAGAAATATGGCTTCATTATTTTCCCTAAAATGACCTTGACATGATTTTTCTGGTGGTTGATTAAACTTCAGCAAAAGTTAAAATAATAGCACAACAGCATATCCTGTGACCCAGCACTTTCAATACTAAGAATTAAGAAAAAAATACCTGTAGTAAAAAACTACAAAGATAAATTCACCTGGAATTTATAACAATGTAAAACAAAACAAAACAAAACAAAAAATCAAGAAACAACTAAATGTCCAAATTGGAAAATTGTTTAAATAAACCATAGAACATCAATACAATTATATAACTTTTAAAAATCATTATGCACAATAGTATCCAAGAATACAGAAAGTTCTTATAAATTAGGTTATAAATAATCATTCTAGGATTGCTCCTAGATCAGGTAGCAAAAGTTGGGATTGGATAGATCTCGTGCTCTGGAGACAAAAGAATAACTGCACTGAAAATAAAACTATAAATGTTTTTGAGGGAAACTGTAGACAACATACATGAAATCCAAAAGACTTGTTTTTTGGGGCCAAAATCAGTCTTGATAATGTCTTCTATATTAACACTTTTCAATAATACTATATATTTTTAAGAGTAGCTCCCTCACCACAGCTTGACAATCACTTGGCGCTTCCCCATATTCAGCCTCTGTGCCTGTCACACCAAGGGCTCCATCCGGAACCTTGCTGAACTCAACAATGTGTACAGTCTGTATTGCTCTTCTCTAACCCATCGATTCTCTTAAGCTCTAACTATCCAGCCTAAGTATAATGGCAAAATGAAGAACATAACACAACTTTTCTTTTCCCTTTCTCTGGCCCAGAGGCAAAGTTAGGGTATATCTTATTTCAGAACCAAAATGACTGAGTTCTCTTGAAGCAGAAAACAGAGGACATATTATACGCTCTGCAGCTAGGTATCCTACCTATCATAGGCCTGGTAAAGAAGAGCAAGTCAGGTCTGAAATACCCAGTTAACACGGTCCAGGATAATTCTGCACGTGATCTTCATGGCTTTTACCTTCTGCTTCTAGGTGACAGAGACAGGAGATGGTCACAGAGTGGTTACTACCTTGTTTGGGCCACATGCGGAAGTAAAGATTTAGCTGTAGACTGCCCAACTTGTTGATATCCCTGATCCTCCTCACATCTTATTATATACATAAGATATTTGGAATTCCATTGCCCCATTGATCTCTTATCACCTTTGTCAAACTAGCAATAGAACACAATTATTCAATGTTTGCTTAATATTTTATTAAAATGTGTTGTGTAGAAGGTAAAATTTAAACAATTTATGATTTCAATTACTTATGAGACACTAATACAGAATATAGATACAACAGGCAGGGAGATAGAGTTGGAGGATAAATTTCAGAACATTTTCCAGAGTAAATGTTCGTGTAGTGACATGCGGGAGTAGCATAAGGAAAGAAAGGGCTGTGTTTGGGCACATTAAATTTGAGAAACTTGTGGAATATTCGCTCAGTTTGAGATGTCCGGCAATTAATTTGAAATTAGGATTTGAAGCTGAGTTACGAATTAGATGTTCAGAATACATCGGAATAAGTGGTGTAGGCTTCAAAGAGATAATACAAAGACAATATATAAAGTGAGACTAGAAAAACGCCAAGGATGGCCACCAGAGCAAGAACCCACACAGAAACTGATGAGAGAGACCAAAACAACAGGAGAGAGCAACACCTGGAAGCCTCTTAATGACAGTAGCCAAGTGTTACAAAAAGGTTTGATGTGTCTCTAAGTCCCAAACAAGTCAATGTAGAATTAAAGTTACATAAATATTAAAAGTATTTTTATCATAACATGCCCTCTCCATGCATGGGAGAAATTGTCCTTTCTGTCTTGAAACATCTGGTATGTGACGAAAAGGTTCCTTCCAGTTTTCCTTGGTGTAGCCTAGTTAAATGTGTTGGTTGTACTCAAACTTTAGGTCCTGTTGTGATCCTTCTTGTTCCACTGGTTCCTGCTCACCTTGCTGATGGCTTCTAGCCAGCTACTGCTTTTGCTTTGACTGTTTCCTTTTGTTTTTGACTGTTCCTGTTCGTGATGCAATTCCACCAGACCAGAGTCTATCATTTACCTGGTTTCTATTGACATCAAAAGTTTTCAGATAGCTTTTGTTACTCAGTGCTAGTTTTTCTAATAGGCCCCAAGTGATGGAGGCTTGAGGTATTACATGGCTATTTTTGCTCTTTTAACTCTATTTTCAATGTTTCACTCTTTATGACCTATAATTGGGGATATTGGTAATAGAAGCCAGGCTAGTTCACTAGTGTGTGTGCATGTGCGTGCATGTGTTTGTGTCTGTATATATTTATTTTTTTCAAAAGACACTCTACTCAATAATGCATGTCTTTTTTCAAAAGACACTCTACTCAATAATGCATGAAGGGCCATATCTTCCTTGAGATAGAATCCCCAAAACCTCAATTCTGGAATTTTCTGTTTGAGTGATTTGATGGATCAAGATATATAAAGACTTAGGACATTCCTCGAATCCCTAATCTTCAAACCTATGCAGTATCTACAATGAATCACAATGTTGAATAACTGTTTAAATAGACCTGTTCATCTAGTCTCTTCTGTCATCTGTAAATAAGCCAAGATGCTACTGTTGAGCTGATCTGTGGGGCAAATTTAAAAGATCCTCCAGTCAGCTTGTTTCAGATCTAGGTATACTGACCTCCGCAGCAACACTGGCAATGTATTTAAAAGCAGTCTCTACACCAGGGTACCACTGTTCTTATTTCAGACCATGCCTGCACCCAGAACCTTTTCACACACCCTTTCTTTCTTTGTTTATTTCTTTCTGTCTTTGGAGAATATCAGATTTTAAGATCCTTAAGAACAGATGCGAAGATGATAACTGTATTCTTTACAGTCGATTTCCCTGTGCTTTTAACACACATAAAAAAGACAATAATATTGGGTGGGGGACAGGGCAGGGCATACGCCCAGGGACATTCTCTAAGGCTCTCCCCAGAGAAACTCACAGTTCCTAGAAAATGAGGCTCCAGGGTCTAATTACAGTCTTTATCCACCTCTTGCCACAACTAATTGCATCCTAATTGATCAACTTGTCTCCACTTTTGATAGCCCCTAGTATATCTTACACACATCTACAAAAAGATTTTTTAATAAAAATATTGCTCTTCACACTTCTGCTTAATAATCTTTGATGACTCACCTTAGCCAAAGCTGAGTTTCTAAAACTTGCTTTATATTAAGAATCACTTGATGCTTTTAAATTGATTTTATGAATTAATTTAGCATACAGTAAAATGAACTTTTCTTTTGGTTTACAGTTCTATGAATTTTAATGCATGTTGTGGTAAGGCAAAATAGTGCCACCCTCAAATTTACAGGCCTCCCCTTATCTTTTCATGAAAGAATGTCACTTATCTTTTCATGAAAGAATGTCACTTTAGTTTCAGCCACTCTCGATAACCTCAACCCTAGGCATAATTCTTCATATCTCCCATCCCATAAAAGTAAGGTCAGTGGATCACTAGTAGCAAAATCATAAAAGATTAGGATTCCTGGAACCTATGCCAGGAATCTAAAAGGAATCTTTATTTTAAAACAAAACCCCTAGTGATTCTAATGCTAACGAACCGAGCTCTACTAGAACAAAATGTGGAGTGATGTTGGTGGTGTTCTTACAGATTGAGGGTTCATTAGAATCATCTTGGAAGCTTTATCACAATGAGCACGCTTTCAATTTTTTTCCGTTGTGTCATTGGGAGTTGGAGGAATGGGGTGCATAGTTTAAAAAAGGTTCCCTGGAGATTCTGACAATCTCAGATTCGCTTGCTTTTCCCCTCTATTTCTCTTACCTGCCAGTCCCTATTATCTACCTGAAATTATTCACCAAATTTATATGCTCGAATAATATATTATTTCATCTATAAAGATGTCTTCAATCCACTTTCGAGCAAGATTAACTACTCTGATAACTGTATTAAAATACTTATTAGATATTTATAATACAAAATTTTACTCACTGAATTTATGTCAGTTATCTGTCTTTCTTGCATATGAGACTGTGAGTTCCTTAAGAGAAGTTGTTTTATTTTGCTGTCTCCAAAGTTTATTCAATAAATATGTTGAATTAGTTAAGAATTACATGTTCTGTAAACATAAAATAAATATCTCAGTAATAGTAATAGGGAAGCCAGTGAGACAAGTTCTAGTGTTGTAATTCTGACCCTCTTATCTCCAGGAAACACTGTATGGCCAGAAGAAAGCAGTTCTGTTCCATTATTTTCTAAAATTTTTATTATGGATATCAGTGTATTGATGGTCACT
Source organism: Pteropus vampyrus (assembly GCF_000151845.1). NCBI lineage: Eukaryota > Metazoa > Chordata > Mammalia > Chiroptera > Pteropodidae > Pteropus > Pteropus vampyrus. The sequence continues at coordinate 6,217,419 of NW_011888785.1, read as the reverse complement.
TCCTTTAAAGATGTCACTTCCACTATGGGAAACTTTATGGTGAATTACAATATTATTTTCCTTGTATTTAAGAAGAATATTAAGGGTCAAAGGCAGTTTGTTTATTCATATTAAATGATCCTTCCTTCAGAAAGTTTATGTATCTCCACTCACTGGAACTCAAGCATGGCCAGTTGACATTCTTGGCCATAACTGTAAACCAAAGTGATGGTGTAATTTCAGAGCATCTGAGAGCCAACAAATGGTTACCATGTTCTTTTTCCCTATGACATAACAACCACCAATATTCTGGCTTGTGATTACGTCATCAGAAAGAAGTCTGAAACAGGAGTGCAGCTGACCCATGGTGGTTATTTAGATACAAGGCTCTTGTGACAGTAAACTCTTGGACAACCATCGGCATCTTAAAATTCCCAAGCAGGTGTGATAAAAAAAACCTAAATATGAAAACCTTAACTATTGAACTGGCTATGGTGAGTGTGTTTAAAATTTTTTGAGCTCTTCTGAGGTAGGGAATGAACTTAGGGGCACTTAGAAGTGTGTGTGTGTGTGTGTGTGTAGAGGTTAAGCTGTTATATATCCTGGAAGACCTACTGGCATGTGGTGCCTGGAGGTTACAGATGTTATACATCCTACAATGCACAAGGGAGGCTTGAGCTCAAGAATTGTCTGGCCCAAATGCTCATTGCTCTGGTGGAGAGACACTGGACCAAACAAATCACTTGGAAACTTGCAGTTAATCACATCTCAATTTAAAAAAGGAGAGAGGGACAGGCAAATTCAATAGTTACATTCATAATGAATATATAAAATATGTATCTTGGGATTTAATTTTTATTCAAATAGGTTATTAAATTTGTCAGTTTGGCAATATTCTTATGTTCTTGGCAAACTCTTGTTCAGAAAGCCATCACCTTTCTAATTTTATGGCACATTCTTGAGTCAATTCTGTAATCAAAGAGTGAAATTTGAAGACTCTTTCTCAGATGTATAGTGTCTTCCCCTTCCAGGCTGTTAATTTTTACTAATGTGGATATAAATTTATTCATTCTCAGTTTTTCCAGTTGTTTTTCCTGCCCTTTAGAAAATATTGATTCTCTTTTGCTACTTACCTTAACAGATGTTATTCATTTGCAGACTTAGTTCCTTACCCTTTTAACAATACAATACCGATTTTGATCTTTCATCATGAGCCGTTCCTGCCACTTCAAAATCATTCTTTGTTGCTATGCTCTGATTTCCCTCTGTACCTTTTCATTATTCTAGAAAAGGATGTTTCCAAAGGGAATAAATTCAGTCTTCCATAAGAGACATAAGCAGTATATTCAGAAACTGATGAATCTTTTTCAACCTCATCTAATAGATCAAACATCCTTTTACATCTCTTGGGTGATACCTGACATTGTAAACTCATATGTGAGTTGCTGTTTCCTGTCACTGTCACCTTGTTGCATCCTCTGGCATCATTGCTGAATGTTTATCTCTTTTCCAAGTTACTCTTGTGCTTTACATTTTATATATGCATTTCTCAGTTGTGCCAGGTTGCTGCCTTGGCCTCACTGCTTTTAGCAGCATCTCCCAATTTAGTATCAACTGTGAATTTTATTGGAATGCGTCTACTCCTTCCCATTTATTTAATTAGGCATCATATTTAACTTGTACCTCGAGGGCGGTATCTAACATGAAGTCCACACACCATGGTGGAATTCAAGTCCCCCGAACATTAAAAAGTCGGGCCACAGGGAGCTTGTGCTATCCTCTTCATGAGTCTTTAGTATAAGGCCAGGCAAATTGGATGACTTAAAGAATTGGCTTGTTCTGACACAGAAAAAGATCAAACAACAGCATCATGATAGAAGCTTACAGCATTAAGTGAATTAAATGATCCGGTGATATAAGTAACTATTTTCAAAAGCATCAAAAATGTTTAAGGCCAAATCCATTTTCTCCTTCCTCTAAATCTGAATTGATTGTATATAATGGCTGAAATCATGGGGTGCATTTTGAGTCCTTTATTCTATTTTTTTATTTAGTCTGAGAAAGCTGTGCGAATGTTAATATGTGCTGAATAAATCGTGTGATCACTGTAGCACCTTATGATGATGTGTTCCCAAGCCGCCATATCACAGTTGATTATTACTTCTTTTTCTTTGCAATCCTTCATTTAATTTTCATTCCTTACCCCGGCGTTAATATTCCTGACTATTTGAATTCATTTTAGAGTTCATAAGATGCTGTATCAAATATTTTGCTAAAATCCAAATGTATTACATCTCCCACATTGCATTCATCCACTAATCTTGTAATTCAATAAAAAAAGCAATCAGATTTGTTTGGCATGATTTGTTCTGTGTAAACCCATGCTGCTTATTGCTCAATGGTGCTTAAATGATAAGTAGTGCTCAATGCAAATTTTCTCATTTAACTTCTCATTTTAGCTCAGAAAAGTCTATAGTGTTTTTGTTCATAGATTTTCTCCTGGCACATAGCTAGTTTCTAGGTCCTAAAATTCAGAAAACAGAAAGAACATACTAGTTTTATTATGGTACCATTTTTATCTTTCTGCTTCTATATTATTTATTTTCCCATTTATTATCCCTATATTATTAATTTCGATTTTTATTAAATTTATTATGTGAGTAATCCCTTTATTCCTATTTTCGTATAACATCTTTTTAAGAAAAGTGTTAATTGGTGGAGGGATGAGAAAACAGAATTTATTTTAAACATCTCTGTTGAGAATATAGGGAGATGCCTTAGTTGATTTTATGCAGTGTTTTTATCCATATTAGTCATGTGGTATACTAAAGATATAGGTATAATTTATCTCTTAAATATGAATCATATATAATGGATGATAATCATTTCATTTTTAATAGATTCTTTCACTTTCACTAGACAATAAATTAAGTTCCTGTTATAGATTGAATTGTGTCCTCCCCCCCAAAAAGATAAGTGGAATCTTAAATGCAGCACCTCAGAATGTGAGATATTATTTGGAGCTAGGGTCTTTATTGAGGTAAGTTAACACGAGGTCATTCGAGTGAGGCTTAATTCAATATGACTAGTTTTCTTCTTAAAAGAGAAACCGGATACAGAGGCAGATGCAGAGAGAAGAGGATGTAAAGAGACATGAGAAAAGCAAGTCCAACGATAAGCCAAGGAGAGAGCCCTGGAACAAATCCAGCTCTCAGAAGGTACCAGTCCTGCCAACGCCTTGATTTTGGACTTCTAGTCTCCAGAATTTGAGACAATAAATTCTACTATTTAAATCACCTTGTTTGTACTACTTTGTTTCGGCAGCTCTAGCAAACTAATACTTTGTCTATTCTATATGCATATTGTCATATTGTTTTATTCTCATTATTTCTCAGATTATACTCTTCTAGAACTTGCCAAATATTTCTGGTTTTTGCTTTTATTCACATGTACCACATCTGCAGTCTTTAAGGTCCTGTACGAATCAAAAGACTCTTGAAGAAAATGGAAGAACAACAAGGTCATTCTATACTCTGCAGTTTGAAAGATAATACTATTTATAGGAACTTTGAAAAATACTAAACACACAGCAGGCAATTCTACTTCTTTTCAAGTTGTCAACTATTTAAGGGAAGTACTTTTCATTCATTGTGCAAGGGCTTGATGGGACTGTAAGAAAGATGCCATCCCCTTTTACGGCCAAGGAGTGAGGACACAAACCAAGCTCAAACTCTTAGGTTCTCTCCGCTGGGCTCTAAATATTGAGTAAAGTGATACAAAAATGGAAAGATAGTTGGTAATCATTGATTTCAGGAATTGTGACCTGAATAGATTGATGATTATTTCTCACTGCTATGATTATTATAAGCCAAGTTCTTTATTATTTCCATCAGTTTTTGCCATCTACTCACTTTTCCACTTAAAACAGGTAGGAACCCAGATAGATGTCTATGTCCTTTATTCTTATAAACTCATGGGCCACAACAGAAACAGAGGAGGATAAAAAGTTGATGCTATCAAGTCCAAGAAAGTTTTCTTGTCACGGATATCTGTCCTGGAGGGATGGTAATCATTTGTGATGATCAATCACAAATCATTGTTTGAGGCAACCTGAGGAAAGCATTTTAACCAAGCTTTCTGGTTTAATGTGTGGGTAAAGAGTGAGTTTATTTTCCAGATTTAAGGATAAAAGTGGGCATTGTTAATAACATGCAGGAACAAAGTAGGTGCATTGTCCCAAGCAAAGGGGGACTATCCCAGACAAACTGGGGTCCTTAGGCAGATATCAGTTTAGGAGCTTCCTGCTAGAAAATAGTCGCTACAATGGACTATGAGATAGAGTGGATCAAGGACTGGAATAACTCAGAAGAATGCTGTCATCTCTATTATTACCTTTTTCAAGCATCATTGGTAGGTTGGGAACAGGGGTCCAGTTTTTGGGGTACCTAGGATAGCTATGGCATCTACAAAATGTGGCCTCTGGGCTTTGAAAACCTCCCAATTGTTTCATTATTGCTGCTCAGACCCATCAAATGCTAATACAATGACCCCATCATAACACAGTGAGGAATCCCAGTAAGTGCACACATACGTCAACTGGGCATTTGGTAAATGCTTTTAATCAGGATGCTTGGGATCAAACCAGCCCGGAAGTTATTGACTTGAAAGTCTACGCTGTCTTGATTTTTAGTTGAACTTTTGACATCCTCGTGTATTATGGGCCACGTAAACTAAATTAGTGATTAAATGCTTCATTTTATGGTAACAGGTATGGTTGAA
>NW_011888785.1:6151885-6212206 GCF_000151845.1 Pteropus vampyrus | reverse complement strand
GGTGCATTGTCCCAAGCAAAGGGGGACTATCCCAGACAAACTGGGGTCCTTAGGCAGATATCAGTTTAGGAGCTTCCTGCTAGAAAATAGTCGCTGCAATGGACTATGAGATAGAGTGGATCAAGGTCTGGAATAACTCAGAAGAATGCTGTCCTCATCTCTATTATTACCTTTTTCAAACATCATTGGTAGGTTGGGGACAGGGGTCCAGTTTTTGGGGTACCTAGGATAGCTATGGCATCTACAAAATGTGGCCTCTGGGCTTTGAAAACCTCCCAATTGTTTCACTATTGCTGCTCAGACCCATCAAATGCTAATACAATGACCCCATCATAACACAGTGAGGAATCCCAGTAAGCGCACACATACGTCAACTGGGCATTTGGTAAATGCTTTTAATCAGGATGCTTGGGATCAAACCAGTCCGGAAGTTATTGACTTGAAAGTCTACGCTGTCTTGATTTTTAGTTGAATTTTTGACATCCTCGTGTATTATGGGCCACGTAAACTAAATTAGTGATTAAATGCTTCATTTTATGGTAACAGGTATGGTTGAACTTAAACACTCATTATAGCTGAATAAAAGTATCCCCGTTTCCCATTGTAACTAGAATTGTTAAGGTCACTTAACTTTTTGCACTATCCTTTAGTGCACAGACTATTTCAGCCTAATTAATATCACACATTATATAGTTCTCTAAGTATGTGTTAGAGTCACATGGGTTAGCCATATTTGAGGGCAGGGATCACTTTTAATAAATCTATTTTATCTTCCATACACTCTATCTAAGGGCAGGGGGTAATTTGGATGCAGAACATATGTAAACAACTGACTTTAAAGCAATATTTAATACCAATTTGTAGAAAATTCATATTTGGGGATTTTTGAGAGATTAAATCAATAGATTTCTCAACATAAAGTGAAATAATCTAAGGTCTGTTCTAATATGAGTAAATTAATACTCATTCAATGAATAAATCAGTGTGCAGTTATTTCTCCTTTGATATCTAAATTATCCAAATATTTATTTTTATATTTCTCCTTGTTTTGGTTTTAGAAACACTGCCTCAGGGTTTCTACATAATCACAAATTGAAAATCGCAAATGTGAAAACACAGTATATTCTGGGGAAGAAGTCTTTTTCAGTTTATTCTATAATTTTCTTGAGACTAAATTTCAGAGGTAAGCTTGTAAGATAGTTAAAAATGACAATTTTATGGGTTATTTGTAACATTTCCTATTTACACCTGCAAAACCAGGCTCTTCATGAAACAAACAAAAATCAATTTACATCAAAAGAATTTGTAATGTATCACAGTTGAGCCTGATATTTTGTATCCAAGGAAAAATTAAATATAATAATAGAATTCTTATCACTTCAGATGTTGCTTTTGCAATAATAAACCAAGTTTACTTCATAAGCGAATAATCTTAAATAAGGCACCTTAATCTATGTGATTAAGGACCATATTTCAAGAACAAAATTTTGAAAAACGTGTATGAGATTTGCAAAGTCATAGAAAAATATTCAATTTTTTTTATAATTTAGGAAGTTCTTAGTGCTTACACTAAAAATATGGCGAGGGCAGTAGAGAGATGCCCGATTTACCTTGATAGCCTAATTTCACATTAATTAAATGCTTTTCTTAAATCTCGCATGTTTCTGATTGGGAATTTTTTTCCTTATAAAAATTATCTGAAATTATCATTGTCTTAAAGAGTTTATGCATAGCTTTAGTACTGTTGTCTTTATATATTAATCAAATGTGTCAATTCAAACTAAAGAAACATGAGTGCAGAAGATCAGTTCACTGCATCTTTGGCATGGCTTATTTAAGGAATTGTTATGTGCTAACATGTATTTAAATAACTGAGCTATTTCCAAAACATCCTAAAAGTTGGTTATCTAAAACAGCAGTCTCCAAACTTTTTGACACCAGGGACAGGTGCTCCTATGAGAATTTAGTGCCTGATGATCTGAGGTGCTGAGGCAGTGATGCTAGCGTTGGGAAGCGGCTGCAAAAACATTTGAAGCTCCGCTGGCTTGCTGGCTGCTCATCTCCTGCTGTGAGGCTCCTGTCCTAACAGGTCACTCACTGATCGACAGAAGTCTGTGCGGGGAGTTGGGGACTCCTGATCTAAATGAACTTTTTTTCCCCTTCAACAATCGTTGGAGCTTTGTAGAAATAGAAATAGTGTTTACACATAATGTTCTTTCCCCACCCCCTTAAACAAAATTATTAGATTATGGTGTAAAATCAAGGCCAATCATTAATAAAGAAGCAAGTAATGTGAATTATTAGAAAGAATAAAACTGTATTTTTTACATTCCTGATACTAATGTAAAACAAACTATCTCCTGTAGTATTTTTAATAACACTTTAAAAGAATCTAAATGTTTAGGAAATGGTGAGGATGGTTGTACATTGTGAATAATTAATACCACAGAATTGTACACTTAAAAATGATTAAAATGGCAAGTAATATAATTTACTACGATTTTTAAACAGAAAAAAATTGAAGAATTTAATATGTAAGAGTATTTTAAGTATAAAGTATAATATTTTTGTAATATTAAGAGTATAACTTCACAGTTTAAAATGTAGTGTCCCATGCATTATCTTTTCTTTCTTCCCATTTTCCCCCTACAGTTTTCCTCTTCCACTTTAATTCATTTTAAACTTTCTATAGAACAAATCATATTACTGGCTACACAGAAAATTAAAAAGTATATAAGATGCCGTAGTCCCCTTTGCATCAATGCGACCTTTTTAAAATTAAGATTTCTCTACAAAATAGTTTTTTATGCTTTCAGTTCTACTTTCTATGTAAAAAATCCATTTGCCGCTGCTTCTGAATCATGTGACTTCAAATCTACTATATTTTAAAAATTTTCTGGGAAAATGTCACGAGGTCAGTATTTACAATTTTCTGAAGAATTTGATCAGGACATCTGCCTCTTTGGAGATCATTAAGCTGTATCTATCTCCAATGGAAAAAAAAAACAAAGTGGTACTTCAATCATTTTGATTTCTAAATGCTTAAAGACTCAAAATACATACATACATACATACATACATACATACATACATACATACCATGGATTGATGCTGATGTTGTTTAAATAGTATTTCATTTCTTTTTCAGGATTTTCTATAAAGACTATTTAAAAATGGTTAAAGAAATACATTTTAAGTAAAATGTGATTCATTGTTACATGCATTTTTAAGTTATTAAAAATTTAAATCAAGAAAGTAACTAGGTCCAGGTTACACCAAAAGAGTAGGGTTTATGAAACTGCTTGTCATCACAGACTTCTTGACACAACGACATTGTGGTTTTGCAGTTAACCTCAGCCTCTCATACAAAGCCAATCAAGTGATGAAGGTGGCAACCTAGGTCATGATGGCTGGCATGTGGAAGTCACTGAAATAATTTACATAGTTCCTTTACCCAAATGTCTTCCTGATATAGTTGCTGAAGAGATTAAGCGAAAAAAAAAAAAGTATTTAAAGATATTATGACAAGTGTTATCAAGTGTCCTGGAACCTTTTACCAGAAAGAATAATACCTGGGAAGTGATAGAAGGCTTAGACATTACTCAAGTGCCTTGGTCATAAATCAAATAATGCAGATGTTTCAGATGCTTAGAAGCAAGTCAAAAATTTAGACGACATTTATCACTTTTAAAATGTGCCCTCTTTCAGAGTGATCACGATAGTCCAATATTTTCAGTTTGGGGGCTTTTATTTTAGATTTAAATTTTGAGCATATTAAATTTGCTATAATCACATAAATTTCATAGCATGTTTTCTCAAACCATAAGTATAATTCTAATACATCCAAGTGAATTAAAAATTTATTTCTCATAGAAACATAAATATAATTTTAGAATGGAATAAGAATATTTGAATCTATATGCAAAAGAACTACCTTACATATGAATTCATAAACCATAGCTATTCCATATATACTTTTAATTCAACATTCTAAAATTATTAATATTTCTATAAAGGCATCCACTACTCTAATCAAATTATCGCTTCTTAAACTATATTTTTCATAGTTTTTTTAATAAATAAATCTTTCTAAACAAATCTTATGTTAAAAAAAAAAAAAGTCAAGCCCTAAAATTACTAGCTGCATTCTGAATAAATTGGGCCAAATTCTTTAGTATAATGTCTAACATTGATAACTGATGGAAACTTGGCTTTTACACAATACTTATCATAACTGCTCTAATATGGCCATTTGCCTTCTTTGATTTCCTTCTATTATTTTTACCTGATTTCTATTATTATAATTTCATTTTTTATCTTCCTCATATCAAACTGCAACTGGAAAATAGAACACACTTATTCCTTACTTTTAAGTTTTAGTTTTTCTTTTAAGATACCAAGTAGAAGACATTCACTGGCCTTCTCCTCTATAATGTTTTGTCATTATAAACCCTGAAAATGCTGCCTGATAGAAAAGGGGCTCATTTTACAAACTCCTATGTTCAGGCCAAATGCTATAATATTGGATAATAAATTTATTTCCTTGTCACATAAAGATAAGTTTACTTATATTTTAGAAATGTGTAATAGGCATATTCTTTTGAGTAACAGGCATATTCTATATATTATTCTTATCTAATAGTAATCACCTGTAGGTGTTAAGATCATATAGTAACAACTCATACTAGCATAAAAAAGAAATTTCTTTAAAAAAATATAATCAGGCTTTGACAACAGAATGAACTGTGCTACTAACTGTAATTACTATCTGTAATTATCACACCTTTGTTTTTTTCCCCTATCATTAATAATGTTTACATGAAGGAGAATTAAATAATCTAAAAACTTGATGTGATTACCAGATGCTTTGATGAAATAGTTGAACTTTCATATAGAATTCTTTCTGTACCATTTATACAGAATAAAGTGAGACTACCTCAATGGTAAACAATGTCCGTCAGTAATTTCAATAAAATTTTTTTTGTCCATAGATAAGTCAATCAGTATTTTTACTACACAGTGTAGTCATTGTGTGGTAAACTAAATAACCCCTCACCCACCTCCATACCCATGTCCTGATCACAGAAACCTATGAATACCTCATCTGGCCAAATGGACTTTGAAGTAGTGATTAATTGAAGGATCTTGAGATGGGGAGATTATTCTGGGTTACCTGACTGAAACCAAAAAGTAATCACAACTATCTGTGTAAGAGGTAGGCTGAGGGAGATTTAACTACAGTAGAAGAGATACGACCACAGAAGCAGAGATTTGAGTGATGAAGCCAGGAGCCAAGAATGTTAGCAGCCTTTAAAAGTAGAGAATGCTAGGGTGGGGTTCTCCCCTGGAGCCTCCAGAAGAAACAAGCCCAGCAGACACCTTGATTTTAGAGGATTTTAGACTCATTTAAGACTTCTGGTCTCCAAAACTATAAGAGTTATGATAAATCTGTGTTGTTTTAAGCTAATGAATTTGTGGGAATTTGTTACAGCAGCTACAGGAAACTTATAGAGGCTTTCCTCAGAGATATTGTGGGTTCCATTCTAGACCCCCATAATAAAGGTAGCACACCTCCATAAAGTGAGGCATAATCTTTTGGCTGGTAGAGGGTCTTGCCTTCAGTTTGTAAAACATGCAAAACCTGTGAAGCACAATCAAGGGAAACGCAACAAAACGAAGTATGCCTGTACAATCTGTAAAAAAGGCTGAATTAAATGACCTCCAAGATCTTTTTATGATTAGAGAAAATTTCTCTGTGCTGTCAGCCTTATGGATTTTTATTTTTAATAATTTGTAATAGCCATAGCTTAAGAAAAATTATGTTTTATTAGTTATTTGGGATGCAACGTTATTAGTTATAATTAGTCCGTTAGGTATTATCATGTCATCATCAAGAGGCAGCAAATGCTAAGGGAGACATTTCTTTTAGTTACTCTTACCAAGTTGAAGGAAAATGTTATATTAATTGATTTCTATTTGAGTAGCCAATTCACTTAGAAATTCAAAACACAAGAATCTTAAAGAAATCAGCTGCCAGATTTATTAATCTATCTGAAAATAAAACAGAACCAAACAAAAAGTAGAAAACAAAACTTAAAAAAATTTAGATACATTTCCCAAGAGTGTATAAAGCAATGTTTTAAACCTTTCTGTATTGGAAATATCATTAATGTTGGCCAACTACTTATTTTGTTCAGTGAGTCACTACCTTAAACAGTAAATTATATAATATGTCCTTAAATATTATATAATTAATAACAGTTCCTCCTTTGATTCCTTAAGATAATTCATAGCCCTATTCCTCCCCACTGGCAAACTAAAAATAGAATTTTAAAAAGAAAAAAGAAAAGGAAAAAAAGTGAAGGAATAGAAAAGAAATCCTTGATACGACTTTCATTTAGATTATATTCGAAAGACCCATTTTCAATTTCTCCTTTAATTTCTCCAAATATGTCCATTTTCTTTCCAATAAAACTTTAGCTGAATATTTTAAAATTTGTTTTTATTCTAAATACCGTAAATAGCCACATGAGCATAGTGGGGTGGGGGTGCTGGGGGGAAGTTCTGATTTTTAAGGCATACTTACTAGCCCAGAATGGGCTTAATGATATATAATTTATGTGCAGGACAATCATTAAAACCAAAGGTAACATATGTATGTTGAAATTAGAATTTTTTTGTAGGATTATATGTGAATAGTATCAGTTATGGTACGTAGATTTCCCAATAACTGTTTGATTTAAAGACATGTGAAAAATAGGTAGCTGGGAGATCAACTTTCAATAATCTTTCCCGTGCTCATTATGAAATACTTTTATAAGTTGATTTCAAATTTGCTTAGAATTTTTTTTAACATTTTGCTATAGACTCTTAAAAAACTGTCGTTTCTCTGAGATATTTGGATGGATTGGACAAAACTCATGTTTGCTGCTTGAATTATTTAGCAAGCCATTCAGAGATATTATAACACCATTTACTTATGGTTTTTTCCATGGTGAACAGAATGACATATCCTGCTTTCAGTATTTTCTCCAAATGCAAAATGAAAGCAAAACAAAAACCTTTGAAACTTTAAATCTTTAAATCTTCTTTCAAACAATCCAATCACATTTACATGAGTGTTCAAAACAAGATGAATATCAGTGCCAGCACTATGTCATACAGCAACTTCTTCATATACTTTAACAGTTTGTAAATAATTTTCCACTTCACGAAAAGTTACAAAAGTTTCCACAGTTTCCCTTTAGCAAGCTGAAGCTTACTCTTCATTTGTCAATGTGCATAAAAGCTGCTTATAGCATAGCATGGCATAAGCTATTTTTTTTAAGCAATAAATGGGTTGAGTCATCTATTTTGTCCTGAAATGCTATCTGTAGTTAACTGCATTGCTTATAAATGGTAATAGTAAATTCAGCATGAAAGAGAATATTCGAGAAAAGACAGCAGCAGAAGCATTAGCATTATCTAATATTTATATATGTTATCAACATAACACAGCAGTAAAAGGTTTAAATGCATATCAATGGGTACCATCTCTAAAAATTACTATAGTACCTATTTAGTGTATTGGATATTTTTCTTAAGGAGTGTTTGCTGTATCTAGAACAGCATAATATGTGATTTAGTACAGTTAATTCTTATTGATTAAATAATGTTTTTATGTGCTGAAGGAAGTGAAAAGACACAGATAATCTTTTGCTTCATTGCGATCCCAGATTTACCATTGAAAGGAAGATTTCAAAGGACCATGACATATTATTATTTAACTGAAATGGGCTTCAAATTTTTAATTGACAGTATGATTTGTATTTAAACAGCAAGGTGGCACCTGTATTACACAGATACATGTAATGCTACTGGCCTGTGACTCATTTTGGAGCCAGAGTCCAAAATTGTGCCCCTCATTTACAGTCATGGTGATTACTCAACTTCAGAGAGAATTACCCATTATATGGTTATCCTCTGTGAGTCATATATAAAGCAAAACAAACAAACAAAAACAGCAAATGCAATCTCTAAAACAGTTATTTCTAATAATTGAACTGCCATTTACAGATTTTTTTGTACACCTTGCAGAGACTCAGAAATGATAGAGGAAGATGCCCAAGACAAATAGTCTCCAAGTGGATATTTACACAATGTGAATTAACTGTACCATAGATATCGAGAGAAAATGAACATTTTCTTATGTTGTAATGAAATCAAAGAAACATGATATAGCTTCATCATACTTAAAACCTGTGTGACCCCATCCCAAGCCTAAGTAAAAAGTAATCCCCCACTCCCCCCACCCATTCACCCATTATCTTCCTGTTACACAGAATAAATGTTTAGATTACTCCCACCCACCCTCAAATAAAGTGCGCAGTCCATGGCAGACCATAGAATAATGCAACAGGAAAAGCCCCTTTTTGTGTATTATTATTTTAAAAATAAAATACAAACAACAGAAATCAAACAAAGATTGAAGAGAATTCAGAGATTCTCTGCATCTTGCAAAAAGAGGGAAAGAGAGCAAGGAGGCCCTGCTTGGCTGTCACTTGGCTTAATATACATAGCCTTCATTGTAGGGGTGAGGGTTGCAGCAACCCCCTTCTGGCATGTAGGCCATGCTCTCATCAAAGTGAGACAGAGGCACCGTGTCCTCTTCGTTGATGTGACGTTCCATGTCTGTTTTCAGCAGCGGGCGCTGGTTATCTGGAAAGGCCATCGAGAAGAGGGCTTCTGGATCACACACAAATTTGTAGACATATCTCTCTCCAGCCACCTGGTGAAAACATGGAAGAGAAAAACTCATCCTTATGTATGGTGCCAGACATTAACTAGACTTACTGTGGTGATCACGACATTTACAAATATTGAATCATTATGTTGTACACCTGAGATTAATGTGACATCATATGACAATTATACCTCAATAAAAGCAAACAAACAAACAAAAACAAACAAAAAAAAACACATCTTTAGCATCCCAGATGGGGAAAGAAAGGGAAGGGAAAGAACAAAAGCATGGTTTAATACATAAGAAAGTCTGGATAAAAGAAAAAGCAACCAAGTGTTAGCAGATACTCATTTTTAAAAAAAGTTTTTACTTTGTGGAATAAACTACGATTCATTTGAGGGAAATACGAAATATTGACCTTGAGAAATATTTACATTCATTCTAGACATAGCTAAAAAGTTTAGCAGTTTCCTTGTTTAAATATAAAGATAAACTTACATTGTTATTTGAAGGGGGAAAAATCAATGATTTCACATGGATATGTCAGTGAAGTTTTTTTTTTTTTTTCCTTGTTTGAGAAGGTAGTATCTATACTTGCAAAATTAACTGGACCTTTAAGGTGTAGTCTCCTTCTTACTATTACATTTCTGAAACTGTAGAAAATTAAACTTCCAAACCTTAGAAGAAAAATGTGTTGTATTCTTAATATGACTAGACTAGTGATTCACTGATTCACAGGGTAAAATGGTTCTTTTTTCTATTTTTTCCACTGTGTATTCTCATCAAAAAAAAGAAAGATGCATGGCCTTATTTAAATGAAAGATGGATCAAGAAGACAGCATTATTCTGGGTACATCTTTTAAAAATGAAGACAAGATGCATTAGATAGAAGTTAAGGATGTGTATAAAGTGTCAAATTGAAGTAAGAGGTGTAAAAAAGTGAAAGGAATTTAAAGTACACAACGCATGGGGAGGAAAAGAGAAAAAGAAATGTGACAGCTGCTTGAAATAAAGTAGTAGCATAATTTGTAGGGAATGACATGCCCCAGACTTAAATTTTGAAGAGTAATGCTTCTCTAGGAAATTATAAACAACTGAGTGAAACATATATGGTCCCCCTTCCCCTCAGCACCATTAATAAACAATGCTGAGGCTCTGAAAACTGGGATGGGGGTATGTGTGAGTATGTGGATAAATAGTCTTTGTATCAACTTTGATAGTAACTTGTGTGTGTACCCAGAGTTCAGTAATTTTAGGAAGGTGAAAATTAATCACCTCTGGGTTCCTATGCATCAAGAAGGCACTGCTAGTTGCTTTGTGATGTGGGGGGATGGTGAGTTCGTGGTTTAGAAACTATCTGTATATGTTTGGAAGAAAAGAAACAACTGCTGTTCTGGACTCAGATTTAGAATATTTTTTTGCCCTGGAGTTTTTACCCTGTAAGAGGTACCAGTTTAGAGAACCCAAATAACCTGAATAGTCTTAGGTTTGAAAATAGTCAACACTTAGTTTTTATGAATTTGGATATGTTTCCTAAACTTCTCTGTTTCTTATTTTTTTCTGTAAAATGGAGACAGGAATTGGCTCCTCTGGAAAGAATGTCTGTGTAAAATTGAGATGGACGTCTAAGGTACACTGCATGGCAAACAGGGGGGCCTGACATAAATTTATTCATTTCAGTCTTTTATTAAAAGGAAATTAAGTTCATAAAGATGAAATGGTGAAGTTACCATGAAAATAAAAACAGATAATTTCAGAAACAAAGCTAAGATACTAAATCCTAGTTTTCCTTTTGTCCTTTGTTCAAAGCATTTTGAGAAATACAAAAAAATGGCTTGCATACCTCAGAGGCTCGGAGCATTTAATAACCTGCTTTGTTTTGTTTAGGGCTGTGAAGAAAAAGGTATTTGCTTTAGGCTACTGGAGCTTTTTTTGTCCAATCTGCTGCTATTGGTTATAATTAGAAATGATTTGATAAATCAATATAGGGAATTAAAATGTGTAACATGTGATCAAGATTATAAAATCTCTTTAAGGACTCTGCCTTGATTCACAGCTTCCTTTCATTTTTCTTTGAATAAACACTTTTTAGGGCTATTACTATACTTATTAGACTATATTAAAGGCCACAGAGTTTATAACGAGGGCTGATAACCAACTTAGAGAAATAACATCTTACATTATTAATGTTCTAATTACAATTTGGAAAATCCTATACATTAAATATACTCGAATTGCAATGCTGAGATAGATAAAACATGAATTCTGCAAGAAAGATTGACCAGAATCAAACAAGGAAGAATATTTTGAGCTGTGCTTTGAAAGATTGGGTATTTAAATTGTGTTTTAACTTTTAAAATTTCAGAATACAGGAATACTGAAGGAAAACTAAAGTTTATGGATTAAGCCAAAAGAAATAATGATCTATCATATGAGTGGTACATGTGTTAACAGGTAAAGACGAGAAGGTAAAACATTCTAGAAAGCAGAACAATGAGTGAAATAATGAGGGAATTGGGAATAGCAAACAGAAAGGCTCAACACATGTGAGGAAGAAAAGTTAATATGTGTGTTCATAAAAATTGTAAAAAGACTTGATTGTTGTGCTAGTTACAAGCAGACTTCGACTTTTGCACGTTTCATCATTAAATGATCTACTCTTTCTTACATTATACAGTGATATCCCAAAAGGTCTGTCATATACAGCATGTTGCTATCCTATATTAGCTGATGAGTAAAGAGTTGCAAATAGTTTACTTTGGCAATTATAGCCTTAATGGGAAAAAGTGAGAGGAGCAGCAATATCTATGACATTATTTATTTCATAGCATCTTGCCTTATTTATATAAGAGGTAAACAAGTGGTATATGAGATAACTGGATAAATAAATAGGAACATGGAAGTGGTGATACTAGTAATAAGAAGCATAAGCATGAACACCTTTGCGAATGTTTAAGACTGGGCATGACATCGTGGAGATATTTAAACACCGTGTCTAAAAGCTGAGGTGTGATTAGAGGTCTTATAATACGTTTTAGCTCTCTGTGAATGCTCCCTTTAATAAGTGGCATAACGGTCAAGACACGAAAGCAAAATATGCCTTAGCTCACACTAGTTTCCCAGTGTGAGATTCATTCAGAGCTGCCATTTGTCCAAGACTTTTATTGTGCCGGGTAGAGTGCAAGTGTCTCAAATACATTATTTCATTTAATAATCACAACTTCATGAAGTAAGAACACCACCACTTAGTAGGAGAAACTAGCTATCTGTTGTAAAGGGTGATCCGATGAGAAGCTAGCATGCAAACCTAAATCATGACTGCATTTACTTTCACTGTTGAGCACTGCTACCCATGGGGAACTGCTGAGCACCTACTGTGCCAGCCCACCTGATCTGCTGGAATTAGAAAGATGGTGATGAAAACAAAAGGAAAATGAAAGGGCTAGGTTGAAAATGGGAATGGTGAATGATAGAAAGGTAGGAATTAAAAATGACCCAGGGTTGAGATGGAGAAGCTAGGAGGAGCACAGAGAAAATGGTTATACGTTTTGAGGGGAGATATCGGGACATAGGAAGCAACTGGGAATCTACAGCAGCCTCATCTTTTAAGCATCTTGGAAGTTCTAACTGCTGAGGTGGCAAACTTCAGGGCACTGATTTCCTTCGGTCTAAGAAACTCAGTGATGCTGTTCCCTTTGTTCTAGTAAGTTTCATGTAGTAACTGGTCTAGTGTTTCTTGGAATAACTATGGTAATATAAAAATATGCCACAATCTGTAATATATAACTATTCATGTCCTCCCAAATGAACAAAGGATGCATAATAAAACT
The DNA here is from genome assembly GCF_000151845.1 of Pteropus vampyrus. Classification (NCBI taxonomy): domain Eukaryota; kingdom Metazoa; phylum Chordata; class Mammalia; order Chiroptera; family Pteropodidae; genus Pteropus; species Pteropus vampyrus. The sequence continues at coordinate 6,199,654 of NW_011888785.1, read as the reverse complement.
GTAATGTTCACAATGGATAAATTGTAAACTTAGTTCAAAGTCAAGACAAGTAGATTGAACACATATGCAAGGTTAAAGGATATAATAACAAATGTCTAAACATTTTATCTTTATTCATTATCTTCTTCAAAAAATTTATACTATGTCCTCAGTATATCATTCTTTTGTTTTATCTCACTCTTTTTCAAAAAGCTACTTTCAAATATTAAGAGAAACTCAATTCAAATAAAATAAAATATATTTAACTTCATTCTATCAACAAACTAAGGTCAAATGCTTATTTTTAATTAATGGTTTAGCATGTTCAGGCAAGAAAAATGTTTTTCAGAATGAGAACAAGAAATGTTCCGAGTGTTTTAAGAATCAGAACAAAGACAGAAAAGTAAGAATCTGGTTAGGATTGAAATCTATAAGCAAAAACGTTTCAAAATTGTATACCTCGAGAATGTAGCAGAATATCAACAAGTTCTGAGGATGTATACATGCAATACTGGTACAGAAACAACCTTTTTTTTTTTTTTTTACCAAACACGACAATGTAGGAATTTCCAGAAAGTCTAGTACTTTGTATATGTGATTACACATTTGTCTATGATGCCTATGAATTTATAAATAGAAAGGTTTGTAATAGCAAAACCAAGAGCTAAGCATATGTTAAAGTGAGTGAAAACCTTGTTTCAGCAATGCAAGGATATGTGGCTTTTAAAGTATGACATGCAGATTTATGCGCAACATTTCAATGAATTTTAATGCTGTATTAGCTGCTCACCTTTTGCATGATTCCTTTCTCATAATAATAGCGGAGCGAACGGCTAAGTTTATCATAGTTCATAGCTGGCCTGTTTTTTTGAATGCCCCAACGCCGGGCCACCTGCCACCAAAACAGAATTACATTGTAGTGTTAAGTATTAACTTATCAACATATTTCATACAAAATAGCTAATTTATTAATTACTTCCAACTCCTCCAAAACGCATCCAAATCAAAGAGGCAAAAACTATCATAATCTGAATTCCCTGTGTCCTGGTTTGTTTTTTAACCCTGGAGTGTGAAGTGATCATTCTGAAACATCACAATAGAATTCTTTGTTACCACTGTTTTGGATACGAAATGAAATGGAAATAAGGGAATGTGTTTACAACAGGAATAAACAGACTGCAATTCACCAAAATGAGGCGTTTCCCATATTGAGATATACTGTGGCTTTTTCCTGCTTAGTTTTTCAGATAAAAACTATAGATTAAGAGCAGTTTAGTGATCTCTTTGTACAAAGGTGTTTTTTGAGGTTACTATAAACCAAAGAAAAAAGGTATCCTGCTTGATACTAAATAAAAGATTGAAGAAACGGCATAGTGTGTATAGTAGAAAAAAACAGTATACAAATTAATAATGTGGGCCGCAAATAATTTTTATTGCCTGAAGCAGCATCAGAATAAAATTGTAGCCAATACTAAACTGGGGAATTAAACATTCATTTAGAGAACAGTAATTGGATGCTAAAAATAAGAAGGAAGTGGAAAAGGTCACCATGTATATGAGTCCACAAACAAAAATCTCTATAGCAGAATGTCCACTTTGTTGTTAAGTGAAAAAATCATCAGACTTTTATAATGTGGCTTTGGAGGAACAACTTATCTGGCAAAGAGAGTCTTCTATGGGGCTTTAATAAAACCTCTTTCCTCAGTGTTTCTGTATCTCCCACCTCACCCCTACCCTGGGCTAGCTGAAGCATTATACAGACTAGTGTAGCTAAAGTCACGTTCTCATTAATTTCCACTTTTTATTAGTCTGAGCAGAAACTGCAGCTGCCACTCATACCTAGCCAACCCCAAGAGAGCATTATCTAATAGGGTTAATGTTTTCTTTCGTGTCCATGAAATTTCAAGTTGTTGCGATGTCACATATACTAAAATAGAACACTTTTCAGAGAGATCATTCTGTCTCTCCACTTTATTAGCAATAACCTTTCTCCGGGGTTTTTTATTCTTTTAAAGAGTGTGTGTGTGTGTGTGTGTGTGTGTGTGTGTGTGTGTGTGTGTGTGTGTGTGTGTGTGTGTGTGTGTTTTATGTTAAAAATACTGATCCTTGCTATTTTCTCTCTCACTAATTTGTATTCCCTGAATGAAGATACAATGTAATGTAGTCACATGCATCAGTATTCTTTTTTAAGAGCAGAGAGTTGTGATGTAACAGGAACACGACTATATATCCAAGCAGACAATCACAGTGGCAGGTACATCTTAATTTTCCAAAGATAAACCTCATTTTAATTAAATGTCCTGAGCAATAGTGAAATGGGAGGGTAGCAATAAGAAATGAAATCAATGCTTTCTAAATAAAATGTCTTCAAAAAAACCTAACAATGGACATCAGTGACTAATAGACATGGCAACTGAACAGCATGTAAACCTGGAGAAGACGTGAAAATAAATCATTCATATCTCCTTAAATAAAACAATTTATGGATACTTATTCCTTTCTGGAAACTCACCAGGATGCACCTAGAAAGTAAAATATTTGCAACAAACTTTAACAAAACATTGTGGATGTCTCTGGGAGAGAAAGATGATTTTTTTAATATTTAGATGAGCAGAGTTTGACTTTTAGGATACCAGTTAATTCTTATCACTGTAGATATTAGTAGACATATTTTATCAATATATTTAAAATATATTTTTAGAGCTGTTTCAGTGTTACATTCATCATAAAGTTGTAGGAAATGAGACATCCAATATGCCCAAGAGATACAGACAAGTTACACAAGGTAAATAAGTTCTAGAAATCTGCTGTACAGCACAATGCCGATAATTATACAGTACACTTAAAAATTTGATGAGAGTAGATACCATTTTAAGTATTCTTAGCACGATAAAAGAGAAAGACTGAAACTTAAAAGGAACAATTAACATAAATAATTTCCAGGATAGGTAAGACCACCCACTAACTAAGAAAATCCCTTCAGCCCTGACATAGGATCCACCAATCACCACAATATCCAGCACCACTAAAAGCCAAGGCACCGTTTTCTACATGAAGTGAATGCCATGGTGGCGATAAAATGCCAATAATACTTCTTCAAATGAAAACTGGCTGTAGATGAGGAAAGTGAAAAGATGATGGCACTATAGCATCCACTCCTATTGTCAAATAAATTACATAGGAAAATGCAATAGTTCAAGTGTTACTCAATTTATTTTTAAAAATCATGCTTGAATATGCAACGGTATACACACACACGCACACACACACACACACACACACGCGCACACAATCAGAGCCTGACTCAGACTTCTTGGTAACTCTTCCACCTCAACAAGTTTGAATACCATTGAAAACTTCCACTCCAGGTCTTATAGATGCTTTATGATGTTAATAACTGTTCCTTGGAATAATTCCCTCAGATCTATGTTTAATCCGAAAATAATACCTCATTATCTCAAATATCTCAAAAGGAGAGATGTTAAGGATGATATGCTTGCTAAAGTTATCCAAACACACTGAGCAGATAACCAGCACAGCCTGCAGTCTCACACAATATCATTTTAAACTCCCAGAAAGAATATAAAAAAATGGAACCCATGAGTCTTTCCAACAAGGTCAGCTTCACGGCCCCTTCTCATGTGTGTGCTGACACAGTCCCCCAAAGAGCCGCTGTGTGGTAGAAGAGGGTGCACGCAGGCCACACAGGCTGAAGACATTTCACAAACATTTTGCAAAGAAGAAATTTAAACATAAACAGCACGATCATGGCCTGATGGAAGCAACTGTGATGGTGAACAATGCAGTAATCAGAAATGGAAGGCTTCATTTTGAACAAAGGCCTTAGGAGACATTTGGTGCTTATTGTACAACTGCCACTGAGTCAGTTACTACTTGGAAATGGTCTGCTGACTGAATTACACAGCCCTTTTTTACTTAACGAGTCTGTTACAGACAAGGTGTCTAAATGTTGGTTGTTGTATGAAACAGATGTAATTGTATTCCTTGCCTTTAAAAATTATAGAAATTCGGAATTTAATGGAACTTAATGGTCAGTGAGTTAAGTCTTCTGCTTAATTTAAATTTGATCATCATAAAAGCCAGTTGTTGCTATATAGAGAATTCAATCACTTGCATGAGATTTTTTACTCTTCTGAATGGATCAATAATTACTGACATAATTTAGTAATTTCCCCTAACTTAATATATGAAAAAAATTTAAAAATGTTTCTGTTCAACTTTACGATGGAAATGACTGTTTGATGTAAATTCCTGTCACATGTACTCAGCGCTAACATGAACCAACTGTTACAATGATCATGAACATCTTTCATGAAGTAAAGAGCACATATTTCTGTCATGTTAAAGAGCTTTCAACATGTTATATTAAGCGTTCCTAGTTTCAATTTGTTAGTGCTTCATATTTTTGTGGTTCTTTCACTTACCTCATTTAAGTACATCTAAATAAAAACCAATTTCATTTGACAGACGAATTAAACTTTAGACACACTACAAAAATCAAACACCCAAACATTTAGCCCAGACCAGATAATGGATACTTTCGAATTCTGATATTGAGCCCTCTGTATGTGTGTGCTTGGGGATGGGGGAGGGGGAGGCAAGAGAAAAGCTGCAGAGCTTACCTAGTATTATTAGTGTACTGCTCTATCCTGAGGTGACTTAATTGTGCTAACCACCTCCTCTATTTCATACTTCTTTTAATACATACTTGAATGAGATAATCTCCTAAATCTTAATAAGTAATGTGACCTTATAGAGCACATAATCAGATTATGATTTAATATGTGGTTTCATAAGGCAGAAAATTTAAGATGTGTAGGCCCATTAGCCAAGGTTGTAGATGTCCAGTCTATATGAAACTAATCACTTTAGGTTAAAAATTTTCTGGATATCTTCCTGAGGTGTTTAGACGCTATAGTCAATATGATCAGTCAAAGCTAAAAGTCTCCCATTGCCTTCTTCGCTAATGTAAACTAAAGTCAATTTTAACAGTAGTAGAGAAAGCATTTTAAAAAGACAAATATTTCATATAACAGTCACCTTTCTACAAGGGTCCAAAATGCTATTAGTGGGTTATGCTGTAGTAACAACAGTAGACTTAAGCCTAAAGTTAGTCCTGGGAATAAAAAAACTGAACTGAGCTCTGCAGGAAAATACTCCTTTTGTATGTGCATGGAGATGGGGGAGCGGTGGGTGGTGGCAGGGGCAGGGGGAGGATAGTTGAACAGTTTAGTTGAATTTGTGTTCTATTTATCCATATTATCTCTATTAGGCATCCTCTCATTTTGTCCTTTCATTATCTCTTTTGAATTATGATGACACTTTACACTTCATCCCTGTCTTCAAATGGATTGTGCATGGCCCAGCTGACTTGAAATATGTCATCAACAATCAATGGGAAACAATGCTCCTATCAGGCCTGTGTCTCCTATGAAACACTTAAGGAGTGACAATTTCTCACTGTGGCCCTTGCGTGCCTTTATATCCCACAGCTGTTTCTCCCCATTCCTCATTGCAGAGACTTTGGTCTCTAAATATTCCCCTTCAAGCCCCTTAACAAAATCAAGAGTGTCCAAATAATAAGTGCTAATTCTCAAGAACAATTCCTCCAAAGTCAAAACAAGTTGAATGAACCTCAGCAGACAACCCTTTTCTCTCCCCAAAATTGTCAAACGTCCCCAAATCTGATGCTCCTTTACAGACTTCCCAAACCTTGCCTTGGCGCTAATGATGGTATTCAACTGGAACAAGCATGCAACATATTCATTTTGTTTGTTTGTTTTAAATGTATGCGTGCTTTTCACCCCTATCTTCTAATTTAGAAGGTTTCCCCAAAGTTTTAAAATGTAAAAAAACAACAACAAAAAACCCCAACATGTTGACATAATAATCAAATACATGTATGTTTATATTATAAAATATCTGATTTTCCTCATTAAAACCTACTAAACCCACCTCTTCAGGCTCAATCAGTTTAAATTCCATGCCTCGCCCAGTCCAGGCAATGAAATGAGAATTTGAAGGGTCATCCAGAAGAGCTACCAAAAACTGCCAGAGCTGAAGTGATCCCCGCCGCTGGTATGTGGGTCCTTCCCGATACATTCCTGGCTCCTGTTTGATGTCTCCTAAATTAAAAAATAATAATAATAAAGTTTCTATTATTAGCAATATAACAAAATTTACATAAATTTACATTAAACTGATCACTAAAATGGTTAAACTACAAACATTTTACGGGTATCTTTGCAATACAATGATACCATTAAATTAGCAATTTAAAATACTTAAGGGGTTGAATGTAAACCAAGAATCTGTACAAACTTAACAGAAAACTATATGTGACATATAAGGGTCAAAATAAATGCACGTTGGTGCAGAATAAATCCATGAATGTCATTTTACTTATAAAAAAATTGTATTGTTTTTTTCTATTGATTTCTTTAGAAACCATAGCATTTAAACACACTTCTTTGCTTTTGTTGTTAATGCCATTACTCACTGCTCTAAGCAACATTGAAGAGGGGGTAATCAATTTTAAGCTCTGGGCTTTTTATTTGTAGAAATTAAATTCTGCAAACAACAATTTGTAAGTACCTCATTGACTTGCACATAACAAACCATTGCAAATTTTAAGCAAATTTAATAGCATCTTAAACTGTGAATTAAGTAAACTGAACTTAATATAAATTAGGGAATCTAATGGGCCATTCAGGCATACTGGTTTACCATCATACATTCTTTCCTCCATACCTTCATACTGGAACTACCACTTTCTCAAATGGTAGCAAATAAAAAATTCTCTCTCATTTTTATTTGTTTGTATTTCACTCACTTAAATTTGTTTGCTACACTTTTTCTAAAAGTTTAAAAATGTATACACTAGAGATTTCTTTAAATCTATATTTTTATGCAAGAAAGGTCTGTTACATTTATTTGTTATTCATATATAGTGTAATAATCTGTTAAATAGATTACAGCAATAAAAGTATTACTGTAAAACACTTCTGGTATAATTCTGGTCAGTTATCTCAGTTTTACCAAAAAACAAAAACAAAGAAACAAATACTGAATGCATAACTCAAGATTATTTATTTCTATCTCATTTATTGTGTTAACCACCATATTTTCTATTTCAAAAATATGTAGAATTGATCACATTGGGGATTGACTGTCTCAGGCCCCACAAACATCATTGTTAACATATGAATTTCCCTTCTCCACTAGAGAAAAAGTCAAATAGAATATATTCAAGCTGATCTACTCACACTAAATGTGAATTATAAAAGAGACCAAATCACAAGCTTTTTAAAAATCTTTCTTTTGGTCAGTAGACAGAAATATGCTTCTTAAAATAATTACAGAAAGAAAAAAAAAAACACTTAAAAAGTAAACTAAAGTAAAATTATTATCAATAGCTGCTAAAAATCATTATGTTGTTTTAGTGTAAGCTAGATAATATATTTTCATACTTATTTCAAAAACAGTTTTATTTATCTCAGTTTTTCCTTCTGAGATTTACCAATTTTTTCATGGTGGTAACAGCAATTATACAAACAGAGTGAAACACTGTCAAATTGTATAATCTCTAGATTGCTTCTGTCTATGAATGTGACTGATTATACTGTCCTTATATAATGTAATAACCTTCTGTTATTCTTTCTTCTTCTTCTCTATTCTTTATAAAAATGTAAGACTGATACTATCTTCCCAAAAAATGTTTTCTTAGTATAAAATCAGGGAGTATTTAAAAGACAAAGGGAATAAATAATCAAGACCATTAGCTTCCCTAAACGTTAGTATGACTTTGGGCTGTTAGATTATATCATAACCTTATCTATAGTTTTGAACTATTTTTCTTTCTTATATGCCCATACTGATTACCAAGATTTATTAAAATGTTAAGCTCACTAAGACTAAACAAAACTGTAAAGGTCATTCCAAGAAGTGAAAGCTTTATGCTTTGTCTCAAGAGAAAAGGCTATATTTTAGGAATTGTGATGCTCTACTAATGGTTAAAAATAATCCAGATCATGCCTCTGAAACTCAAAGCTTAAAACTAACATCTATTGTAGAATAAGGCCAAAAAAAATGACTCTACTAGAGTTTTAACCCTGTGACCTTGAATGAATTTAGCAATTTAAAGGGAGGCTAAAGAAACAGATCTTACTATCTCTTCTGAAAAGCACATAAGATTAGCAAAAATGTTGAAAACAGAGTAGTCTACAAGCCACTAGAGACTGAGAAGCAATCTGAGTATGACTTTGTTGTTCAAATATGACCATTAAAAACTTCTGAGAACTACCAAGTCGTTATAGCCATAATACCGAAAGTTTGTGTAATCGGCTAATCAGAGGGCCCTGCTCATTTCCTGTTAAACAATCAAAGCAGGAAACATGGAGACCACTCTGAAAACTAAATCAATTAACTGTTCAGTTTTTACCCACGCATCCTTGTAGATGTCGACTTTTGCCACCCTTGTCAAGAAAAGAAAATTCTATCTAACTTGACACCCCATCATAACATCTGGGACCTTCTCATTGCAACAGCGAGTGATATTAAAATAGGTAATGCTTTCCTAACTCTCTTTTAAGCAATTACAAAGTAATGCCACATTAGTAATGAACATCTTCCCAGAAATAACAAAAAAGGACTAACAATCACTAACTAAATGGGCAGCTATGTTGTTCCTGTGTTCCATAATGCATCTTTTCATAAACAATAAAAGGAAAGAGGCTGCATTAGTCATCTGTGCATCCACGGTAGCATGCTTTCTGTTCTGCTTTGTTAATTATAGGATCAGCTTTCAATAAATCTCAAAGAACAAGCTGCATGTGCTCAGCAGGGCAATGGAAAGGCCCTTCTTACTCTACACAAAGCTCAGCAAGAACGATACTCATCACTAAATGAGATCTCTTATGGGACAAAAGAAAAAGGCTTTTAATGGGGGAAGGGAAGATAACTCATAAAAGGTAAAGTTTAGCAAGAATAGAGTGAATCACAAATGATGTGCATAGAAATCTTTAAGTAGGGATGTTGACTGTTTTCAAAAGAGGCAAGGGTGATCACTCCTCTGCAAAAATCAAAACTTAAAGCACATGGAAAACCTACCATCGAATTTCTCTGGGACAACACAGGTGTCGTCATAAAATTGCCTGGGGCCCTTTTCAAACATACAGCCTGTGGGGGAAAATGGGATACATTTATTCATGATAGAAATGAGGCTCACAAATAATTTAATATACAACCATTAACACAAAATTAGGGTAGAAAAGGAATCTGCCATTTTTCAGCTCTGCGACCTTGGACACTTATTCAACTCCAGTGCCTCAGTTTCCTCATCAATAAAACAAGAATAATAATAAACGATCTACCTTATAGGGATGTCTTGAGGATTAAGTGATTTAACATATGCAAATTTAGAATAGTGCCTAACTCACAGTGATATATGAGTTAGCTATGTATAGTATTATTAACCCAAGCACAAAGCTCATGTAATCACTGCCAGACCTAGGATTTATAACCGATCATCTCTTTTTCCATATTCTTCCAAGTTTTGTTATTCAGTAAGACAAGAGGGAAATCAAAATGAATTACTGATATTTGCCATGCATTATTGCCCCGATGAACTGAAACAGATTTGGTTTATCCCCTTCCTTGCAGAAATATTTATCTAGGCTAGCCTTCCTGTGTTTTCATCTTCAATAGCCAAGATAGTTAAATTTTTTTTTTAACTTTCCTTTTTTTGCTGTAAGTTCACACACAAAAAATAAACTGACAGCTTTTCACAATCATTTTCCCCCCCAAATATCCTTGACCATGAACTCTCTTTTAATTGTTGATATCTTTAATCACCAGGAAGAAATTTCACACAGTCATAGTTTTATTTCTCAAATGTATTAGTCTCTATGATGGATACACATACTATTAAAGGTAGCAACAGTAATTACATTGCATTTGTGCAAAATTTTTGGTGTCAAATATTTTAGATTTACCAGTTCATTATACTATTATTCTTTGAAACAAAGAAACTTAATTCTATTCATATCATTTACACAAAACAATCAATATTAGATCTAACCTAGAAGGATGAGTCTGAGTCATCTTACTAAAAACATACAGCGTTTACATCAAGAACCATGTACATATTTCTAGAAATACTTTAATGAGGATTATATCCAGATAAAATCATTTTTATTCATTACTTGGTGGGTATCAAAGGTCATTAGATCAAAGCCTTCTCACCATGGTTACCATAAACACACCCGCACTAAATACTCCTCTAGGCCTCTTATGTGAATTTCCATTCTTAACAGTTACTTGTCCAAAAATGGAAAATCCAGGTTATTTAAATCTACTGTTTTATTTTCAAAAACAATGACTTAGGTTTGTAAATTAAAACTGAAAATTCCTCGAAGATACATTTCAGTAGACGAGAGTAAGGCGGGGTAATCTATAAAGCACATGTTCTCTCGAAAGAGGATGTGGTCATTGGCAAAAAGGACACAAATCCACTTTTCAGCTGTTTTTTTGTACGCACATGACTCATGTTAGCAACCAAATACAAGATAGCATGACCTGATAAATCTTCCTTTTACTTTAAAAAGATAAAGTTTAAAAATAATAGTTTAGGGAACATAAGTAATTTTTCTCATAAAATACAATGATTAAGTGACTGCATCCTTGGGATGTCTGATGATTTTGACAGGTATTTATAAGGAATTTCAATAATGGAAAACTTAACTTCTGTTCTGCTGGAATGAGCCAGGAAGCCTTCTTGCCTCATATAAATCGAGTGGCAGCTAGGCACTTCTGAAAGAGGAAACAACATTGGTCACAGAGAAGTCAGGAGCTGAAAACATGCTGTAATCAATGGACAGAGTGCAGACAGGAAAGTAACAGAAAAAGACATGAATCTCCATGAGGGGAACTTGTCAACACATCATTAAGATTTCAGGCAGGGCTCATATAAGAAAGAGAAAAATGAGAAGTTTGTCATATTGAACCACTTCTCCTGAACAGGCATGGGAATTCAAAGTTTTAGCTACAGTAATCTTGCTAAAGGTTGGTTCTACCTGCAGTCTCACAGAATGTGATGGTGTCTCTGAAACAATGTCATGAGTTAAAATATGTTTCAGACCATTTATGGTATAAATTTGTATATCCTGTGGCATTCAAAGCTAAAATCAATGAAAGACACATCCAGAGTTTATTTCATGAACACTGGATTGAAATTATGATGAAAAGATGAAATATTTAAATCTCTTAAAATTACAGTCCATTAAAGTGACTGCTATCTCCCCCACCCCAAGATAAAAGACATGACTGGCTTTTCATTTTGTTAAGCATATGCGTCATATCCAAAACCAATGAGGCTATAAAACAGAAATGCAAAAATTTTACAGCAAACTCCATTAATTATCCTAAGAATGGAGCCTTGCCTATGTGACCAAGTTAACCCATCACTGAGAAAATAAATTTGGTTAACAGTTAAACTTGAGTCATATTAATGGCTGTGTATTTAATATGTTTAGCAGCTTACAGGGCAAAGGAAAAGAAACATGGATTATGAGACAAAAGATTAAAATTCAAGTCCTTCATTTACTGCTATTTAAGCTACTTGACTTTAAATAAGCCATTGTGTGACTGTTTCTATTAAATAAAGGGTTGGATAAGAAGTTAGCTAAAGTCTATTATAGTCTTAAGTTCTTTGGTTCTGAATATAGAAGTTCAAACCTTAGGATTCTGCACTTGCAAAACTCCTTTCTGAGGCCCTGAACCTAATTTTGTACAATTTCATTTTCTTTTCCTTTAAGAAGGTCTCCCAAATTTCTTTAAGTTTTAGGTGTCACAAATCTGGGCCCAACACTGCATATAACATATATAGCATACAGGAAGGTATAAATATATGTGATCAAGTTAACTCTACCTTTTGTATGTATTACTAAAGTTTTTTAAACGATGAATACGAAATCTTGTAAAATGTATATAGTGAGCGTGCTATTTAAGAGTATGTCCTCTTTTCCACTACTTGTAGTAAAGCACATGACCAAACATGTTATAAAGAACATTTAAATGAATTGGAATCTAATGACCCTTATATCTTCTTAACTATCTATATGCAGACTCTCATGCTATAATATGAATGGCCCAGATGTCATTCTTTCTTGGTCTGGAATGTTCCATTTTTAAAATGTATTTGGTTTAGTTTTAAATTTGTGTCATGATAAATGTCAATCAAAATATGAGACTTTTTTTTCACAGAAAAAAATTTATGTGGTTTTAGTCAAAAGTATCTTAATGGCAAAAACTTAAAAGTATATAGAAATCAATAGCTTACTAGTTGAAAACAGTGTAAAACGCATTATGAAACATTAAATTATACCATGCCTTCTTTGTATAAAGCATTATGTAGCATGCAATTCTGACCCTACGAAAGGCAGTTAATCCTGTTTCCTGATGTTAGAATTTATAATAGGTGGCAATTTAGTTGATCTTTTCGGTTACCTAATGGTTAGCAATCCGTTTTATTCCAACTTTTTAATCAAGGTTCTTCAACTTAATTTTTAATGTTATTTTGATTTATTGCCAGGTATAAAGTCCCTCAAAGCAGCTGGGCCTGGAAGGGACAGTGTTAATGACTTTGCCATCAGTTCAGCAGCTGCTTAGAGGCAAGCGTTTTTGTTGTACCAATGTTGACACCCTGCCACAAAATACTTTTACTGACGCTGCCCAGCTGGAGTGTGGCTGTAAAAACAGCTGGCTAGCTCTGGAAGCTGCTAGAGGAAAACATATAGGCTAAACTCTATTATGTATAAATGTGTGATTAAATGTGGTCTTTCCTCCCCAGAGGGGGAGAAAAAGAGAAAGAGAGAAAATGCAAGCAGTTCTGAGAAACCCACTATTCAAAGTTGAAGGGACATCATATAAAAGTACTCTAACACAAAATAAGCATAATCTTGGAAAAGTAGACATTTGACATCAAAGATAGGATTTGATGGATAATATCACCAATACCTCTTATCTATTGAACTGGCTGGTTTCTCATTTCTTGATGTATTTACTCTAATATTTATTAATCTATACTATTTAAGGTATACCAATTTAAAATTCAAGTAAATTAACGACTTATAATAAGTCTAAAGACAGAACCTCCGTTATATTTCCAAAAGCCCAACTTGTGATCTAAGTTCTAAAAAAAGGCACTGAATGGCAGTTTAGGGAAAAAAATACATGAGAATATAATTGTGTCTTTGCCAGTTTTTAATACTATTTATTATACCCTAAAGTGAATAAAATTAACATCTAGCTCTTAAAATTGAAACACTTGGCTAGCATTGTCTAAATCCAGTCTATCTTTAAAATCAGTGTCTTTTTATAGAGTCCAGAGAAGCCTGAAAATAATATGGCTAAGAGGAGTTTATTCCCATAAAGTAACTAAAGTCATGTTATTCTAAAGTGATATCAGTTAATTTATGACTATCAGAGTAGGTCAGACTCTAATCAAATTGTAGAAACATTTCCAAAGTGATTATTCAATCAAATGACTAACATGGTTAATTAGGAGCCATAAACATTGCTCTGAAGTTCATCAAAGTAATGACTTGCCCAGAAAAATTACTGCTAATTAAATTGCCTGCTGCTTTCATTTCTACCTTATCTAATAAAAAATCTAGCCAATGAAGTTTGGCATTACATTTTAACTTTTGCTAAATGCTCATCTAAGATCCCAACTAGCTAAGCGGAGACTTCAAAGGCAAATGTTTTGTGGCAGAGAATGCAGGCATGGCATATGTATTCACTTATATTTTTTCATGGAATAAAACTTCCAAAATTCAGCAACAATATGAACTGTAGTTTAGCCTACGCACAAATGTTAATACGATAGCATTTTTACACTGCCTGGATCCATAGAATATAATCTTAGGATCATTAGTACAGCACAGTGATTATAAACATGCATCCTGTCATTTAATACACCTGGTTTTGAATCTTAGTTCTGACATTTTATGGGCATGTGAGTGAAACTCCCAAGTATTTAAACTGAGTGAACCACAGTATTTAAAACTAGAAATAATTCATATCAAAATTATTTTGTATCTTGACTTGTTCTTAAATCACATATCCGTTGAGATGGTTTATTTGTTGCTTATTAGTACACTTATTCTGTAACATTCTTCACAAATCTACTACCCTATGCTACTTAAAATATATTCATTTTAAATTCATTATAAATTTATTATATATAAGGTTTAAGTGACAATCTCTATTACATTTTAAAAATATTTGGAGGTACCTCTCTTGGGATTCTTTTTACAGTATTACCTCTTGATATTTGGTACTAAATAACTTTGGTTTAAAAAGTTTTAAATTCAATCTGTAAATTGAATTATGTAAATTTAATTTTAGACAAAGGATCTTTTATTATTTTGAAACTTACAGATCAAAGAGCCCTACAACATGACATTAGTACTGGGCCAAATCAGCTAGCAGAAACTAAACTGCCTATAATTTGTCACAGATGAGTTCATGGTGATGAAAGCTGATCTAATATGCTGCAAAAATTCAAAGCAGAAAAGCACTGTTGTCATTTGAATACACTAGTCAGTGTAGAGACGTTAAGAATAGTAAACTAACACTCCAAGCTACCTGATTTGATTAGTCTTCATCTTGTAGTAACACTGTTAAAATTCTCTTAAATAAGATATGTAGGTATGAAATTAAAAAGTTGGTTTCTCTGTCTCTTAACTTGTACTTTAAAGCATATTGAGAAACATAATACTGATTTGGGAAGCTTTATCAAGGGTTTGACCACAGAGTGTAGTTTTGAATTTGCAAATATAATACTGCTAGGCACTGCTCTGATTTGCATATCTGTTGCCCAGTGGCACAGACTGAAGGTTTCCCTGCAGGCTATGGTTTGCCGAAGTTTCTAATAGCAACATCAGGCCAGATCAGAGAGAAAATGTTTCACTGTCTGAGATATTGAGATAACATTTTGTTGCAACTGTTTGTTATCAAATAGTATACAAACCTGGATATTCTCCAAGTTTAAACTCTGAACAAGTGGGGGAAACACCTCTCTTTCATTTGATGCTTCTGGTTACATTCCTGAAGCAATAATCCATGTAATAGCTTAAGAGTAAGTCTGAGAGTAAATGAGAAATCCCAGCAAAGTAGGAATAAGTTTGGTGTTGTATTTTAATAAGGTTTTGCTTTCACATGTGTGTACAAAGCGAGGACAGACTGAGTATGCACTTGACTCTCTGAGGCGGTCGTGTGACAAAATCAAGTTTACCAAACCTGTATACTGTATGTTTATGATAGTGGGAACTTTTGCACATTAAATGTCCAGAGTCAAAATATGTGTGTGGGCACATACTTGGTGAAAAATGTGTAGATGAGCGTGTGCGTGTGTGTGTGTGTGTGTGTATTTCAATGTATACATTGGAGCTTTAAAAGGTTTTTCAGAAACATGTATGTATTATCTAAATATTGAGTTGTATAAAGAACTAACAACACCAATCTCATTCAAGATGAGAATTATGGCATAATTTGCCAAAGTTTTATTTGTGTTAAACTTTGCACTTTACTGTTTTGTTTTGTTTTCTCATTTCCTGGCAATATCACAGTTAAAAGTTTAAAATCCAAAGGTTTTCTAGAGTACATAAAAAACATGAGCTTTATGAAGATGTGTTTAAATGCGAATGCATTTATATCCATCCGAGTATAGTATCCTTTTACTCTGCATTTCCACTTGTACATGCATAGATTTCATGTAGCTAATCAAGAAAACTTTATTTTATATTTCCTGAAAAGGATGCTAATGGGAGAAAATGTTATACTCATATGACCTCTCCATTACAGATAAGACCTAAAAGTAACTCTAAAAATAAGGCCCAGTATTAGTATGTCCGAATTCACTTGAGAAATAAAGCAAATGTGACACCAAAACAATCAAGTTATATAAGGCCTATTTGTTGCCACTCACAAAAGCTTTACATGAGTATAATATCTTAGTCACTGACTCTCATGTGAAAGAAGAAAAGTTGGAGTTGGAGATACAAATAATTTTGATATGAATTATTTCTAGTTTTAAATACTGTGGTTCACTCAGTTTAAATACTTGGGAGTTTCACTCACATGCCCATAAAATGTCAGAACTCATCTGAAGAAGAGAGTGATGAATTTAGTATTACCACATTCACACTTAGATGGGATATTTTTCATTAGGATTTTTGATAAACCATGAATATATAAAATCTTCCACCACAGCTCAGATATCTTGAGTCTGTTGATAGACTTGGAGGACAGATGACAATATGCCTAGCATTGTATTTGTAAAATCTTAAAACAAAACAAAACAAAACAAAACAAAACAACGCAGTTATCTGTATTCAAATGCTTTTAAAATTTAAAGGCTATATAATATGACATAACATTATGGAACTTTACTTATAAAACTACAAACTTCTGTTGTAAGTATCTGGGGTTGGGGTGGGGGGACAGTATCATATATAAATAAATAACAAGATTCAAACAAGATTAGTTTATATAATCTAATAGGCTCACAATTTTACAAGGTTGTGAAGGTTTTATTAAGTTAGAGTTAAAAGAAAAGTTGAAGTGATAGAAAACATAAGCCCAATTGTAATATTGACTATTTATTAGGTATTTTTATACTCTGACAATTAACATTAGTTTAAAAGAAAAATACGAGAAGAGATGCCATTAGCTGCCAAAATGCTCCACAAAAAAATTCTGAAGAGGTGAGTTTTAATGTTGAGCTTCCATACTGAATCGTTCACCTTCTAGATTCTACGTGATTTAAAACAATATCATGGATTGCTTTGGTCTCTCACTTTCATCTCTCCCTGAATCACTAAAATATTCAGACGATTTATCCTACTTGCATGGTACATGGATTAGTAGTAAGTTCAGTACGATTGCTTCATTGTCAGAAACAGTACAGTATCTTGTTTGCCTTGCACAATATTACTGTTTTAACATAATAGGTCTCTTATTTTGTTTTATCTCTTCTAGCCCCAAAAAGTGTATTTGTAAATATTAGAAATATTAACAGCATCTTATTCAAGAACTAGCAGCCTTTGAAGATTTCTCTAGAACTTAAGATAAAATTATAACAACAGAAATCCTTTATTATTGCCTCTACCACTAATACTATTTTAGTAACTTTACAGACATAACCATATTTAATCCTTATAAAAACAGAAGAACATGAGAATTATTTGGCCCTTTTCATAAATGAGAAAATAAAGGACAAAAGATGTAAGAAAACATGCTTAATACGACATAGATAGTAAACAGACATCAGGCTCAGGATGCAGTATAATATTTTCAGTGTCATACAAAGTGGGTAGTTTTATTTTTTAATGCTAAGAATAACAAAAACGTGTCGACAAGGCAGTCAACTGTGAGGGCCTGTCTATAGAAAAGGATCATCAGAATGGAGAATTCAAAGATACTTTTCAAAATTTAAGAGAATAGCAAATAAATCATAATAACACATGCTTGTCAATCCTTCAGTTTTGTTTTGTTTTTCACATGTATCTTTGAATATCTATCCTTGTAACATTTCCCAGAATTAGAAACAATTAACTAGAACATTCACATACATATACACCCACCCACACACACACACACACAAATGATTAAACAATAATCATCTATTTAATCTGACAAGAATTCCTTGAAAAGTTTTCAATTAAGTTATTCATATGCTAGGTAAAAATATTTTATCAAATAAAAAGTCTCCCTTTTACTTTAAACTATTAAATATTTAACTCAAGTAGAGAAACGCTTTAGGTATAAAAAAATTCTGTAACATTCTAAATCTAAAATATACTTTTAAAAAATAAATAATATTTATCTCCTTTCTCCTGTCCGCATTCCTGATACGCGCGCGCACACACACACGCACACACACGCACACACACACGCACACACACACACACAGATCGATCTCTAAATATTCAACCTTAAACTGTCTTATTTAATTTCATATCTTAGTCGCACATGTGAAAACAGTTGGATGTTCATTTTATCCACTCGCAAGACACAGTTCTGGGCCTAAGCATCCTGGCTGTTTCCTTTAAAAAGAAACTAAAATTCTCACACTATGAAAGTACATTTCCCTCCCTCTTCTAATTCCCTTTTCAAGCTAGCACAACGCACAAGCAGATTAGCCCTCCCTTCCCCCTTTCCTGCCTGCAAAATCCAAGTTAGACAAACACTGTGTGGCTGAAATGACATATCTGAATGGAATTCAGACCCACCAGTTCCTGTTTATGTTTCTGATTTGAGAATGTTGTCTTCTCATTCACTATACATTAGGAACACTGCAAGGCCATAAATAGTGTTGGGTTACATGCAGGCAAGACCAATGAACATTAATCATTACTTCCAGTCAACTGGCAAAGGCAGCAGCTGATGGAACACTACACCCTTCAGCTCTGTATAAATGAACATTCCAGAGAGTAAGAGAGTGAGGAGTGAGTGTGTGTGTTTCCTTTCAGTCTCCATTTTATGAATGAAACTCCAGGCTCTATAGAGTCCATTCATGTAAGAGAAATGCTTATAGGGCTCTGTCCCTAGGGTCCAATCCGTCATGGGTAAAAACTGATGTGATTGGTTTAAGACAGCCTTCAGCCTTCCATTACTGACTTAAATGCAGTCCCTGTCCATTTGACCTGTGTTAATGCATAAAGAGTAAATCCAGACCGTAGTCTCAATTCTCAAATCAAATCACTAGCCAATGCCACTTACTGTAACTCTAGATTTACAGCATATTTAAGCATTTCTTAGAAAAACTGATATAGTGGATCAGAGAGTACTGTTTGGGGAGATTTGCTGTTTTAACTCAGAAAGGAATGAAGAAAACCCATCTGAGATATACTAAACAATAAAAAGCAAAGTCAAATTCTAAGGCCAATCCTTGACTTCTATTATGATAACAAAATCAATTAGGAAGACATCACTGTCACTTTTCACAATTGAGGTACCTAAAAATCAGAGATTAAGTGATCTACTAGCCCATAAATCACTGGCTGAGTAAAAGAAAATTATCTTTGGATGTTAGAGAAACAGATAAGATGTTAACATTTTCTAAAAGATCAATAGCTCATTCCTTTAAATTCCCAAGTGATTCTCACTTGAATTTCTTAAAGAAATAGTTTTAAAGTTAGGAGAAGAAAAAAAAAAAGAGCTTTGGCCATAAGCAAATACTGTGTAGTAATGGGAGAGGGCCAAGGCTTGGCTTTTGGGAATATTATATATCAAGTACAAAAAGCCAAAGTTCATGGAACCATAACCATCACTGTCCTAGAAATTACTAAGTATGGTGATGTTTAAAAATATCTAGATTTGAGAGGGAAAGGAGCTATTTATGAGCAATTATGGGAATGATTTGTTTAGAGTCAGTCCTATAGTGAACACTGTTAGACATATAAGTAGTTTTGTAAGCCATCTATAACTTAATCCATTAATCCAAAGGGAAAAGAACACTTCTGTCTTCCAGTGACCTGAAGCCATGTGGGAGAACAGTTGCAGTCGATAATCCCTGTAATTATCTCTAAACTATTTTTCACAGGATCTTTACCATTCCCATAGAAGGAATGAGAAGGATGAATATGGAAAATGCCTGGATTTGGGTTTTAAACCTGTGAAGGATTGTCTATTATGGTGTTATGACAATTTATCTTCCAATTTCTAATATCTGATCAATAAAATGGCAGAAGATAAGTAAAGTTACCACCATATTTTGCAGTTCTAATGAAAAATACTTGACACAGGCAGGTAGGGGGAGGTGATGAGGAATCCTGTAATCTACCACCCAGAGAAAACACAGAACAGAGCAAGACCACTAAAAAGTGAGCCTACATAATAATTAATTCCTAAATAACATTCTTTTTTTCAAAGCTTTAAAAAAAACTTCAGTATTCTTTTAGGAATTACTTTTTAAGGTGATTCAAAGATATATAAATAAAAATGAGGAAATGAAGCTAAACATTTTTAAATGTAATATTTTTAAAAATTAAATTATAATTCCTAATCATGGGGCTTCCAATTTGGAAATGGCCAGCCTGCTAGTTTATAGCAGGCCTAGGTGTTCAAAATAAATATCAGTAGGCTTTACTTCCACTCCCTTTGCTCCATCTGACTTTAATTAGCATTTTTCAACAGTTTCCTTTCATAATCACTATATTCCTTGTGTTTCTTGAATAATATTTTTGGTTGATTACATATGTGAAACTCTATTGTTCAGAAAGGATGTAAGAAAATTTATTAGAAAAATATGTTTGAGTTCAATTTCCTAATAACTCCTCTTATAAGAAAATAAAAAATCATTTTTAAAATAATATAGCCTGATGATAGAATTTCTGAGCTGTAGTAGTAATAATAGTAATGATCATAATAGTAATAGTTTAGAGATAACCTACTGGGTAATTTTAACCTTCTAAAATTTTTTTTTTAATTTTATGCAAGCTGAGTCAGCTGATAGAGGCCCTGACAAATCATTCTCTAAATTTAAAGGTTTGGGTGATGAACACACAATAATACAGATGATGTATTATTGAATTGTACACTTGAAAGCTATATAATTTTATTAACCACAGTTATCCCAATAATTAATTTTAAAAAATTTAGAGGTTTTTTCTTCTGGCCTTCATCAAAGTTCCAAAGTGATAAGTATGTGGGAAACTTGGGAGGGGTTGTTTGGGTGAAGAATAAATGAACTTTAAAGTGGAGGTTAGAAAAGTTCCATCTTATTTTTTCCTTACATCTGTTTTATATTTCAGTCCGACCTCTTAAGTTTTCTGATGAAAAATGGATTCCACTGACAAAAGTTTAAAAATGACTGCTCTAGTCAAATTTTAAGCCATAGAGCTATCAAAGGTTTTAACAAAGAGTGAAGTCCAAGAAGAAGGCTCAGACAAACTGAAAGTTCATTTAACCAAAGGATTAATTCACCACTTTTTCCTGTAACTATTAATTCAGCCTTTTCCAGAAATTATTAGAAAAAGTGACTTTCTTGACAATCTCAACTCTTGACCATATGTATAACGTATTTTTAAAAAGGAAACAGAATACATTTTAATCCTAAATATCCTATATTTTCCTGTATTTTCCTATATTTTCCTGTCTTACAACAGTGAACACCTTACAGAATAAAATTTGGAGACCATCTAATGTGAAATGGACACCTCCAGATTAGGAAAAGTATATCTTCAATCATAATATATATGCTTTTATTGCCCTGGATCACATAGAGCTTTTAAAAACCATGGGAAAATATTCCAAAAGTTAGAGAAAAGGATCAGTAATCTATGTAACTAATTATGAATTAAAGTACTTTATTATTTTGGTCAATTATATAGAAAGACAGACTGTGAACTGTGCATTAAACCAAGACTATGAAAACCCTGTTCTAGTTTTGGTCGTTTCACAAAACATGATGTTAACTTGGACATAAGATATGTGCAATTGAGATGTGGAGAAGGAATTTGAAGAACTAGGTGATATTCAAGAGCTTTCATGAACTTAAAGATTTCTAATTCTATTAAACAACTATTTGTGTCAATTTCCCAATTTTAAAATAGTGCTAAAAATATTTACTATCACATAAATGTTGCATGCCACCAAATTGAAAGCAGGCCTCATCAGTAACAGCAAGAGTGGCCCTAAAACACACAATTAAAAAACAAACACATTTTCTTCTGGAAACACTCTCTACTTTTTCCTCTTCTCCCAAAGTTCAAGGTATGCACGTCCCGCTCTCCCTGTTTTCTCATTTCAGCGACCTTCTTCCTATTGCTGAAAGTTCTCCTTTCCTCTTTTCATTCCCAACTCTTAGAATATTACTCAAATTCATTTAAAAGATGCCACTCAGTCATGAAACTAGTTTAATTTTCCTGCCAACCCTTAAAAATACTACTCTTAACTATAAAAAAATAATAACTATGAAATGACAGACCAACCAATCAATTAACACAACTCTAACAAAATGTTGTTATGATTATCTCAACTATTTGCCTTGTTGGGCATTCTGAACCTTCAAAACCTCATAGGCAAGCATGAAAACGGAAAAATAACCGTGAATGAACGAAAATAAAGCACTGAACAAGGTACTCCAAATACAGCGCTCAACATGTATTCAACCCTTTTTTATGTACTCAGTTGGCCACAGGGGCAAGAAAGAGAAAAATTATGTTGAATTCAGGAAAAAGCAACCAACCAACCATCAAAAAAAACCTGTGTACTGCTTTGTGCAACACCATTATGCTAGAGAATAAGAGAAGGGGGGGAAAAAAAACCCCAAAAAACCAATAGATGTAGCTGGACTACATAGAATTTAATATAATATAATCATGATCATATACTGGTTCATCAAATTGGTCCTAAATATAAATTTCCCATCTCCTCAGTATCTTCTGATCCAACTAATTTTTTCTCTTCTCCTGAATAAAAATTTCTACTCTACTAAGATAATATTTTGCATTTTTTTAGTTTAAATATTCGGCAGTTTAAATTGCATTCCTGTAATTATAATTATAACTAATAGACCTTCCATTTCCCATGTCATAATTAATGTCAGGATTTATTAGAAGTATAATCATGCTGCCTTTTCACTTATAAAGCTTCTTTTATTTTCATAACATTTATGTTACATTAAATTAAGCAATAAAGAATTCTAGAGGCCTTCTGAAAGGAAAACCTTTAATCATAGATGCTGAATAAACTGACTATGAAACATTTTTTACATTGTTTTTCAATAACATACAATATTTTCTAATGTGCTATTTGTTCAAGATTGATAAGTGAACAAAGAAATCAATAAATCAGTAATAAATACATTAGATATCCTATAAAGGTCATTTTAATGTGCTTTCAGCAAGGATGAAAGAACTAATAGAACAAAGTATCTGGAGATCATACTTGTTGACTGCAATGTATGACACATACAGATGTGTTCAACTTAATTGCTCCAATGTGATGGCCAGTAAAATGCATAGGAATAGGATGCTATGAAGCCAGCTTCCAGTCTTCAGACCCCAGCCCACCCCACCTCCTACCTCTCTTCCTAGCCCTCAACCCCACGTTGTGCCACACCACGAGGGCCTCACATGTAAGCACATCCAAGCTCCATCCTCCCCCTCCCCCAAAGAGCTGTCCCTTAGCTACGCTTCTGGACCTAGAGGTACACACAGGGGCAGTGTGCTCTGCCTTCAGAAAACCGGACCTGAGAGGAAATTGCTCTGGCCCTAAAAGTGGACTCAGGGGTGGTTGGGCAGGGAATTCATAGGTTGTGGGTAGCTGGTGTACTTTCTAGAAATGGAGATATGGCATTTGAGTGGACAATTCCTCTTAGCCCTTTGAACTTCTGACCTGATGCGAAGGGTAGCCAAAGGAAGAATCAGTTATAGGGCTCCCTCTTGCCAAGCTTTTAAGGACAGTTCATAATAAAGAAAGTAATTTTATACAAGTTGGAAACTGAAGACCTGGAGACAATTTTTTTTCCTCAACTAGAACTGATAGAAAAACTCAGCAGTTATTCCTAGAGAACCCACAGTTCCTTCACAAAGAACGTCTATGACTTTGCATCCAAACAAAATGAAATTACACTGTTTTCAAATATTTTCAAGTCCACAGTCACTATTGACCACAGTTATAGTGTTAATAATGTTTTGCCAATGCATACTGCCCTTCTTATAAGCATTTTTTTAATTTTATACTTAAAAAAATTCCTGATGTCTAAAAAGCAGATACCTTGATTTTAAGATTATAAACAGGAGAATCTGAGCACAAATGAGTTAATTCGTCTAAGGTCTCAAGGTCAAATTTGATGGTAACATTTGTAAGAGATTTAAACTCTCCTCACTCTAAGGAAAACCCCCTCTTCATCTTGGTATACTACTTTGTGGTGTCTTTCTGGCTCAGTGAGCCTAAAGCTAAGCTCTATAAACCATATCTTTATTTTCGTATTTCTCTCTTAATATGTAAGAATCATAGTTCTGGACCCTTGGAATCTTGCCATCAATGAAGGGAAAAAACAAACAGTTATAAGTTATAAGTGCCTCAGTACAGAAGACTATGACTTCCTATAAACACTGTTATTAAACAGTGCTATAGTAGCAAAATAGAAAAAAAGCCCAGAATCCAGAAAAAAATTACAATGTTACTCTCTTGGGCTGAGTGTGTGCCTAATTTTACACATTGTACTCTTTGGATTGGTTTCATTTCTAACATGATTTCAACCATCCTCTCAGGCTTAACAGTCCCACCCTTCACTTATAAAGATTCAATGATGGGATAAAATCAGAAAGATTCTGCAAAAAAAAAAAAAAAAGGTCAGGCCCCACCCAGTCAGACGGCAATTCTAAACGAAGTGACATGCAGTGAAAAGATGTCTCAAATGTAACTTAAACCATAGGCCTACCTGAATCATATGCAAAATCTCTGGGTTCCTGTTTAATCATCAGAGGAGGCGGGAAGGTTTGGCTGGGAGCACCACCAACCATGGTGTTGTGTTCATATACTGGGTCGTGGTACTCTTGCTTAAAGCCTTGAGGTGGGAAGGGGATGTTTGGCTCAGACATCTGCCGTTGGTACACAGGACGTCCTTCCCTTGGCATTGTTGGCAGAGGGGGAAAGGAATTACAGGGTTCCGAAAGCTGGCGGCGAAATCTGGAAAATAAGAGAGCATGTTTCGAATAAAAGAGTAATAAGGAATATTCTTTAAAATACTGGTACGTTTTTTAACTGTTTAGTTAATGAACGTGATGCCAACCATCTGAAAGTGTAACTCTTTAACAAAAACTAGATTCTTCCTTCCTGGGTCAGAAACACTGTGCTTTTTAATGAAAATATGACTTGTGTTCCCCTTCTAATTGGTCCCTTGCAGCACCATTTTGGTACATCACAATAAGTTAAAGGTGAGCTTTGAGGGGGGAAAGGAGAACAGTGCACTATTTTTTGAGGAAATACATACCTTAATAGTAAAAAAGGCCAAATTCTAAATCAATTAAATCATTTACCAAGTTTCCGTATTAAGAAGGTCTCACATAATAATATACCAGGGGGCTGGGGGGTGGGGGGAAACAGGAAAAAAATAGAAATAATCTGATCTCAAACCATTTAAGTCTGTTACCAAACTAATCAACAAACTAATAAAAAAAAATCAACCAAATAAAAACCTACTTATCAGTTTTCACTCCCTCACCATCAGTTAATGAGGAAACAAGAGAGGAATGACTCTCTTCTCAAATGAGCAGGGCTCTTAAATCTTCAACAATGTCCTAAGTAACAAGAAATTCTCGTGATAAATCAAACTGGGAAATATTATAGACTAATCCAAGCTGGCTATTAAAAGACTATCTCTTTACTGACAAACAGTAGCACATAACACACTGGCTTCCAATAGCTTCAAAAAAAAAAAAAAAAAAAGATCATGTTGATAAAAATAAGCATAAATATACAGCAGACCTCCAAAGATGGAAAGAGCATGTATGTGTGGCATTTTTGGGACAGGTCATGTCGTTAGAACGCAAGGAAGTTCTGAGGCCTTGGCAGGAGGCTGAGTAAGTCTCTGTTCTTTCCTTCTTGGTTATACCCTGTAACGATTGGCTAATCACATAATCGTTCAGTTCTGTGTTTCTCATCCATAATATCACTGACCTACCACAAAGATGTGGATTAATTAAAGATTTAAAAGTGTTCTAAAAATGCCCAGGAGTGCTTAAAAATAACCTATCCAGCATTACTATGAGCAAATATAAGCCTATTAACTCTCCTTCTTCCTCCCACTAAAAGTATTCTGAAGACTTTAATTTGGAAAGTTAACATTTAATTTTGGTAACATTAAATAAAAATAAGGTAAAAGCCAAAGAATTGCAAAGCAGTTACGTTAGCATTTCTAAGAACACCCATCCTGTGATTTAACTCTAGCCTCATTGGCTGCCCTGGAAAACACTGAAATTCCACCTACACCTGCAGAAAATAAACTTAGAAACTTAGATATTGCACAACAGTGAGGCTGACTGACACTGCATTCATTTCCCTTCCCTTGCTTATTTCATTAGCCAAAAAAAGAAACAGAAATTATCATTAAGAACTGTCAAGGAATGAATCAGAAAATTGTAACTTGAAGTTAAAATAAGAAACCAGCTCACTTGTAAAGCCTTAAAGGGAAGTTAATAATACTTGTACCAAAAGCCTTGTAAGGAATCAAGCCATTTGCTTTTACGAATCAACCAGAT
Organism: Pteropus vampyrus; assembly: GCF_000151845.1. Taxonomy (NCBI): domain Eukaryota; kingdom Metazoa; phylum Chordata; class Mammalia; order Chiroptera; family Pteropodidae; genus Pteropus; species Pteropus vampyrus. Next base: position 6,173,381 of record NW_011888785.1, on the reverse strand, counting down.
TCTAGTTAATACTTACTGAGGACCACGTTATATATCAAACACACATGCTTCACAGGAAGCATGGTGCCATTTTGGTGCCATTTTGGTGCCATTCTTATGAGCTGCTGACCAATTGTAAAGAGAAAGTGACTCAAGAATCTTCTGGAAGAGAGTTAAAGGTAAGGAGAGCATGCCGATGAACTCTTGGATGAAGAAAAACAGCATGTAAGTGGTGAGAAACATTGAGAAAAAGAGACAAGGCTCCTGCACAGCAGGTTCAGGAAATAGTGCCAAGGGGCTGGCCTGAGGAGCAGAACAAGCCTGAGGAAAGGAAGCAGGGCGCAGCCCAGTTGGCCATAAAGCATTCTCAGAGTGAGGTGGGGTGCCCAGGCTGGAAGGGGCTATTTGGGGTAAGGATCTGTTCCCAGAGCAAATTTGCCATTTATAACCGAGGGACTGTCTTCTTTGGCTAAAGCCCTCTGAGAAATCCTCCACAGAAACATACGGCTTCAGAGATTTTCCTGGGATTGGCCAGCTGGTACTGTCCTCAAAACACAATGGGGGGCAGTGGGAAAAGACCCTGAGCTTCCCTCTGGTAGTTCCGGACCGGCTGTTCCCAGTCTCAAAAATGTGACTTCAAGTAGAGAAACTAAAATGGATTTGGCTAAAGCATTTCATGTTAGGTCACCTAAAAACAGGCACGCTGCTTGTTTAGCAGTCGTCTTCCATAAGAAACAACTATTCTGCCCAAAGAGCAAACTATACAATCTAGAATTCTGGCACTCACTTGAAGAATGAAAGACTCAGGTATCAAGAACTCTGAGAAGTCACCAGACATGGACAAAATAAACTTTGCTTCTTTTGATCATAACTCTTTTTCCCTCTTAACCCTGTACAATGTGCATCTGTTTGATGGCCCACCCTGCAATAAGATTTCTTTCATCTGTATTTACAAAACTGTTTACACAGATGCTCATACCATTATGCTCTGACAAGCTCTTGAGTCTACAGGGTGAGAAGGGAAAGACAAGAGGAAGCATTTAATAACTAAAGCACAAGAGGGCTTAGTGATGAAAACAAAGGTGGAAAAAGATACAGCTTAGTTTCATACTGAAAAGAATGCGTTCATCTTATCCCTTTTCACAAAAAGAGTTACTGAATTTGAGATTGAATCACATTAAATAACCTGTCAAGAGCAGATCTAAGTATTCCCTTATTTTCAGCAAGTTGCCAGTGGCACATCTTCTGGTTTTCTCTGCTGATCTAGGATTCTTTCTGCGAGTTATTTTTATAATGGTGCGTCAGAGCCAGTTTTCACTGGTTTATTGTTAAATTTTCGGAAATTCTGTGAGTCAATTGTTAAACACAGCCATTATTAAGATGTAAGCTGTGTAAATGTATATTTAAAAAATTATATTAAAAACAAAGTCAGTACTCAAAAACTCATCACTTTGTAATTATTGTTCCACATTTTACTACTAATTAAATGCTCTTAAGGTTATGACTACAGTATCTATATGGTAGAAATCCTAAGTAGTGAAGTACTACTTGCACATCTCTTTCCAATTCCACATTCGAGGTTGTCACATCGACAGCTTTGAGTCAGCCATGGGGGTAACATTTACATCAGAGTCTCATTAAATGCTACAGATTAGGTCTTTTGGATTTACTCTTAAAGAGCCTGTTGTTAAACATTTACCAGCAGCCCACTGGCTTTATATAAGGTAGAAGGTGAAGGAAGCATGCTGCATAAAATCAATCTGTGTTTTAAGTTGTATTATTAAGACTTCTAAAGGTCTCCCAATATCTATTTAAATGTGCATTTACTCATCCCTAGGAATCAAGAATAACCCACCACAACATTCTCCTGGCTCAACGCTATGGTTCTTGCCTTGCTCCTAAGTATTAATAATTCGGTCTATACCTCTTTCCCTTTACGTTCTCAGTGTCCGGGGTCATTCATTTGCTATCATTAAATATTCATCATTTGGAAAGGATGGGAAATGGTTTTAATCAAATAAGTTCTATTCTGCAAAGCTGTGTACAGCTAAACCATTCAATATAAGGTAAAGAACCTAATTCCATAAGCCACCTACTAAAATTAGTCTCCTAACTTTATAGAACAAGTACACACATATGCTCATAAAAATGGGATGATCTGATTTAAAGTTTAAGTGAAGCAATTTAATTCAGGCAAAGCAAAAGGGAAATGTTCAAATGTCAGTATATAGATTAATTTTCCATTTCAGCAACAAATTTAAATGTTTATAAAAGGAATGTTTATAAATGACCTTCTCTACAAATTATTTATAACTATAGATAGAGCAAGCTCTCTCTAAAAGTATTTTGCACAGATGCGCAAAATTAATATGCTCACCTTAAATCTACTACTGGTCTTAGGAATTGGCAATAGAAATTTCTTCCAAGAATGCGAAGAACAGTTTTTACAAAAAAATGGTATTTGCTGTATACCTGTGGTCCATAGGGTAGCTGCTGTCTTGCATGGACTGCGATGGAGGAAGGTGAGCTGGGAAAGCACGGTCAGGTTTCGGGGTGTGAGTTGAGTTTGGAGATGCATGATGTAGTGGGGACACTGGAGTGCTGGATGGTGTTGGGGGGTTGGAGGGCCTCATTCCCACTTGTGGCTTCTGATCATAGGCACTACCCAAGGAACCAAAAAATAAAACAAAACAAAACACAAAACAACAACAAAAAAATACATGGAGAGAGAAGGGAAATAAAAAAAACAAAAACATTTGTTTCTTTGGAATGATTAAAAAAAAAGTTCTAACCCAAGGAAAGAAAAACACATTTTAGGCTTAAGTCATAAGAAAGTTAGAATTGTATGTTTTTTGGGTTTTGTAATTCTAGAACATGTAATCTTCAAAACTGCCACACACTTAACCAGAAAACAGGATACTGGATATATAAGTTGGTAACAGCATAAATATAAAACATATATACTTTTAAATACATATACAAGCAATTTAGTGTAAGAAAAATCACTGTCTATGAAAGTGGCATTATTTCCATTTATTCTTGATATTTCTCCTTGAGCAAGTTTGACAGACCTTTTCTACTTCATGAAATATTTCTGGTATTATAATTCTTCTATGTTAAATTAGATTTTAGAACAAGAACGAACATCAGTTAAACAAGATGGAGACCATATCTATCTTGACTTTGTGGTAGAATTTTAAGAAGGCAACACTTTTGCCTTATTTTCATTTTTTTAAATATAAAATAAATGATGCTTGGCATTAACTTCCTCACATGGAATAATAAAGACTAATGAGGCAAATTAAAATCTCTCTGATATATTTAAACTTTCTTAGAGTATAAAAATAAGTAGAAAATGATGTTCTCAAGAATAAAATCCTATTGTCATAGTCAAACTTCAGAAAATTCACAAATGAATAAAATGAGTAAGTTTATTTATGAATTTAATTGATTTCCTATGTGTAGCTTTCAAGAATGTGATTTAACTAATTTTTGTAATCTAAACAATATTTTACTAAAAACAAATTTTACTTAAATTTTCAAACAAAAAATATATTTCTAGGTTAAAATATTATATTTCCTCATAAAAAAAGCATTCATCAGTACATTTGTTTCTTTTAAAAAACATTTCTTTTTGTGTTGACTTATGCAATAATTTATTCTATTCCTTTTATATAAGAGAATTACATCCAAGTGCAAAAATACAGAAGTGAAGGAGTATGTGCTATATAAGTCTACTCTTGCCTTAAAGACAATAGTATTCATATAAGAAACATTGTTTGGTTCTGTTTACTTTCTTTACCAATATTCTTAAATGAGAATCCACTTCTTTTATAAAATCGTTCACCTCTCTCATTCCCAGGTTAAAAAAACAAAACAAAACAAAAAAATAAAAAAACTGATAAGTCTTTTGCCCAAGGATATTACTTTTTCCTCATGAAATATTATATTTCTATTGTTTGTATAGAGAAGGAAAACATAATCTGTATTTCACTGTGGGAATTATTGTTCCCCAGGGAGAACCTTAAAATATTCAGTCAATTCCTCTACTGTTAATTTATGGATGTTAGATATGTCATATAATGCAGTAGTTATTTCATAGTCACACTTCTGATCGATGCTGAAATGCAATGACAATTCTATATCTCTTTGGTTCATTAATTAAAAATTCTTTGATATATTAAATAATTATTTTAATATAAAATAAAGGATGTGAATTCATAACACTGAAGGATAAAATGCAAAATTTAAAAACGCTATAAAATAAAACTCAGATTGATCAAATACAATGTCATCTGAACTGAGTATGGTATAGTAATTAGCTTCTACAAGACATCTTTTTAATAAAAGCTTTGTAGTTTTAATTGAAATGGCTCATAATTGCAGGTTCTAGTGGACCTCCTAGAAAAGCAGGTATGAAAGACAAGTTTGCCAGAATAAATAGTAATAGAATATGCAAGTATTGTTCAGCTGCCAAGAGACTGCACAAATTTAAGTTTCTTAAATCTTACATATCCTGGATATAAAGAGTGTAAGTAAGTAGTAAACATATGAGGACTAGAAGACCCTTTAGAATCATAATGTATCATGAATTTGAATTAATATAACTTATAAAACTGCAAATATATATAATCACTGTTTTAAGTTTCTAAACTAACTCCTTTTAAGAACTAAGTTTCTACTATAATTGAGGGTAATAATATTCAATACACAGAGCCAACTTCTTCCTTATGCAATTAGAAGCCAATATGAAAAGTAGCAGAATGCAATTTACTGTGAAGGGTTTTTAATGAACATATATGTTATCAAATTTTCTAACAAATGAACAATGTACTTTTATTGCTCCACCCTTTATTATCATCAGAAAGAATGACTGGCTTTTTAATAGATAATAGCCTCTGCTAAGCCTTATAAAATTCTAACTTTATTGCAATTGTCCATGAATGCATCTTATAGATCATCTGCAAAGCCTGTCAGATAACTAATGTACTGCTGAGACCTGCCAAATGTTTCATATTTTTCTATAAACTCTATCTAAAGTGCATAATGCATTCACTCCAAAGAGATCTTACAATAGCTGCTCACGCCAAGACCCTCTTTTCAAACCCAGAATGCATCAATCACTACAGTAGAAAAGAAACCAACAATGTAAATGAAAATTATTGCTTTAAAATTATTCTAAAAGTGTGTGATCAGATGGTAAATGGTTCTTTGGAGTTCTGCAAAACACATTGCCTAATTTAGCTTGTTATATACTGAAGATATAACTCTTACAAAATATGACTTGAGATTTTATATTATTCCAGACTTTTTATTTCTATAAGAACCGCCATCCTCTATATATACACCTGATTGCTTTACCTGACATTGTACAGGCACTTTTCTCCATAGCTGAATTTAAAGGGCTGTTCTTGACTGCAGGCAGAGCCAAGTTCTGAACATGGACTGTGGGGTTCTTTCTTGATTTTCAGTGGTAGGCCATGAAAAGCCACTAGAAAACAAAACAAAAATACCCACAAAAATTAAATGCAATTAGGGATTAATTATATTAACCTGAGCTACTTCTCTTCATTAAAATGTCATTAACCTTTCATATTAACATATATATAAGAAAAATCACATTTGATGAAATTTCATGGAAGAAAAAATTATGGAGAATCTCTGTATACAACTTTTCTACTTTTATTGTCTAACACAATACCTGCTTGAACTCTCTCTTATTAAACTGAATCACTTACAATTTACTTAGCTGATATTAATAAGAGAAGCTCAGTTTTCATAAAATACATTTTGAAAATATTTCAGAAAGAGATTTCCAGTGATTAAAGCAGACAAAAACGCAACTGATTATACAAGAATTAACGGAAGACTAGAACATAATTTCAAGCATTACTGAAAGGAAAATATCTCAAATCCATCAACAGTAATGGTTTAATGAAATAATAACTGAACTAAAAGAAAATCCAGGTTCAGGTCCAGTGGTAACTAATGATAATTTGGGCAAAAAACTCAAAAGATTTGAGGCCAATGTTCATCTATAAAAGAGAGATAAAAGTGCTTGCTTATCTAGTTACTGGAATTGTGAGGATGAAATGTGAGAAATATGTGAAAGCTGACACATGTAATCTACCATAAAACAATTATTCTCCATCAAATGATGATTTGCCCTTTTTCATATGACTTAATGCATGGTTATGTTTATATTCATTAATGCTTAATATAATACAAAGATCATATAAAATATGAAGGTCAGAAGACATGTATTTGAAGGTAATAATAGCTTTAAAACAATATATAAAAACACTATGCATTTTTTTCTTCTTCTATAAGATTGAACAAATATTTATTAAAAGCGATCCAGTCAGAATAACCAAAATTTTAGTACAAATAAAAAATTGGTAAAAAGATAAGAAAAAATAGACATGAGAATGGATTTTATTTTCATGTACAGTATGTCCAAGTATGACTAATCAAAGGATAAACACACAAAGGACACATGTTCTAAAGATTTATTCTAACTACTAAAAAAATTGGAATTAAAGCACAAAATATTAAGTCTATATTCTATACAGATATGACAAGGGAAACCTTGTAGTTTATTATACCATTCAATCTTGATTATGGCATTATGGCATTATAAACTTGTACAAGTTTGAATGATTTTAATATAAGAATTTGATGTCAAGAACTCTCAAGCTATAGGAAACAAATTCTATTTGTTTGTACATTTACATAATTTTGATGGAATTGTAGTACAGTAGTACTCAAGAGCCATCTGAAACATCACAGAAGACAAATTTGCCAAAGAAACAAATTTTACCCGAATTAATGGTCTAAGGAAAACATAATAAATAATCATAAAATAATTATACTAAGTGATCTATTTCAAAGTATTTCCTTAATGTAACATGTATTTAATATGCCTATTCAATGTAGAAAGTAGAAGAATAGAAACAAAGAGAAATTAAATATGTCTTCATTTATCAAGGGTGCTCATGTTCACTAATTTTACCAAGTCAGAACATTATAATGCATTAACCATTAAGAAAGATTTAAGAACCTCAAGAATCAATTATAATATAAGGACTTGTTAGGATTCTGATTTGAACAACTAACTAGAAAAAGACAACTTTGCAACAGACAAGGTATCTGAATATGAACTAGGTATTAGATAGCTTAAAAATTATTGTTAATTCTGTTGAATGTGATAATGGAATGGCAGTTGTACAAAAAAAAGACAAAGTCGGAGATTCATAAAGTATTTACAGAAAATAATAAGATATCTGAAATTTTCTTTAAAATAGTATGGAAAAAAAGGATAAGGAATGATACAAGTTAGAAAAATGTGACAAATGTTAACAGTTGATTGATGGGTAGGTGGGAGTTCATTATTCTTTCTACTTTTACCTAAGTCTCAAATCTGCATGATGAAAAGTCTTTAAAATATATATAAAAAAAATGACAAAAGATTTAAAGTCATATGTATAAGAAAGTTATTTCCCTGTGGATGTGTATATACACATACACACACACACACTTGACTTCTTAGAATGACAAATACTGTATACGAAATCCTTAACCACACATTTGTTGCTTTCTTAACAGATAGTTTTCAACTATTTTAGTATTTCTTTGAACATGTACAGCAAAATGTATACAGTTGAGTTTAGCACTTTGGATTAAGTATTAGGTTTATATTTTCCTTAAAAAACGCTGTAGTGACATAAGGAACTCAATTGGTCATTTGAAAAAGTAGCAAATTGTTATACCTGAGAAATCAGATCTAATTTATAAGAATAAAATTGGTAAGACCTTGAGTTAATAAATATGCAGTATAATGCATAGTTGATTGTGTTTATCCATTATATCAGAAACCATTATATTCAATATTATTATATTTTAAAAGTCTTTGGGACCATGAGGGAGAATAAGATTAGTAAACAGGACACAAAAAACACTAATCATAGAAGAAAATAATCTGCAAATTAGGCTTCACTGAAATTAAGAACTTCTCTTCATTGAAAGAGACTATTAAGAGAGTGCAGAATAAGCTGCAGACTGCAAGATGTTAACAATAGAAAGACCTGACAAAGAACTCATATTCAGCATATTAAGAATTGCTATGTTAATAAGACAAAATAACCCAATTAAAAATGAACAAAAGATTTGAACAGGCAGTTCATAAAAGGCACCCAAATGGAAAACAAACAAATGAACAACAAAAAAAGTATATGAAAAGATATTCAACATCTTTACCTATCAGGAAAATGCAAATAAAATCACATGCGATTGTCACTATATGCCTACTGAAAGGACTAGATTGCAAAAGATTTGGCATATCAAGGTTGAAGGTCTAAAGCAACAGAAACTTTAATATATGCTGCTGAGACTATAAATTTATAAATACACTTTGAGAAATATTTTGGCAGTAGCTGTTAAGGCTCAGTGTAAGTCTATCCCATGGCCAGTAATTACACTCTCAGGTATGTATCCAAGAGAAAGGACTACATGTGTTCACCAAAAGAGACATATAAGAATGTTCATAGCAGCTTTACTCATAATAGTAAAAACTCAAACAATTCAAATGTTCATTAGCAGGAAAATGGATAAATTAACAGTAGCATGACAGTATTCTATTTATACAACAGAATACTATACAGGAATAACAAGGAACAACTTACTGACACATGCAGAAACATAGATGGTCTCATGGATGTGAAGTATAAGAAGCCAAGCACAAGAGTGTGTAGCATATGAATTTCAAGAACAGACTAAACTAACCGATAGTGAAAGAATCCCCTTCTGTTGGTGGATGGGAGTGTTAATGACTGAGAAAGGGCACCAGTCACCTGCTACAGTACTGGAAATATTTTGCATCTTGCTCTGGTGGTGGTTATATAAATATATACATCTGTAAAATCTATCAAGATGTATACTTAGGGTTTTTGCATTATAACAAATGCACATCTCAACAAAAAGTTTAAAAAATGTAACGCTATACGAATTAAGATATTTGAACATGTCTGGGCTCCTGTTCCGGGAGAGACATCTGAGAATGTGCTTCAGTTTCATAGGATAAGCAATACAGATGAGTGGGGCGGGGGTAAATGACAAGTTTGGGGCACTACGAGGAATGGTTGCTAGCATGACAATAGCCTCCTACCAAAATGTCCACTGGTATCAACCTAGAAGCAAAAGGCATGATCCATTCTAGAATATACACTGTCTATCTTGAGCTCTAGTGCTTTCAGATTGGATCCATGTAATTCCTGAATTGACTTAGATGAAAGGACATAAGGATTCCCAAAGTGCTATCAGAGTTTAAGTTGATCCCTAAACTCAAGATTTCCAGATTTGGCTAATCATCAAATTACCCTGGCAACTTTTGGAAAAAAGAATCCCAGATCCCATATGCTATAGGTTAAATTGTATCCTCCCAGATTTTATATGTTGAAGGCATACTAACCCCAGAATCTCAGTCTGTCACCTTACTTGGAAGATTAAAATGAGGTCATCAGGGTGGGATGTAATCCAATGTGACTGATGTTCTTTTAAAAAGAGAGAATCAGAATAGAGACAGGAGAATGCCATGTGAAGATGAAGGCAGAAATCAGAGAGATGCTTCTACAGGCCAAAGAATGGCAAAGATTGCCAGCAAACCACCAGAAGCTAGTGGAGAGCCACAGATTAGATTCTCCCTCATGGCCCTCAGAACCCCGCTTGACGCCTTCAGCTCAGACTCCTAGCCTTCAGAACTCTGAAACAATAAATGTTGGTTTTTTTTTTAAGCCACCCAATTCAAGGTACTTTGTTATGGCAGCGCTCACAAACTAATAATATACCACTCCCAGAAATTCTGATTCATGAAGGTTGGGATATATATCAGGATTCTGTATCCTATAAAATTTCTAGGTCATTCTCATAACTGAGCTAATTTCAAATCTACTGTGACGCTTAGCAACACCTGGATCCAGTACAAACTGCCTTGTAAAATCGATCCAGTACTTGAAAAGACTTTACAAAAAAAAAAAACTGTCTTCCTTTTCCTGAGATGCCGACGCTCAAGAATTCTCACAGGTGCCCTACTTCCAGAAGTTAAGGGCTCCCCTACTTTCTCCATAATGCACACAATCAACGTGTGTGGGCCTCTTACTTATTATAGGCCCCTGGAACTGTGATTTTATTTTTCTAATCATAAGCCAAATAAGTAATCCAATGAATTTGAGTTGGCTAGGATTTTTTTTTTTTTTTTAATTGCTGTGTGTAAGGAAAACAAGGAGAAGCCACTCTAAAGATCTTAACATTTTGTACAAGAACCACATGTTACTTTATTTTCCTCATTTTCACTTTCCTGCTTCCTGGAGATTCTATATCACAAAAGTGACTTGTCTTATTTATTCTTAAATAAGGGTAGTATAGAGACTCCCACCAGAGAGGGCTGAGCTGAGAACGTGTTGGGTATTTCATCACGGGGCTGAGAGGCTGAGCGTCTGCTAACAGGCAGTTTTCCAGCTCACTGGCACAGGCACAAGTGAAAGCAGCACATTCATTTTGTGCAATTTGCTTTACCTTCCCACATGGAGTTGGTGCATGTAAAAGGCTGTTAAGTACTAAATTATTCCTTATCAAATCACCATCATCTGGAGTCATGATCAACACTAATTAAATTACTTTCGCTGAACATGGCTCCAGCCTGCTGCCGAGGCTGCTAGGTATGTTTCATTTCGCTTACTGTACCATCCTTGCTGGGTCTGGAACAGAGAGCTACAGGCGTCTGCATTGTTTGTAGTTTTAATTAAAGCGAATCTTTCCTTCTTTAGGTATATCAAATCAAGTGAGCTAACTCCTTCATTTCATTTACAAAGGAGTGATGGTTCAAAATGATATGACATTATATCTTAATCCATGATTTCAGACAGTTCAGATAATTTATCTATGAAATCGGCAGTCTTCCTGGGGCATTCCTCAAACACATTTCTATGCAAACTTTAATAACCCTTAAGTCCTCTGGACAATCAGACCTTTGGAGGAGAAACAGAAAGAACACTCAAGAGATGCATCTTGCATTTTTTCTTTGATGGTGGCTTGACCTTTAAAACCACATCTTGAGGCTGACTAATGATGACTGAGTTCTTCTAATGGTTAAATTTAAGAGCTCCTAAATACCAGGACTTAAAAAAAATGCAATTCCAAAATAAACTTAACCACTTCTTAATTGAAAAAGTTTACTTGGGGTTATGGTATTCACTGTAAGTATTTGTTAAGTTACTAATTGTTTTCATTTTAGATTTATGAACTATGGAACATCATCTTCCATTCCCTTCCACCTACATTTTAGAACAGAGGCACAATCTTGTCCTCATTCTACTGGAGCATTGAAATGCCCTTGGCTTTCCAAGTGTAATAATGCTGGTATACAACCACATCTTTGGTTGAGGGTACACATATAATAAATCACACTTAAACACCTAAAATAAAGAGGAAGATAATGAACTTAAAAATTTGCTCATAGGAGAATAATTTTATAAACAATCATGACGCTGGAACATTTAAACTGGAAACAGACTATATTTGTCATAACTGACTGGTTCATGTTTGATCCAAAGAATAAACAGTGAAATTTATGAATTGAGTTTTGGTTTATATTTCTATAGTGAAGATGACGATGTCTTGTAAATTTAAGAAAAATAACATGTTTAATTGTAGGCGTTGACTTATTGAATTGTGGTTGAGTTTGGCATTGTGATAGAAAACACTAGTTATAATGCTTTTTTAAAAAACTTCAAATTTACATAGCATTATAAAATTTTCAGAGAATCTTTGCCTATTCTATTTGGTTCTCATCATTTAAGACAAGAAGGATATTATTTTCTCCTCTTCATTTTGCAAAAAGAAAAAAAAAATATTTGCTAAGCTTCATGTCTAACAACAGGTTAGGAATTAGAGACCTGAGATTTTTTTAGAGGCAAATTTTGAACCCCTGAGCACAAATTCAAATTTATTTTGAATAAACACACTTATGATTTCTTTCATACATGAGCAGTACTATAAAATTATATCAGATGTTTCTTCATCCATTCATTTCTCTATTAATTATTTCATTTACTATGGCCCAGATACTATGCCAGGTTCTGAGATGGGGAGAGAATATAGAGCTACAGAAAGATGAAAAGTTAAGATATAGTCTTACTATCAAGAGCTCATAGAAGTCCAATTAGAGCTTTAGGGTTTTGTTTTTGTTTGTTTGTTTTTTTTTGTTTGTTTGTTTTTTTAAGTTTTCTCTAATAAAGGTATTGGCAAGCCTTCTTTAAGTTTGATTAGTTCATGTGTATGTGATGCATATTTCAGTATACATGACCTTAGTAATATATTCTTGGCACTTGTATCTAAATGAAAACACTTCTCAGAGCATTCGTGCTTGGTTTTAGGCATTCTGCCTTCTTTCAATTTATTACTGTGACCAAAGGCATTTAAAAATTCACACCACTCACATTTCACTAAAGGAAAAATGTTGCTTTCCAGCATCTAAAAGCTTCCCCTAAACTCTGATAACCAAAATGTCACAAGTGATGGGTCTTCTTCTATATGTGGACAGTGAGTGTAAATACAGTGATAAGTTGTCTTGGCACTGACCTTTCACTGTGCTTCCCTCTCAGCTCTTATTATAAGAGTGAAATACAGTAGCAATTTCTGTGAGCACAAAACAATTACCCCAGAAAGAGAAACACATCACATATTTAATTACTTCTCTAAACAGAACCATGTCTTTGAATCAAAATTGTATCTTTTTAAGCAAAACTAGCTAGGAATACAGAAACTTGATGGGAGCCATAAATTTTGATGTTGAGTTTCTAGTCTTTTCAAAAATTCTCTTTTAGAATAGACTACTTGTATGATGTTCTAGAACGGGGCTTGGCAAATTACAGCCTGTAGGCCAAATATGGCTTCTCAACTGTTTTGGTAAATGAAGTTTTATCGGAACACTGTCCCACTCATTCAAGTATAGTCTAGGCTACTTTGAGTAATGGAGTACTTGTCACAGAAACCCTAGGAGCTTCAAAGCCTAAAATATTTGTTACATGACCCTTTACAGAAGAAAGTTTGCTGATTCTTATCCTACATTATGGTCTACAATGAAAAAGGAGAAAGAAATTATAAATGTGGAGGATGGGTACAGTGACATCCGTTAGCAATAGGGTGCAGCTAAATTAATTAACAAAAGACATTTAATTTTGTTTTATTAACTCTGTTTACTCAGACTCTCAAAACCTAGTGTACAGCCTTGTGTAGCCAATTTATGGGGAATACACAAACAAGATGATGAAAAAGACACAATATTGAGGCTCTAAAACAGTACAAATTTATGTACTTTGAAAAACTTCAAGGCATTTACTTAGACCATGATTATGTATAATGTGGAGAAATTTTTACACTTGTCTACAAAATATAACGGAGAAAGTCAAAACAAATCATTCTGTGGACACCAAAGTGCTTGTAAAAAATTTTTTCACTTGGCTATAGCAGTGAATTAAAAAAAAAAAAAAAAGGATAAAAACACTGTAAAAGGGTAAAAATGTAAATGGTATACATAAATTAGATTATTTAAGACCAGATACAAGCATGGCATGAAAAAAGCATGCAGTCTTTTATACAAATATATGTAGTTAAGAATACACTCACTAGCTGAAAAGCGTTCACTTTAAGTTACTAACCCTTCAGTTTCAGGTGATAAATGAATAGCAATGACCTCAATTAGTACTCGGTTAAATTCCAAAAGCAAAGGGGAAGGCTTGTGTACAAATAAAAACAACTGTGTCACATCCTCGGTAAATCCATCTTCCAAGACACACAGAAAAGCAGCAGGCACTGCTTCTGCATCTGAGGCTCTCAAAGATTCTTTTCCAGTACATTTACCTCTTCCGAGCCCTCCCCGACCCCACTGTGCACACACACCACTCACGCGTACATACACCAACATCCATTACTAAAAGGCCTAATCTCAGCTATCAGCAGAGTGCCTTTATGGGGCCATTAAACCATTTCTCTTGTTTACAGTGCCTGAAGAAAGACGTGAATTATGTCTGTGACAAAACAAGCGATAACATTTCTAAACTGCTATCAAAATGCAAACTGAAACACATTTAAGGACAGGGACCCTGATTCAAGTTTTCATGATTTTCCATTATTTGAAGCATCTGGAAACACAAACACCTATATTTTGAGATAAGAATTTAAACCATAGCACAGTGAGCTGATATTTATTTTTTCTTAAATAATATTCTTTAAGTAGAGCAGTTATAAAATAGATACAATGTTTTTAAAGGTCTATTATTATCAGTTGGAATAGATCCCACACCTAGTATGCCCTTTGATGTTATTTTGGCAACACATAATATGCTTTTTAGTAATAATCACAAAGACAAAGTAAGAGAGACTCACCTTTATTATGAATCTCAGAATTTTTTAATTGAAGAGGACATTAGATATGAATAAGTTTTAGGGATCAAGTTAGTGCTTGTACTCAGAAACTTTCGTACTAAAGTGGAAGCCCAATGGATAAAAAGATAGAAAAGAGGAGAGCTCCTTCCATTAGAGGAAGGCAAACGGTCATCGACATGCCCCTACCATGCTTCCGGATGTAAACACTCAGCATCTGTAAGGAACTTCCTGGGCGGTTTGGAAACCAACACTGTCTCAGAGAAAGCACGTATTTCTCAGAAGAGGATATCAAACCTGTTTTCTAATACCAAACTGCTATCAGTAATAGCATCTACAAATCCTGCTGCAAGGGAGTCCTGCATGGTCTGGCCCGGGTCACGCCTGAATAGAGGAGGGAATGTAGTTTGAAAAAGTCCCAGAGGTGATTCTGCGCCTCACAGCCCCATCCAGTATTGGCTGTCTAAAGACTTGGAAACTAGTGCTGAGGACAAAGCTGAAATCAGAAGCCAGGAGTCCTTACATTCTACAGAGTAAAGCCTGATTATGTTACTGCCTCACAAGACAGTTATTTCTTAAAAGTACACTTAATAATCCAAATTTCTCTACAGAGCAGAGTACCATTTTGCTATCTTAATAGAATGTAATAGACCTGAAACACAGGGTTTGGGCTTGTCTTTCTTCTCTTCAAAACTAGTAGTGATAAGAAGATGCAGCCAACTCTCACTCATTTGAAGGTCACTTACCTAGCAGTCCTGAAAATCTAAACCAGAGGTTGCCAATATTTGTTTGGTTCACAGATGGTTTCAAACAATTTCAGTCACTTGTGATCATTTAAAAATCAGCTTCAAAGCCTTTTTCTGGTTTACAATCTAAACGTCTGGTTTCTCTAGGAAAAACAAAACAAACAAACAAACAAACAAAACACACTATCCAGTAACACCGAGTCCACTTTCCAGACAGAAAAGCAGGGCAGTGGTTGCCTGAGCCGGTTGTCAGCTTTCCCTTTTGCCAGGGCTCATGTTCTCATCCTTGCCACAGTCCCCAACATCCCCACCACTCTGCACTTCATTATCTCTTGCACTAAATTTTCTTCACTCACTTATATACTTGGAATGAGGGTTTTCTACCCCTCATCTTACACACAGCTAATTTCATTAGTGAGTGTGTTACCACATACAGACCTGCGTGTGCGCGTGAGTGTGCACACACACAGACACACACACGCATGCGCTCACACTCCACTTCTAGTTAGTAAAAAGGAATACTACAAAATTCATTACACGGTGGCTCAGATGCTCAAGTACTACTTCTCAGGCAATAAGGCATAGTGGCAAAGCTAACAGTCACTTAAATCTTCCTGGTTTCAAATCTTGCCACTGCCATTTACCAGCCGTAAGACTAGGCAGGCCACTTAACCTCTCTCTGTGCTTCAGTTTCCTCATCTATAAAATGAGGATAATAGCACCTGCCTTGTGGAGTTGCTGATAGGATTAAATGAGACACTATTTATAAAGTGTGTAGTAGGTGCTCAATAATGTCAGCTATTGGTTCTATTATTATTCAAACCCAGAATCATTAGACATTCGGCTAAAGAGAGCATGTAGAGCCTCCAGAAACAAGAGTGGTTAAGAGCATGGATACCTTGTCTTGGCTTTGCTACTTACTAGCTAAAGGACTTCTGGCAAACTAGGTAACTGCTATGTGACTTAATTTCTCACTCTATGAGGCTTATCACAGACCTTCCTCATGGAGTCTGTGTGAGAATTAAATAAGGTAACTCACATGAGAATTTGAAATTTTACCTGGCACATAGTACTCAGTAAATGTTAGTTATTACCATTATTCATCCAACCACTTCCTTTCATAGAAGATAACTCAAAGAAGTGACTTATGACAGTAACAGGACTCTGGCCATCAGACTCTTACTTCACTAATTTTTCTATTTCATCTTGCTCCCAATTTCACTTTATGTTTGTCAACTACATTAAGAGCAAAAAATTTACACAGGAAAAAAAAATCTGTAAGGAGAGGTTCCTGGATAGAAGGAAAAAGTCCGGCAGAATAAGCACTGGATTAGGAGTAAATTAACTGTACCTAGATCTGACCCTACCCCCTAACTAGCTGTGTGACCATAAACGAACTGTGCAACTGCTCTGGGCTTCCCTCCCTAATGTACAAAATGAAGGCATAAGACTAAGCAATCTTTCCTCGTAGCTATAAAATTTAATTCCTGGGTGTAAGTACCTTATTGATGTCAGAGAAGAGGAAAATGCAAAGATCTGATACAATTCAGAAGGCATAATGTTCTGAAGTCATGCAGGCATCTACATACCTCAATAATAACTGAGGGCATTACTGTGTTTTAGCAAACAGCAGTCACCGAAATTCATAATTATGAGGAGCCTTCATCGTCATGAAAAAGCAAAATCAGATTTAATCTACTATATTCAAGAAGGGAGGGTCCATAATGCACATTAGAAAGCTGCACATGCAATATGGTTACCACTTTAAAAACACTTGATGCTTTAAAAGGTGTTTCATGGACCACCCACTTTCCAGTTGATGTCAGAAAGTAATATGTTATTATAGTAATAAAATAAAAAGCAGAAGCAAAGACAGAAAGTTATTTTCCTGATTTCAAAAGCATCACAAGTACCATTAACTGAAAAATAAAGAAACCAAGAACAGAATGTGTCGATTCATTCCTCTAAATTTTAAAGCCCAACCTTACGATCACAGTACTTCAGCAGTAGTGGCACTAAATGGTCCTGATCTTCTCAGTCTAATTGCCAGGAGAAAGTATCCTGGGAGGAAACTGGTTCTTCCATCTGGAAAAGGGTAAGAACGGGGAAAGAAAGGCCTAATGTATGAACAATCCAAATCTAATCAGTTTGTATTTTTGCACTGGCTTCAAATCAGATCTTCCTACCCCTACTGGTCCAGTAGATGGAAAGCAGCACGACACTATTTTTTTGGAAACAAATTCTGTACAGTGAGCCCAAACATACAGGACTTCATATCCAACTGGCAGGAATAAAACCTGAACATGCTGCAGCTATTTGAGAAACAGATCTAATAAAATGAAATAAAGTTCTAAATCAAGATGCCCACCCAAACCCACACCTCTCAAAAACTGCTCTACTTAATAAATTACCTAATTATGACTTTCACGAATATGTAAAACATCTCTTCTGCAGAAATTGTTCCACTTTACTTCAATATAAATACTCTTTGTAGCCCTATAACATTCCAAAAATAAATATTACTTCCCTGCCCAGTAATTCTGCAATTTCTTTCAAATAATAGACACACTATTTGGAAAAGACTTCATAGTAACTATTATTATCCTAGCTGAGAAGAGGCTGGAAGATTCCAGCACTACCTGGTGTTTCTCGGTCTAGCATAAAGAAGTTCTTTGGAATGCTATGACAGATGGGCCCTGCAGAACACACAGACACCAGGGGTGCTCAGTCCACACCACTGGGTGACCGTGAAGACCGGTCCCTCCCATAGTTAGAACATATAAAAGCTGGGCTTCTTCTATCTCGCATCCTCTGCCTCATCCAACTCCTTAGAACAAACCCCAGAGTTCCACCCTCTGTACACTATCTGTATAGATCTCTAACAAATGATTCAGAAAAAAAGTGGTAAAAATATATTTGAAATCCACCAATACCAAACAGATAATAGATAATAGACAATAGAGAAGAATCAATGCAAATGGTAGCATTTAAATATATTTTACTTATAAGTAGTCAACAATATATATGATTTTTAATTTTCTTTCTTTATTGAATCACAAACACAGGAGCTCCAACTTAAAATTTTATATTAGTTACTCTATAAATAATAGTAACATAAAAATCAAAATTAAGATAATATTTCATTGCCAAAGAAGACTGCCAATTACTAATATGCCTGTCATCACTTTGGAAAAATAATTACAAAAGAAATAGCAGTTTCTATGATAGGTTAAGTTTTACTAAGAACAAGTAGCCAAATAAGTGTTTTTATGAAATGAAGTATAACCATTTCCTTCAGTATTATTTTAAAAGCGATGAAATAAGTTATTAGTGATGCAAACACTTGCTTAAATGAATTTATTGCTGTGGTCTTCAGAACTGGAGGAGTATAATTAGAAATTTAGAACTCATCTCACATACATCAGCATGACCTGGAAAAGTCTTTAAGGAAGTCCAGAAGTAAGAGAAATACTTGGTGGTGAATACCACCACCAAGACAACTGAAATTCCACCTATATACCACACTCAGAAGCCTAACAACATCCTAGTATCATTCCATATCTTCAAATGTTTGTGCTTTACTTGTTTTAATATTCGTCCCCTGAAAAGGATCTTTCAATTTTGATTTGATAAACCTGTGCTGCTTGAAAAATTCTATTTCCTTTCAAATTAGTGCCTCCTGACTTTTGATTCATAATTTCAACACACTTTTTTCCCAGGCTGTATGTGAAAAGAGCCTTTAATTACATGGTCTTAAATTGACCAGTTTAGTACAAAAATGATGCACGGAATAAGTGGGAGGCAACACTTACACGACTGAGGAACACCTGCAGCATTGTGAGGTCACTCCACTGAAGATATGATTGATCCAGACATTATTGGCCACTTGGCCCCTTGTTCGAAAAGACCCCATCCACAGACTATCAACGTTAAAAATATGTTATTAATACCAGAGCTAGAAAAGTTTGTCCCTCCAAAAAAGAAAGCCAGCTGGCTAGGCCAAAAAAACTATCTTTCAGTAAATGCCAATAAAACTTTACATGCTGCCAAAATAGCAAAGATGGAGTAATTACAAAGGAAACTTTGCAATTTTCCTGACAATAAACACCTTCTTAAAAAGAAATTGTCTGTCACCTGGCCTCAATTGTTATAGATGTTAATACGAGCTAGGATAAATTCTGCAAAAATTTTATTTAAACCAACTACTAATTTGGTACAAAAATTTTATAACTTCTTCCCCAAAATAAATTTAGGGATTTTTTTTTTTTAAATGGCTTGTAATGTTTAATTTAATGTATACTGGAGCAGTATACATGACGAATTACCACTCTTACAGAAAAACTTTTACTCAAAGTATTTTGCCCATCTTGGAAAATGTTCATTTTACTCTATCAGATTAAGAAAGAATCCCCTCATAAGAAAAAGGGAGAGGCATGAGATATAAAAGTAAAAAACTATAATTTAGAGGCCACATTTTTTTAATCCCAGAATAACCTTTGTGAAGAAAAAAAGCCATCATTATTATGTAGAAACATTTAGAAAAGTATACTTATTCTTCATATAGAAGATAATATTGATATGGACCAAAATTCCTTATGAAAATCCATGAGACTTTCTTAAAAAGACTCATAGCTAAGTATAGTATTTGCTTCCTAAATGGTAACAATACCATCAGCACACCTCCAGATTCCAATCAAGACATTTTGGTATTTCTTAACAATTAATATTAACTTAAAATCATCTATAGCACAGGAGTAATATCAGAATAATAATAAAAAGTCTCTCTTGACACAAGCTCAGTCTTCACCAATAAAACAAAAAGCAAACAAGGCAAACACTGACAAAGAAAACCAAGCAAGAGAGCCTTGAGCAGGCTTAACCAAGGTCATGAAATAAACAGTCAAGAGATACCATATAAGATACACTACATAAGGAAATGATTTTACCATGTGAGTGCTGTAGGAAGCAAATGTAAATGATCAGTGTATACGCAGATCACATTTCCAAACTAAAGGATATAATCCCAAGAAAACTGTTATTGGAATGAAGAGTTTTAGAATTAAATTAGCATTTTGTAAGTAATTTTTTTGGTTTCTTAACATACTCATTTTTAATAGATCATTTCCTTTAAATTTAAGCTCCTTTTTAAAGATGTACTACATGTTAGATCAAAAAGTACTTTTTTCCTACATGAACACATCTATAATTTTTCATGGCATAATAGTCAGGAGCTACGAATCCCAAATGAACCAAATCAGGTTACAGTATTTCAGAAGGAGTTTAAGAGATTACTCTTGCCCACCTTCCACCTTCATAACCTTTACTTTACAATGAACAGCTATTGAGAAGTACTTTAATCATGGTTATAGAACTTGTTGAATTTGATTTCTATACCCTGAAGCCCAACTTACGTTGACATATTTAAACGAAGTTACAATTATATTTGATTTAGTTGATATGATCTAGGGTAGGGGGTCCCTTACTCCTGGGCCACAGACCAGTACCGGTCCATGGCCTATTAGGAACTGGGCCACACAGCAAGAACTGAGCAGCTAGCAAGTGAGAAAGCTTCATCTGTATTTGTAGCCACCCCCCAGTGCTGGCATCACTGCCTCAGCTCTACCTCAGATCATCAGGCATTAGATTCTCATAGGAATACCTGTCCCTGGTGTTAAAAAGATTAGGGACTGCTGATCTAGGAATATATAATTGTTAGAATAGTTGAAAATATAAAATCAAGTCTGATACAATTACTCATTAATTATATTCACTTGTAATCTAAGAAACCTCAATTTTCACTGTATTTACAGTATTCTACAAGGAATTTTTTTAAATGTGTAGAAAATTATCCTTAAATTTTTATTACGTATTAGTTTCGACGTAACCTCCTAACTGCTAGTTCAAAGGATGTCTCTTTCTTTCCGGCTTTCTCTCTCTCTCTCTCCACCTCTTCATCCTTTCCTTCCTTCCTTTTTTCTACTCTAGAGCCTTCCTATAGCAGCACTACCCCATAAGCGCATCCTTGAAGATACATTACAAGGGAAAAGCTCCATATAATAAGATCATACTGATACGTCAGGACACAGACCCTGACTGATGGGAACCAAGACGTTGCACCAGTTAATAAATTTGACTCCACAGCAATAGTGTCATGGCAACATTCCAATGTATATGTTTTTACCACATTAGATTACCATATTAAACGTAAAATATAGAGCATAATTAGGTAGCAGTATTCTACAGGTGTCATTGGAGACAGAATAATGCAGCACAAAGGCAAGTCTATTTAAAATTACAAATTATTTACTTCTATCTTGAGCAGAGCATTTCATGGT
>NW_011888785.1:6145623-6151835 GCF_000151845.1 Pteropus vampyrus | reverse complement strand
CATCCTTTCCTTCCTTCCTTTTTTCTACTCTAGAGCCTTCCTATAGCAGCACTACCCCATAAGCGCATCCTTGAAGATACATTACAAGGGAAAAGCTCCATATAATAAGATCATACTGATACGTCAGGACACAGACCCTGACTGATGGGAACCAAGACGTTGCACCAGTTAATAAATTTGACTCCATAGCAATAGTGTCATGGCAACATTCCAATGTATATGTTTTTACCACATTAGATTACCATATTAAACGTAAAATATAGAGCATAATTAGGTAGCAGTATTCTACAGGTGTCATTGGAGACAGAATAATGCAGCACAAAGGCAAGTCTATTTAAAATTACAAATTATTTACTTCTATCTTGAGCAGAGCATTTCATGGTCATATCAAAATATATATAAAATCATACTAATCTTTAGACAATGCAAGTCTTTTTGTTATTCACAGTATATAAATGTACTAACTGGGAAACAAGTTCTGCATTTGATTAATTTTCACACGAATTTCACTTAAATAGATATTAGTTATTAATCCTGTGGGTTTTGAAAATTTAGGATAAGGTATACATAAATGAATCTCTAATCTTAAATGAGGTGGTATATTTAAACACTCAACGTAATCTTTCTTTTAAACTGTCAAAACTTCATTTACTGCTAGGTCAATCTAAAGCATCTATTCAAATTTAACCTTTTGAGACTCTTAACAATATGTTAACAATATGTAAATATTATAATGCCTGTTATCGATCACAGATTATACAGGAATAGCAATATTTCTATAACTTAATAATCAAAGATGACACACAATGACAACAAACAGACCCCTTAATAGTTTACCGACACAACATAATGTAGAAAACTCATGTGTAAAATGGATTTATTTTTCACATTTTCTTTTAATTTTATATTCTGAAATATAATTTAATTCTTTAGAATACAGAGCTCTACCAATGTGTCTGCTGTAATTCCAGGTGTAAGGTGACTATTAGGTGTATCAAATACTGTAGCTGATATATTCAGCAGCTTATAAATTAGCACTTAACACAAAGAAGATTCATACAGACTTCCTTTGTAACTCATAGTTCCAAGAAACTAGACAAATATGAAGATGAAAGAACACTTTGCTCTCCTTCCATGTATGCAAATAGAAAAGATGAGCTCTGGAGAAACACATGGATACCACCTGCAAAACAAATGTATGATCACAAACATAATAGGCCTAGTTTGCATTCTCCTCCTCATCCCTTTGAAGTTAACAGGAGCTTTGTAAATTGAGGGTGTGCATAGGGATAAATAATAAGTTAGATAAAGTCTGGTTCTCCTTCCTTACAAGGTATGCATAAATTCTTAGCTAGTGCACATTTCTTTAAATTACCACATTAGATTCCACTGACATAATTATAATGTCTGATACATATAAATTATTTAGTAGAGATTTGTTGTAAATATGGTCAACTAACTACAGTATGTCTACATTGTAAAATGCATTTACAAAAAAATATATTATGCCTCTTTGTTTCTTTCTCTCCACTTTCTCTTCCTTGGTAACGTGATGTCTAATTTCATACTCAGAAATTCCGGGCTGGAGCATTTGCTCTTAGGGATAAACCCCAAATGTATCTGATTGACTTTTGCAGACTCACAAAATTTAACTGACTTTGACCTTTCAAATTCATCTCTACCACAACCCAATGCACGCCTCTATCTCCAAATACTGCACCTTTCTCTCTCCAAGGGACAGAAAATGCTCATGTTTACTTCAGAGCAATTAACGCCTGGTCTTCATCTTGCTTAACAGGCCCTCCTTTCATCACTTGGTAATTCATACAAATCTTAAAGAGCCAACTGAGGTGTAAACACAGAAGTACTGAACATTAGATATTAAGGAAGATTAAGTTCTACCTCTGTCACTAACCACTCGGACACGACTGGTCACCCTGGGTGAGCTGTTTTGCCCAACCACTTTATCTCTGGCACACAGCTCTATCCAAAATGGCATACGATCGTGGTTACAAGTGTAAACTCCAGAATCAGGTCTGCAATTCTGTCTCTTTGTGGACCAGAAACAATCCATTTAACTACCCTGTGCCTCAGTTTTTCACATCTGACGAAAAGGAGATAACAGTTCTCACTAAATAAGGTTGTAAAGATTAGATACTTTACGGTGTATATAAAGTGCTTAGAAGAGTACACAGCACACAGTGAACATTATGCAAGTATTCGTTATTACTGTCCATTAAGGGCAGATCGTCTCTAGGTTCATTTCATTTCTAATTATTTCATGAGCCAAGGTTTCTAGTTCCAGGTCGTATTTCATTTTCTTCACGAGGCCATTCTCAACGATTCTAATCTATACTGATCTCTTAAAGAAACAAACAGAAACTATAGGATTTATTGTCTGTAATGTTCATTTATTTTATAGTCATATGGTATTTTTATTGTTAGTATTATAGTAGTAATGGTGTCAATAATTACGAGTGCCCTGGCTTATTTGATCCTTGTTCCACATCTATGTCATCCCTACTATTGTAAGCCCCTTTGTAAGCTGAGAAAATGGAAGTATTGGGAGATTTAGTTACTTACTTAGGTCATCCAGCTGAAAAGTAGTAGACAGGGGTATGGTGTCCAACTATTAGGACTCCAGAACCTGCATTCCAGCCCACATGTTAACTTCTTACTCTACTGTATCTTAACTATCCTCAGCATGTTTCCCCATCTTCTTCCAAACTCCCCAGTATGCTTTTTGAAGTCAGGGATTATGGGTCTGTGTTTTACATATTTTTATGCATACAAACTTTATCCCATAGAAATAAATACTTAAGTATTTGTCTATATTTATCTTGGCATTATAACTATGCAAATAATTAATATAATTTCTAAAGTGAAATAACCCTCTAAGTCATGGCTTAAAAATGATTTGTTCTGTCAAACCATTTTTCTTCCAATTGCTAGTCATGAATACAGTTTTTATCCTTTTAAAGGATATACTTAGAGCACTGTGCATAGACAACCTATCATACAAACTAGAGAAAGAACAGGGTCTTCCACAAATCTGTAATGTATATGTTGCTACATCTGTAGTTTCGTCCTTCTGGGTTGGTAAAGGAGCATAATGGGAAATAGGGTGACATTTACTTTTTGGAGAACAATCTATTCATTATACCTGTCTGGGGAAGATACATTACTAGCATGCTAGGTCAATCAAATGCAATCATTTTGAAAATTTTTAACTATATTATTGGCATTATTATTCTGAAACGGTTACTGTAGCTTATGAAATCCTTTGTCTTCAAAATAGTACTTATATTAAATAAATATTGATGTCTTACTTCTATAGCGTTTCTGAGTTATCAAATACTAACCAATGCGCCAAAATCTTGACATATCTCATTTCATCATTGCATCAACCCATTTACTTTCCTTTTTTACTCGCAGTGCTTAAAGACATTAGATAATTAGCCCAGATCACAAATATGTTAAATCGAGGAACTAAGATTTGAATCTAGTTTGTTGGGCTCCAAAGCTGACACGTTGCCTTGCAAGGTTATAGCTACTTTAAGATCTTTATTTCAGTGCAGAACAACCCTCTGATGTTAGTAATTCCAAGTTTTCTGTTAGTTGTACCTATAACCAACCTACTTTTCTTAAATTTAGCATGCAGAGTCCAGTTGTTAGGTCAAACATATCTGGTGTGATAGAAGCTCAGCCACTGCCTAATAATTGATTCATTGGAGTAGTAGCTATTTTATAAGGATGATCTTAGGTCATTCACAATTTAAGCAGCCAATTACTTTTAAATGAGCTTCCAGAGACCATATTTAAAGCCAAATACCATTTCACTGAAAGTAGTGCTATAGCAAGGGTCCCATGGATTAATTTTTATTATTTAAATAAGAGATGATCATAAAATTAGCACTCTTCTAATATAGTTCTCATCTTGATTATTGCTATTTAACTAGAGAATTTTTTTACTCCAGGCTGAGTGAACACTATAATTATTATTGCTTTGCATTGTAAAGGTTGCATCTTAATTGAAAAATCAACACTTTTTTTCCTTTTCGATGACTACATCAGCTTCAAAATCAACAAAAGCAAAGATGCAGGCAATTTTGCTACACAAATTAGGGTGTCCTTGATCAACCAGAATTCATAGTTCGTAATCTTAAACATATGATGCTAACTGATTCTTATATAACCAGGCTTGTATTTTAATACCGAATGTTACCAGCTCAACTTTCTGTTCATGAATCTACATTGCCAAAAATGTAGGTTTGAACAAACAAAACTTCAAAGTGTTTTCTGACAGTATCACTGTAGATATGCACCAAATTGCTTAGCATGATCAAGAGTAAGAGGACAAGTTGTTCTTATAACTATTTTACAATGTATATAGATACAGCCTACAAGTTGGTAGTTATAATTTCTGAGCATGGCAAAAAACAAACAAATACACAAGACAAAAACAACACAGAAAAAGTTAAGCTGATCAAAATGAATGCATTTGTGATATAGTATGATATGAATTATGTATTTTGTATATTTCATATATATTTGTGTACATATAGAATAAAAGCTTATATATAGTACTTTCTATGTGCCAGACATACTTATTACTTATATATTTCATATAAACATATATAAGTTACCCTAATACTCAAATTACCCCAAGGGAAGGTAACATAATTATTCCTGTTTGAAGCAGGAGGAAATTGAGGCACAATGATCTTAAGTTGCTTATACAAGGCTACACAATTAGTAAATAGTAGAAATTTGAACTTAAGGGTTCTAGGTCCAATACCTTGCTTTTATGCAGTACACCGTAGTCAGTCCCTTGAAGGAATCACATCATGTTTATAGTATATGGCTTTAGTGTCTACAGCATTAATACTATAAAATACATCTAGGGCCATGCCACCCTAAACAAGCCCGATCCTGTCTGATCTCAGAAGCTAAGCAGAGTTGGGACTGGTTAGTATTTGGATGGGAGACCACCTAGGAAGACCAGGTGCTGTAGGTGTAAAAAATAAAAAATAAGGGATTGTAAGCTGACAAGGTCCTTGCAATTGTAGTATCAGACAAAATGCCAAATATGATGTTCTATTAATCTCACTATGTTTCCGGCCAAATTATACAATGCCCAAAGATAAACAGTATCTCAAACCAAAATTAATTTTTATTTTCTTTTGAGAGCATTATTATTTTGTTAAGCAAACTTTCAGGATTCCTAAAGCTGAAAACTTATGTATACACAGAACTTAACCACACTTCTACAATTCAAAACACGAGGATGAAGATTTTCATAGAGTAATAGAGAACTTAGAGGGCTGTCTACTTCACCCTTGCTTTCCATATATGTTATTATGTACGTTGTGTTATAAATTAGAAGAACTCTACAAATAATAAGAAATATTTTTGATCTTTTCCATTTTTACTTATTATCTTATACAAACATAGAAATGTACACATATGTGGCAAAAATAAATGTATTTTATTCCCTTGTAGGACATTAAAATGAATGACTGGTTAGCATATTTTGCCTAGATGCAAACAAAGAGAAAAGTTACAAGCTGAGTCTTGGTTCTGTCATTCACTACCTGTGAGACTTTGGGAAACACAATAAACCTATGTGAGATTTGTCTGCCCTGCCTACATCCCAGTGCCATTGTGAGAAGCAAATGAGATGTGGGATGTGAAAATTACCTATGAATTCTAAATTGCTAAATGAATATAAGAGATTAATATTATCAATCAGTAATATTGCTTTTTTTTTCACTAATATTATTTTTATCTTTCATTCCATAGCATCTAGCATTAATGACTGGCACTATGAATATTTGTTAGCTAAACTTATTTTTCATAATGGAAAAAAAAAGTTATGGTAGGAATTTAACTTAAACAAGCTGCATTTTACCAAAATAAAGATTCCAAATCTTAACATTCTAAAACTACTATTTATTTAACTATATAAGAGTAGATTTTTTAAAATTTTATAATCACACCATTTGCGCCTATTTCACTACAATTATTGAAATTTTACATTAGGGACTTAGGAGGCATTTTAATACTAGTCCTAACAAGAAAAAGGTTTTATATATATAGAGGAAGAGAAAGATAAGTTTGCTGATGATTAGAATTTGACAAAAATGTTAAGTAAAGTGAGAATGCAATATTTTAAATTAAATGCAGATGAAGCTATTTGTATATGTGGATCC
>NW_011888785.1:6136036-6145573 GCF_000151845.1 Pteropus vampyrus | reverse complement strand
TGTTATAAATTAGAAGAACTCTACAAATAATAAGAAATATTTTTGATCTTTTCCATTTTTACTTATTATCTTATACAAACATAGAAATGTACACATATGTGGCAAAAATAAATGTATTTTATTCCCTTGTAGGACATTAAAATGAATGACTGGTTAGCATATTTTGCCTAGATGCAAACAAAGAGAAAAGTTACAAGCTGAGTCTTGGTTCTGTCATTCACTACCTGTGAGACTTTGGGAAACACAATAAATCTATGTGAGATTTGTCTGCCCTGCCTACATCCCAGTGCCATTGTGAGAAGCAAATGAGATGTGGGATGTGAAAATTACCTATGAATTCTAAATTGCTAAATGAATATAAGAGATTAATATTATCAATCAGTAATATTGCTTTTTTTTTCACTAATATTATTTTTATCTTTCATTCCATAGCATCTAGCATTAATGACTGGCACTATGAATATTTGTTAGCTAAACTTACTTTTCATAATGGAAAAAAAAAGTTATGGTAGGAATTTAACTTAAACAAGCTGCATTTTACCAAAATAAAGATTCCAAATCTTAACATTCTAAAACTACTATTTATTTAACTATATAAGAGTAGATTTTTTAAAATTTTATAATCACACCATTTGCGCCTATTTCACTACAATTATTGAAATTTTACATTAGGGACTTAGGAGGCATTTTAATACTAGTCCTAACAAGAAAAAGGTTTTATATATATAGAGGAAGAGAAAGATAAGTTTGCTGATGATTAGAATTTGACAAAAATGTTAAGTAAAGTGAGAATGCAATATTTTAAATTAAATGCAGATGAAGCTATTTGTATATGTGGATCCGCTTATATGCACATCACACACACACATAAATTCATATGACTGCCTCTAAAAATACATAAGAGGATAGGTCTATACATTCTGTGAGCACGTTATCCAAACCTTCAGAAATTGCCATGAAAAGCTAAGGGGCCTAAATTTCTACTTTGATCAATGGGACAGATTTATCACAAGATGAGATGACTGAAGTTTATCGATTAGCTGATAACCTTCTAATGTAGCAGCCTTTAATCTGCAATAAAACAGTGAATGAAAGTAGAGCTTTCTGAAAGGAAAGAGGGTTTGATTATCCTAGACGAAAACACAAACATTAAGAGACTCAGGAAGGCAAAAACATCCAGAAAAACAGAGCAATGACATCCAGTTACTTGGCTTTCCCTGCAGACCCGTGAGTTGAGATAACTGTGTCACCTGACATTCTGGTCACAGTGCCAAGGACTAGAGAGTCAAATCAAATCAACATAATAAGGCTGTTGTGTCCAGGAGGATGGAGAAAAAAACAACCTCAAATAGCAGTAAAAGTTCATTTCACAGCATGAGCGCCATTTCAAAGGAAAAGCTAACATTATTAAAGGGTTTACTTCAATATTACCCATATATCTTGATAGGAATGAGACACTTTTAACTGAGTCCAGTGACCTTGATAGTATTTGACAGAACTTTTGCTGACAACCCTGTGGCTGGAATGAAATCTAAGAGCATCTTCTGGTTAAGGACTGAATGTCAGTGTTGAAAAGTTCAGGGGGAAAAGTAAACAAAGGAGAATATACATTTCTTTCGGATCAAAATTTATCCAGAATTTTGTATTGGTTTGTATATACCGATCATGCTTAATGTGAAAAATCTAAATAACAGTAAGAATTATATAGAGATCACTCAAATTGGTAGATAAACAAAAGCCTGGAACAAAGATGCATCAAACTGAATTCATTCCTTCATCCAACAAATATATATAACTGTGTTAGTGAGGAAACAAAGTTTAAAAGTACCTTCTTTAACAAAAAAAATGATGAAAATATATTTCTTATTCCGGTGTTACAAATAGAGAATTTGTGAAATAAAAAGTAATCTAATAAGTAAAAGTATCTAGGTTCATATAATTCTTAATTTGCCATTTTCAAAAAAAAAAAAACAAAAAACAAAAAAAAACAAGAGCATGCATTATTTCTTTTAAAATCAGAGAGTGCCCAGCAATCTTTTTTAGATTTCAGTTTTTCATCTTAAAAATGAGTTTTGATCTCATAGATCTACAATGTCTTTTCAAGCTGCAGCACTGAGATTTTCATGAATGTTTACTACTACTTTGGGAATTCCATGAAAACTACTACTATGACTGGTTCTCTACTAATACTTCTGCTGCTGCTGCTGCTGCTATTACCATTACTGTCTTAATTGTCCAAAGAGATCTTTTCCCCCAGCTAGGAAAATGTACCATGTCTGAAACATTTCTGAAGTCAAAAACTGCACATAAACAATATGCAAGTAGGCAGTGTTGTCATAAATCTCTCAAATTCTGGATAATTAAGATAAAATCTTTGAGGTAGGGAAACACAAGCACTGCAGCCTGGATGTGAATTGGAATAGTTCCTCAGTACCAAATCCTTCCATCTTGCTTTTCCTGAAGCTATTAGCCCAAACAAGTTCACAGCACATCTTTCTTGGGACAAACCCCTCTGAGATTCTCTCGGTCTCTCTCAGTTTATCATACCTTGATAAGAAAAAATTTTCAAATATCAATACCCTGTATGAATATCATTCGTTCTTAGCAATGTAGATTTTTTTTTTCAAGGGTAGTAACAGTTTTGAAACCTTCAAGTGGGCTAAGTACAGGCTCTTAGGGAAGGGAGAAAATCGCCACAGAGTAAGCATGTATGAGGTGGGGATCCAAACTAGTAATTTCAGTCATCATATGCCTTAGTTATAAGATTATTTTATGTCCTAGGTTTCTCTATATATAAAATGGGGATGATACCAATTTATTTCAGAGTATTTGTGCTAAATCGAGATTACTAAGGAATGTATTGTGAGTCTCAAATACCATTTATTAGACAACCCTAATCTGATAACTGAGACCTAGCTCTAATGTTACAGAAATGCAAACAGCTTTCCATTACCCTTGAAAGAAAAATGAAATACAGGAAAATAAAAGCAGATATGTACATTAGACTTCAAACAACTTAAGACACCTGTGCATGAATATGTTTTTTTTAAAGATTCTAAATACTCAAGAAGCTATTCATTCAATTCACTATTCACTGAATACCTACAATGTGCAAAATATACAAATATGAGTAGCCAATTCAAATAGTATTAAAATTGAGATGTATATAAAGCACTTGCAGACACATAGAAATCATTAATTCTAGCTAAAATAATCAGGAAATAATAACTTCTGAACTGAATCTTAAAGAACAAGTATGATCTCAAAGTAGAGTAGGTCAATATTCTGTATATATAATAATTACCATTAGAGTACATAATTTTTAAAAATCCATAAGATATTTTTCCTAGTTCCCCATCACAGAAATTTAGGCATAGACTAAAGAGATGTGAACAGAAACACTGATAGTCATCCACTGGGAAATCCAGTGGCCACCCTTTGAGCAGAGTGTTTTTTGTGAATAGTAACATACAATTTAAAAAAAAAAAACAAAAAACAAACAAAAAAAAACTAAGCATATTTTCTTCAGGATGTAATAGATCAGCATCTGAATATACGATGATTATGCATACATACTGACCCCTATACAATCTTACATCCCTTAACATGGGATGAATAAGACTTTATTTATCAGTTACATGCAGTTAAGAATGTAAGCTCCACAAGAGCAGAGGTATTTTTCTTGTTTGCCCACCACTGTATCACCAGTGCCTAGAAAGAACATGACATAATAGGCTCAAAATGTGTTTGTTGGCTAAATAAACTTTTAGGGTCTTATAAACCTACTTAGCATCCTCAAAAAATATACAGCTGCAGAAATATGTATTAATAAATAAACAAAAATCTTATAAGTAAAATAGTTTTTATATTATCAAGATTGATTTTTCCTATTTTTAAATTATAAAAATGAAGATAATGAACATGGCTCACATTTATAAGAATACAAGCATTCCAATTTTGCAAACAGAAATATGAACATGAGATTTCCCTGTACTAAGACATAAATAAAGGAACAATCACAATTCCAGCTTCTTCTCAGAGATCTAAAAATCACTCCTAACTAGGAGTAACTGAAACAAACCTCTGAATGGTTTAACAATGTGGCATCTACAGCGAAAGGAACTTCTTTGCTAAACCTTAGATTTAAATAAAATTCAAATATTGCATACAAAATGATTACACAAAAGTACTTTTCTTAAAGTTTAATCAGACATTGTATAAACAGGATTTTTAATCTAGCCTTTCCTGATAAATTGTTAATAATTAAGTTCTCGAGTTAGCATTGCCCTCAGCTAATGTCAAATGCAAGTAGTCCTTGTTGGGGTATAATTCATTACAACATTTAAAAAAGCAACCAAATCACACCAACCATCTTTACTTAGTGAGACACAGCACAAACTCTCGTTAGAAAATTCAATAACAGACAGAAGCAAATATGCACTGTGCATATTAAGTACATGGTCAATGTTATTTAAAAAATGGGAGAAAACAATATAAAAACACAGAAAAACACTAAGCATACAATTATGACAAAGAGGTTAGCTCAGATTATTTCTTCTTTATATCTGCTTTCATGAAATTTATATATTCTATGAAATGGTGGCCCAAAAATGTACTTATTTTCATGACTGCTATGGCTTTATTTGCAAATTCTAATAAATGTTGTGTTTCAACACTACACATAAGTGTAAGTGTATATATTAAAAATGCTGGAAGAAAGAGCATTTGGTTCTACAAATAATTTTCCACCTACATCCCACATCTAATTTTCCAACAAATACTATTTGGCTCTTAGACTAATAAGTCCAGTTACTGTATAAGTCCAGTTATTTAATATTGAGTAAATTTCAACCAAAGATGGCACAGATTGTTTTCTCAAAATAATTTGTTACTAATTATAGGCAGGGTGAGTGGAAAGTATTTGTTGACATACTTCCTTTGAGCATGTTTCTGAAGTCAATTTCTAAGATAATTTGTTATACTAAAGGCAAAATTAAAGAGGATAAATAGGAAAGAAAAAACTAAAAACTTGAGTTGAGATATATAATCTTAGTTTTCAGCTAGAAACAGAACAAACCCCAGTTTTAGGAGAGGCAGGGGGAGGCGGGAGTTGTTTAGCTTTGTTTTTTGGTTTTTATTTTGGCTTGAAGTCTGAACTATCTACTTTAGGAAGAATTAACTAGTAAAACCAAAAAAAAAAAAAAAAAAAAGATGTATTTACCAGAGCAGGCTCTATTAAAACTGATGCAATTTTCTAGGTATAAGTATACTGTTATTTATAGTAATTTCTATTTCCCCATTATTTCTCATTCATTATGTTTTTCTAAAATCCACTTTTAAATTCAAGCAAGAATTCTTCATTATTTAGATGTTATCCTTTATTTTTCTCCAAGTGTGGAGAAAGTTTTATAGGAAATCATAATGTGTCCCATGCTCAACAGATTATTTATTTCCTTGTCATAAATAAATAAAGATTAACTGACATTCCCAAGGTGTATGACTTAGGTTTTCTTTCTTCTATTAAACTTTTGATTCCTGGGAGGTTATCTAATACAAAATTTCTTGCAAGATGTAGCTTTTTTTCCCACTAGGTTCCTATTTTGATTTCAAATATATGTTCCTTGTGAAACAATCAAGCACTAAACTGTTTGTTTTGCTGAAAAGGTAGCCACTGAACTCTAAACTGTGAGAGGCATGGAGCAAATGTGCACCATCCATAGAAGAGTAATCTATCTGATGACAAGACTTTTTCCTGCAGCGGGAACAGGATGGGGCCCTTGGTGCTCTTTAACCAGCACTGGGAAGATTCACAATTTACTAGGTGACCTTCTAAACTCAAATTGATTCTAGTATGACAGAGATCTATAGTCTGTACTGACTTTCTCATAGCTAAAGAGAAAATAAATAGAAAATAGTCTTTGGAATTGGAAAATACAAATAATTTTAGCAAAGATGACAAAAAATTAAGAAACTATCATTTCTACATACACTTTATTTTTAGTTCTCTGGTATATTTAAATAACCCATGACACTATATTACTTATATAAAAATTTTCAGGAAGTGTGTCTATTACACATTTCCATGTGTACAAATAGCGGCGTCTGTCTTACAACGCAATTTCAAAGGACGGACACGGTCATCTCTATCCTACAAATTAAATGACAGAATAGACAATGTCTAACCTTATGTTCCGTGGAAGGCCTGCATCAGTCAAACTCTCAAAGTATCAGGAACATGAAGCTGTGTTTGAACAAGCTTCCCAAATGATTTATTCACATTCAATGTGAATAAGTTACTAGACTCATGTAGAATTACATTGGTGATTACTTTCAGTAAAATAATTTAAACTTACTCAAAATGCTTCTCTATCTGAATGGGACAATAGATAAAATCTAAAACTGATAAATCAAGAAATTGTAGTATAAGCATATTATTTAGTATACGGAACTATTAAAAAAGAAAAAAAATTTCGTTCCTCTAGAGAGTAAGGACTGTGAAATGAGGAACAATCTTTGTTTTTTCTTTTTTTCCTATTCTATGAATATATCACTTTGATAAAATTTAAACTGTAAAAAAGAAAAAAGCAGAAGACAAAAAAAACCAAAGCAACAAACAAACCAAAAACAACCAAAACAATGACAGAAAACCATACACAAAGCACACAGAAACTTCAAGAGCCAGCTATTGCTATAAATCTCAGGCATACTGTCTCAAAGAATGCAGGACACAATACATCCTTGAATGGAAACCTTGAGTCTGACTACATGTTTAAATATGCCTCAAATTAAAACAAACAAATAAACAAACAAAAAACCACAGTAACAAATTTATGTTCTCAAATCCCAGAAATGGAATTCCTCTTTGAATGCATGCTCACGTCTGGTAAAAACAGGCAGAGGAATGAAAGAAAAAATCTTTCTGACTGGTCATATCCAAAAACTTAATCAGGCAAGAAATGTTTCAAAATTAGTAACAAAAAGTAAACTTTTATAAAATACTCACTGTGTGTATAGAAAGGAACAGAAGACAGAAAGGTAGCTTAGTAGAAAGGCAGAAAATTAAGAAAACACAAACTAGAAATGGAACTTTCCTATCTCAGGCAACAAGAACATGTTAAAAAGAAGAAATTACTCAGGGTCTGTAGAGTCCTGTCTACTTCAGTATTTTTAAGAAGCAGATTTGTAACAGTAACCTAAGGTATCTTGTCCCCACTTCACTGTAAAAAAAAAAAGACCCAGAGTGCTATACTTTTTTTTTTTAATTCCTAAGAAAATGAAGCACTGCGTGACTTTTACTTATTTGAACAAACTGTCACTCATACGATAGTGACTTTAAACAGCTAAGTACCCACATACCAGTTTGTCTTATTTTCAGATGGGTCACTAGGATTGAATTACAAATTTCAGTTAAAGTATAGAAATTTGTGATTGTTTTATATTTACTTTCATAAATATATCAAAGTCAAGGTTATTATTCCCTTGATGGGATTATTCTCATTGACTTGCATTCCAGTGTTCTTTCTTGAATGTAAGAGAAAAGAGAAGAGTCACAACCTTGACCCTATTGGGCATTTTGCAGAACCCTGGTCTTGTTCTGGGAAGATGCAACATATAAATGTGACCATCAACTATTATGTGAATCACTGTAAAGAAAATACTAAAAGGAACTAAATGTAACCAAATGGAAACAAACTAGTTAGAAAAATATCTCATAACTTTGTAATGAAGAAAATGAGGTAGTAGATTTAAAAAGATTAGTGATATAACTAAATTTAAAATATCATTTAAAATATAAGATTATTGATGTATTAAATTTAAAAGACAGGATTTAGAAAAATTCAGTTGTATACAAATTTGGATGTAGTTTGGGAAAATAAGGCTCATCTATCTTCTAAATAGTTTTTAAATTCTCTTTTCTGAAGAGATAAAATTCTACTTCCTCTAGACTAAAGCATATCCTAAAGTAATTCTATTTTTTTTCCAGCAGAGTGCCTGAGTTCTGAAGATTTGTTTCTAAGAAACAAACAATTTATTAGAGGTAGGTAATTATTTCTCTTAGTTTTCACTCATTTCTTAGGATGGTCTTACAGAGAGTTTTGGGTTTCTTTGTTTGTTTATTTTTATTTATTTTTAAATGTTTATATGTACTTCAAAAGTCAGCATCTTTCAAAGGTTAGCAAGCTATAGTATTACACATTAGATTCTAAATGTTTAATACATATATTTTATGAATAAAAATAAAAAATGCTCGGTAATATTTTTAGAGAATACTCAAGTGTTACAGTTTAATCTCACTTTCACAATTTTTGACTTCTCTGCTCTCTACTCTTCTACATGTATTCATAATTTTACAGTCAAATGTATATTCTATAATCTGATGTTGAACAGAATTTTGCAGTTAATTCTCCTAACCTACATGTACCAAAGGGCTAAAGCCATAAAAGCAAATACAGAAGCATTTTATTTGATGGAAGGATACAAGAAAATCTTATTATTCACATTTGAAAAGATAGCCCCACAGAATTTATAGACAGGCTACACAGG
The DNA here is from genome assembly GCF_000151845.1 of Pteropus vampyrus. Lineage (NCBI taxonomy): Eukaryota > Metazoa > Chordata > Mammalia > Chiroptera > Pteropodidae > Pteropus > Pteropus vampyrus. Next base: position 6,137,029 of record NW_011888785.1, on the reverse strand, counting down.
GGAATGGAGTTTCTTTCCATTCCTAGAGATGGGATCCTTCTGTCCTAGTAAGCATTCTCAGACAGATGAGAATCAAACATTTATAAAGACATTTAGGAGACAATATAACCTTTTAGTTGCAATATTTGATAACATTCTCCATCCAAAAAATACTCCTTAGAATAAAATCCATATGCCCTATTCCTCTTTTTAAATCATTTTCCTCTTCTTCTGAATGAAGATTGAAACTAGTTGGTCACAAAAGTCCTTTATTGCCAGTGAAAACTTGAAATAGAGCACACCACCACTTTCTTTTTATTAGACTATTTCATATTTCTTGTTACCTTTGTTTATAGGTTTCCTTTATAATTAGGTATTTTATTCACAAGTCCTAGAGCCATATTTGTTTAACTGTAAATAGTCACTAATTGAAGTAAAATAAAATTTCAGCATTCTGAAAATGTTTGGTTAAACATTCATGGTTTCAGTATGTTTTTTCAGAATGAGACTATGTATTGCTTTAAGGCAAGATAACATGTTTCTTCCTTAAGAGTTTGAAAATGCCTTGGCTGAAATAAGTAATAAGAAGCTGATCATGATTATGATGACAATTTTATTTATTGTGCTTCTATAACATGCAAGGCATCCTGAATATGACATACTCCTAATTCTCAAGAAGTTCAGTCTTATCGATGAAACACGTGTACCTAAAATATTATAATTTAGTAAATACAAGAGATGAGATGTTATAATCTAACTCTGCAGAGTAAGGATGGCAAAGAAGAGCTCAAGTAAGATTTTGATGAGTCGAAGTCTAAACTGAATCTGGAGCAGGAGGATCACCAGACAGCAAGGAAAAAGTAAAAACTTTTAAAGCAAAATGAACATGTGCGAAGACAAAGAGTTATAAAACAGCTCACTCTGTTTGGAGAACTGAAAAATTAGAAGGGCTCAAGCTCAGAAAATGGGAAGGAACAGGGTGCTGGGATGGGAAGGAACAGGGTGCTGGGATGG
>NW_011888785.1:6098832-6135986 GCF_000151845.1 Pteropus vampyrus | reverse complement strand
ATGGGAAGGAACAGGGTGCTGGGATGGGAAGGAACAGGGTGCTGGGATGGCAAGAGTTAAAATTGAAACAGTAGTCAAAGCCCAGGTTATAGAATAATGTTCTGTACAGCTAAAGAATTAGGACTTTGTTCTGAAGGAAGTTTCAGGAGAAAATTAACAAGGCCCGATGGCTGTGTGATGATGCCATTGCAGAGAGTGGACTGGAAAAGAGAGAATGGGGGACAAGGGTGCCAATCGAAAGGCAGATCACAAATTCGGTCTAGGCAAAGCGTGGGTGTGAGCTCAGTACTGAAACAGAGATGGAGTAAGGCCATGAAATGAAGACATTTTTGAAAGGTAGAATCAACATCTTGGTAAGCAATCTGAGGTTAATGATAAAGAACTGGGAGGAATTAATAATAAATCAAAGGGGTTCAGCTTGGATGGCGATGCCATCGACTTAGAAAGGCAGCAGAACTAGAAGAGAATAATGATTTCAACATTGGCCTTGCTGAGTGTGGATTGTCTGTGGAACAGCACATTAAAGACTGGGATTGCTGTGTAAATAGTGTTTTATGCCAACACTCAGCTGAGGTCTGAGCAGGTGAGGCCAGAGATGTTACATTTTTTGTCATTTGCACAAGGACCCCAATAGAGGATCAGGTGACAATGTCCAGGAGACAGAGCAGAATGGAGACCAAGGCTGGAGATAACACTGTAGCAGACACAGTTATACAGAACTGCACTGACCACTACAGTATCCAATAGCCACATGTGTCTATTTAAATATAAAGTCACGATAATTAAAAAATTTTTTAATTCATTTATTCGGTCCCATTAGCTACATTTCATGTATTCAATGACCAATGTGATTAGTGAGATCACTGTATCAAACAGTATGAATATAGATTATTTGTATCATCACAGAAAGTTCTATGGGACAGTACTACCACGGCAGAATCAAAGGAGTAAAAAGAGAAAGGAAAAAATCATTCTACTGTGACCAAAAGAAGAGAACTCAAGGACATGAAACAGTGAAGAATAAGAAAAGCTGAAGAGGTCAAATAAGGAGTGAAAAATTACCTTAAGATAGTTGTTTCACTCTGGCACTTGATATAGTGTTGGAATCATTATCAGTTTCTTCAGATGTAAAATGACTCAATGAGATGAATTCACCCACTCAGATGACAGGTTTAGCTGTTAGAAAGAACTCAAGTACCCCACAGAAAGGGAAGAGAAGTGTTGGAAGTGTGACCGTTCTCTTCCCACACTTCCATGAAGGGGAGCCTTGCCCATACGTCATCCTTAGCTATCGTCCTTCTGAGAGTTTCTTAATCTCTGTATCATTGTCGTATAGGATTCTTGAAATCGTTTCTCTAATAACTATATTCAGTAATCAAGCAACACACAAAATTCTCTTGTCATATCAAAATCAAGCTGATGGAACAGCTGTTACCAGGGACTGGGGGCAGGGAGGTGTGAGGAGTTATTTTTTTAGCAAGTACAGTGTAAGTTTCAATGTGGGATCATGAGAAAGTTCTGGAGATGGGTAGTGTTGATGTTTGCACGAGTGAGTGCCGCTGAAATGCATACTTAAAAAATGGTGAAAATGGCAAATTATCTGTTGTGTACATTTTATCACAAGTGAAAAAAATCTTTTAGTGAACTAACAACATTTAACATGAGTGAAATCTGGAAAGAACATCTTACAACTCTTGAAACCTGGGAAATTTAAGATACCAAACATAAAAGTTGAAAACAATGCTCACAAACATCTGTTACATGAAGTAACATAGGTGTTTGTATTAGACTTATGATATTAGGTGTGAAAATATGGATTCAATAAGCTGTAAGGTATTAAGCATATCTTGTTGCTGTTGATACTGCCTCTTGTGAAAATGTCAGTGGTCTGGAAAAATGAAACATTAAATGATGCTAACAGAACAAAAGTATATTAGGTCAGTTTCACAATCAAGATGGCATTTATATCCTTTTCTTTACTACCTGCACCTCAGGTCAGTAGTTGCAGTTAGCTGGTAGAATGGCAAAGCATAAGGATCAGAAGTAAACCCCAAGGCAACCATGTTTGCACAGGCAAAATGCTCACTCTGCAATTACAGGAGGGTGAGTAACCATGAATCACTCCACACTCATTCTATGACAGTCAGGCCCTGGAGCAAGTCTCACAGAAAGAAACACTGCAGGGATCTTAAGAGAAGGCAATGGTTACTTCCATTTGTAGCAGTGCAACCAGGAAGCAGAAAATGAGGCTAAAAATTAAGTCAAAGCAGGTGAAAGTTCATGAATATAAAATAATATAACAAACCAATAAATGCGTGGCCCAGAATTTTTATGTTACAATAAATAATCTCATATGGATTTTAACTACTATCTCCCATCAGCATCCAGACTTTTCCTTGGGAACATACTGAAAAACTAGAAGTAAACACTTGCATACTCATGGATCTCCCTGTTTCTTCTCCAAGGATACTGACCAAATACAGAGAATAGGACCATCTTTTAATCAAATCAGTTTTGGTTCACTACTATTTGGAGCTCTGCTCAGATTGTACAGGGATTCTGCTGATGTTATAACCTGATAAATAAAATCACTTCATGACTGTAAGTTAAAAAGGCACTGACACAATGCAAGAAGAACAGACACTGGAAGTGGAAACCAACCAAAGAGAAAGAATGAAAGAGGGAAGAAAGACAGAAAAGGCCAAGAGATGAGTCAAACTATACTTACAACTTTCAGCCTGATAGTCTGGCACAAACTGCTCATCATTGTCAGGTACCTGAGCTGAAGAAAAAAGAAATTTAGATTAAGAGAAAAACTGCCAAGACATAAGAAATATCAAGTAAGATCTTTCACGTAAGATCTTTTTAGGCTGAGATAAAATGTATTTTTATTTACCAACGAGCTCCTATTTTACATGGTATTGACAGCGACACTTGAGAGGGGAAATAGAAGCGATCACTGATGTCAACCAGAAAACACGTCAGAAATATAATGGTGGTAGTCCCTCTGAATTCCACGTGCCAGAGAAAAACAATAGACACATGCAAAACAAAAGAAGCTACAGGATTTCTATTAGTTGCAGTGTTTTGCTTTCTTTTGTTTTGAAAGAATGGAGTAAAAGGTATTTCAACTTACCAACTGCCAGTGCTTAAACATCCCATTTAAAGTAACCACATAATTCTTTCAAATGATATATACTTATTACTCGCATCTCTCCGATTTACAGATATGTCCGCTTTTGATATGTTCGGTCTACTGAAATTTAGACTACCATAATTAAAAACATTTGCCCTAAATTTGGCCAAAATGTGTGACAAAATTTCTTAAATCATTGTCATTGATTTTGGTTATATATAATAAAATGTTATCTTTCAGTGATCATGGTCATAATAATACAAATAAAAATAAACTCCATCTTTTCAAGCAAAATATTTTCCTGGTGACTATTTAGCATTAACAAAAGGAATATCATTATTTCATCAGTCTTAATGTCAAATGACTTCCCTATTTTAGTAAAGGAGAAATTACTGAATAGGAAGGACTAAATGCATTCGCCAGCAATCAAAACACAACTATTTCACTTCTACAATATTTTCATCATAGTTCATTTAAACATCGAAATAACCTATTCCAAATTGATAGAATATTACAAAAACAAGTTTTCACATGCACACCAATGTGCACACTTACACACAAACTACATAAAATAGAAGTTAGGTCACTTTTAATTGGTAAAAATATAATAAGTTATCATCCTAATTAACTTTAGCTGTGATCTGATTAGCTATTATTACTTTACTATTATCTAATACTGAGACTTTTTATCCAATCAAGTCATATTAAAACAGATGTCATTTAATTTTTTAAAAAGTGCCTATTCTGCATGGGAAATGCTTATTAAAATAATCAGTCTGTTGAAAATGTTTTGGGTTGATAATTGAATGAGCTAAGAAAAGTTCTAACTTAAAAGAAATTCTATATTAAAAAATTCTAATAAAAAGGATTACAAATATATAGAATTAAAAGTTCTTTTTACTAGCTTATGTAGTAATATTTTTAAAAACAAAGCTATTTGGCTAAATAAAATTTATGTTATATTATTAAGAGCAGAACCCATGATAATCTTGCCGATTATCAAAATATATGCAGTTTGACATCCAACCGTTTTCTAGAAACTTTATTCTGTACATCAATATTTAAGCTTATTAAAGACAAATTCCATCTTCTGCCACAAAATGAAACCAAACAAATTAAAAACTTTTTCCAAATTATAAATGATGCCTATTTCATCAGCTTATATTAGAAATGTTTTCTCTTCGTATTCCATTAATATCTGATACCCAACTAAGTAAAGTCACGCATACTTCAGATTATAGCTCTATGACGTGCTAGTTGTATACACTGTGTAACATTATTTAACCTCTTTGAACTGCATTTTACTCGTCAGTTCAATAGTGAAAATACAGGTTTTTTTGGTAAAGATTAAATGAAATAGTCGAAACAAAATGCTGGACAACGCCAGATAATCAAGAAATAACTATTTTCTTCTCTCCAAGTCTCTCCCACCCGCCCATCTTTTCCATTTCACTCACAAAAAACTACCTCAATCCTTACAATGCAAGTTTAACATCTTTACTTCTAATGAATTATATTTGATACAGGTAAAAATAACAGCTAAAATTTGTACATTAGCATTCTCTTATATAAACATTTTTCTCGACATTGCAGGAAGCTTGAGCTTTTCTCATAGAGTCAAAAATTATAACTGGAGGAGTACCTCAAAAATATTACAAAAAAATGTTTTAACATCTATTTAGTAAATAAAAGCAGGTAAACAGAATCAAATCCTACATATTTTTTCCATCATAACCATGTTTTGGTTTACCTTCTAAATTAACATCTAAACATATACAACTATTGAGATGCAAAAATTATCAGTCACAGCAATTACTGTGCTTTTAAAAAGCCAACATTTACAAGAACCTAATAAAAATGTAATATCTCTTTACAGGAATAGTTAAAAATAGCTGGTGAGTAACAGAAGTATATTTGTAACTGAATATGCTGGTACGAATGTCCTAAAGGCCAGACTTTTTTTCTTCTTACTATCATAAGACAAAGTTGCAACTCCATGATGTATATCACTTAGAGAAAGGCATAAAGAAATCTCTGATGGATATATGGTGTGTGCTGGGATATGCGTGCAAAAAAAGGCAAAACTTTAGGAGCAGAAGAAACTAGAACTTGCACCTCACAAGTAAACAGAAAATAGCTGCATACTAGCAATTTGTAAAAAAGAATAAGAATTGCTATTTCTGTTCTAAGTCCTTAACATACTGAATAAATACTTCACACTTATGCATGAACATATTACAGAATTTTAACAAAAAACATATGACTCACATTTTCACAGAAGCTAATCTTCAGAAACTGAACAGACCAAATGAAGCAGCATGCTACTTAAATAGACAAAGGCTTAAGTCTACCTCTAATTTGAAGTTCGAGTGAAAGGACAGCAGTTAACTAAAAACACAAGTTGGATCTGGACAAGGAAAAAATGACAAAGTATTGCTACACTCGTATCATACATTTTCTTTTTTTTCCCTCAATTCATGGGAATTCTGTGAAGTAGCAAACTACAGCTGCCTAATAATTTGTGACAAGTCATACCAACTCCAAAATGGAAAATTAACAATAGAGGCTAACCTAAAAAAAAGGTTTGTTTTCACTGATATGTATTTATTATAAACTATGCTTGGAATAATCACCTTTGAGGAAAGAAAATGTTTCCCCACACTATGTAATTAAAGAGGAAGGAAAAGAGTAAGAAAGGAGAAGGGGGAAAAGTATATACAAAAGACCAATAAAAGGCTTTCAAGAAACTTAAGCATGTAGGTTTTATTGGTAATAGCTGGAGCAGCTCTATCAGTCCATTGCACATTAACAGACAAGTTGCCATCGAGTCTTAGGACTTCGGCTTTTAAAGGGTAGTATCTGTACTCTCAGCTGTTTGCTTTACCTAGATTATTAGCCAAAGTTGTTTCTCTCCCTCTCTCTCTCTCTCTCTCTCTCTCTCTCTTTTTACTACCTAGCAGTACATATCATGATAAAGAAACTCATGAAAACATTAATCATGATCTAGATGTCACAGAATCATTAACTCTTATTTTTAATTTTAATATACTTTCTTACCTAACATTTCCGGGGGGGGGGGCAATTTTTAAGTAGTTTGCCTTTATTTTACGCATATTTTAAACTTTCATTACTTATGAAAAGGTAAGCATTTAAATATTTTCCAAGGTTGGCTGCAGGCAAGTAAAAAAACCCTTTTTCTTAGAGACTAGGCGCCTGTTGGCTTCTTTTAAAGCTGGGGGGAAAGTGGAAAAATTACAAATGAAACAAATGTTGAGTATAAAAGGGGTTAATATTTAATTAAAACCAGTTCTATCCACTGTAACAATGACCTGGAGCCAAACAAGGCGGAAGATGTATGAGTCATTCTTTCTGCCCGTGAATGAGACAGCTGATCTCCTCAGCAATTCCTCCAGACAAGCAGGCAGAACTGGAGTTCTGCCTCCATTCACAAAAACACAGTCCAGCATGAGCCATGTGGCCCAACCACAATCTTTTCATGTCACACCCTTCTAAAGAGCTAAAGCAAGCTAACTTGAACTTGCAATATAAACACAGTTTTATTGCTCTATCTCAAATACAGTTCAGATCCATTAAAGTACACATTTAAATAAGTAACAAGTTTACAAAATTAAATCCATATATTTTATATATTTATCCCATCCTGCTTTATAGAGTACCTTGTCAGAAACTTAAATGTACAAAACTAAGAAGGAAAGAGGTAAAGAAAAAAGGAGGAAGGGACAGAAGAAATAAAGAAGAAAAACCATTTAAAAATACCTTATTTTTCTTGCCTATTATTCTAAGTTTCTTTATCCTACAATTATAACAGATTACTATGACTTTGCAGCATTTCACTTTGTATCAAAGTATTAAAAACAACTTTTTCCGAAGAAATATACATTTTAAGTAAAACAACAAGAAAATCAAACTTTGCACAGTGGAATTCTGTTTAATACTAAAATGAAGCTTCAGGCCATGGAATAAAATAATCATGAGGCCACTAAACCTAGTTTAATAACATATCCGCTTTTAACATTAAAATGGTTGTATAAAAGTATAAGCATTAATTAATGCAGAAGTATAAAAGTATTTAAACAGACAAAAAAGGAGGCTATGTCTCAACGACAGAATCATCTTTGATATTTTGATATTTGATAAAGACATTCTATACGCTCCAAAAGAAAAAAAAAAAAAACAAAAACATTAAGTTTTAGTTGTCTTTAGTCTCAAATCAGCTTCAATTTCTAAAGCTGAGTTGAAAACTTAAGGGTAGCTCAGAGCTGTTGTTTCCAGCCAAATCTTTTCTCTAATGCTACAGATTTATTATTATTATTATTATTATTATTATTATTAACATCTTATTTACAAGTTTATACACAGGCCAAAGGGAATAAAATCATATTATAAATTTTAAGAAATTAAAGATTTCTTGTGACAACTAGAAAAGCTTGGCAATATTTCATAAACATCTATTAAGGCCCTCTGTAAAACATTATTCTATACCAAATCCAAATTCTAATCTTAAAAAACATTTCTATTTCACAAATAGATCACAGATGAATGGCATTTATATAATTTCAATGACTATTTAGAAATATAATACATTACTCTACCTGCTATCTTTTAATCAAGTACAAAGAAGAAGTTTTTCTTTCACATTTTAGAGTATTTCCTGGTACAATGCAGAGGGGTAGTAGCCCACACGCCCTAAAAAAATGACTCTTGCTCAATTCTAAGAAATAGTATAGACTTCTGTAATTTAATGCTTAGATTCTCAATTCCCTTTTTTATGTTAACCACATAAAATAATGTAGTTTTTAAAGGTTTTATTCCTTACTGTATCACAAGAAAACAAAAAACATTCATGAACACATCCAATTTATATCCAATTTTAAAAAGAAACAGTTTAATTTTGAAAAATAAAAATGAGTATATTATGACTGCTGAATATTGTTGGATGACAATATGTACACCAAAGAACAAGAGCACATATTATTTAAGGAACTTTGAAATAAAGGACTTTGAATATAAACAGTATCAGCCAATGGAGTGAATTGGAGATAAAATGACATCTCTATACTTTTAAGTCAACCTAATTATCATTTGAAGGTCACATAAAACAAAAGAAAAAAAACCAGCTTTATCTGCATGAGGTAAGACCCTTTGGTGTAGAAAGGTTGCTCTTAGAGATAAAACTTTGACTCAAGTGTGGAGGCAGCATGAAACTTGACTTACTACAACTCCATTGAAAAACCTTTTACCCGGATGGCAGCGAATCACTGACGACTTTTTTCCTTAATATTGCTGACGAAAAGGAACCTCAAAACATCTAGACCAACAGCAAAAACAACGTTCAAGAGTTGCTATGTATTTTCATTAGCTATATACGAAATTTCTTATTTCTTTTTAGTTTGTGGTAGTAGGCAAGCTTTAATAAGTAACTTTAGAGAAATGCAAGCCTTTTGAAAATGAATTTTACATACTTCTACTTCTTCTGTTCCCCCCGCAAGAGGGTCCATTTTAACTATAAATTTCTAGGGCACCATTTGTAAAGCACCACTTAAAACAGGTTGTTAAGAATGAGATGTTACCATGATGTTGATAGGACTGATATTTGAACTCATTATTTCACGGGATCAAATAATTGAAATTGCCTTTCTGTGAGTAGCAATCTAATTCGAAAGACAAAGAATCAATAAAGAATTATACATAGTTACGATTACAATATAAAGTAGCTATAGCAAAATTTAAAATAGGCACATTCTTTTTTTTTAACTGCTACTATGGTCACTGAAAACTACCTTTTCAACTTCAAAATGAAGTGTGATTATTTTAAATTGTGGTATATTTGTTAAAAATCTTTAAATTGCACTGTTAGTACTTAGAAAGTGATACTAATATAGTTATAATTGTCACACACATATTTTTGATCTGTTTAGAAATGAATTTTTTGAGAGAATGGAAAGTCTATTTTTAGAAATAACAGTAAATTGAAAAAAAAAAAACTGTTTCCAACTCCACCCTTACCTATCACAATTTCTCTTAGACATAAAACACATTTATTACTCCATAATAATAATTTACCTATGACTGATCCATAGATTGCACTTTGGGTCTAACTTATAAAATTCTTATAGGAAAAACAAACAAGCTAAGGTATATCATCTTCCAAGTATTTAGGGACTTTGATAATTTTTTAAACATGATTTTCATATGACATATGAAAACTAACTTGACTCTCAGGTCCAGTAAGATTTTTGGACTTGTTTAACTTCCCAATAGGATTCTAACTCATGGAAGAAACTTGGTTAATTGCCAATAATCTTTTTTAAAAGGGTCAAGATGCTTTAAAATTCCATGGTCAGCTTCTTGACTACAAAACATTATGAAAAGAAATATGTAAAAGGTTCACAGGCAGCTAATTTGGCAATGTTTTAATTTCTGGATTTCCAGAGACATAAATGGACACATCCAGCTACGAGTAAACTAGTATAATTTCGAGATCTCTTTTTAGCTAATATTATTCGAGATGCGGAATAAATCAAGTTAAAATGCTAATGCAAATAATATAATTACATATAATTACTAAATTAAAAATAAACATGCAGCCTACTAACAAATAGTAAAAAGGAACCTCTCTTCTCACGATTAGACTTAAAAAATATTAGCAACTTTTTGCTTGTATCATGATAGTATAAATTAATGTAAACTATTTTGAAAAATGTTATAATCATTCTAGGTGCAATCGCATTCACAGTTTGTAAATAGTAGCCCACCTGGGTATTCAATACAACACTCCGAGGATTAATTCCTGAACTTATTTATTTAACCTTTTGAATTCTTTTTTAAGTAAAAGTCTATGGTCCTGCAAAGATATTACTCATTCTCTAGGTTTATTTTATATAAAACTAAATCTTCAGATTTGATTTACAGGTATTTTAATAATCATAGGTAAGAATAATCAGTGCAGAGTTTTAAAAGATAAACTCGGATAAATTATTCAAAACACTTATCCAAGTGACACAGAGACAAAGCAAGTCCAAAGTAAAAAACTGTGCTGAAACTGATTATAAAATAGTAAGAGTCTGTTACAGATTCCACGTTTTAAAATTCCAGGAACAGAGTTGCTATGCACATTCAAAATCTGCCAGCAAGAGCACTGACTTGGAATCAATGAGACTTAAACATCTTAAGGAACCAACCTTCCAGAACAATTAAAATAGATATTTTAAGTTATTTTGGGTGAATAAATTCCCTCATAAATATAATATTCTCACAACCTTCAACTTTGCAAACTAACAGAAAAAAAAGTTAATACAAGAACCTCTGTGCAATTTTTTTCTTGAAAAAGTTACTTTGAAATATATGGCTTATGTTGCAATAATAAGTAATCTATTGCAATAAGTTTCATTTACACAGACAAGCAAAATGACCTTTAAATATAAGTAAAACTTTCATTAATACTTACCTTTCATTAACATACAAATACAATCACTCTTTCCGAAGGCTACCAGGAAAGCTATTTAACTTAAAAGATTCAAAAAGATTGCAAAAGCTCTTTGGAAAACCAGAATATCAGCAAAACAAAGAAAGTTATTTTACATGCTAACAGCAACTTGATCAACTGCATGCAAGACCACCGATAAAACACAGCAATCGCCTCAAATAGCAATAGCAACACTTGGGTTCCATTTAAAGAGACCCTCTTCTTTCAATCACCTTAAAAATCTGTTCCAAAAATTGCATGTTTCCCATATAATGTGAAGACAGAAATAAGACAGTTATGCTCAGTGCTTAAATATCTATAATTTTCTTGATTCCCACAGAACACATCATAGGATAAAATTAACATTTCATATTTTAGAACAAATTCAAAAAATTTTCAAATTATGGACATCAACAAAGTCCCTCAACATTAGGCATTTCTCAAGTTATATAAAGCTGTACTGAAGCAGTATCTCACTGTCCCTATAAAATAAAGTTTAAACAATAAAAGGTACAATAGATTGCAACACAAATTGTTATCAAAAAGTAATCAAAAATAAAAGTAATGCTTTTAAATATCTCCTTGCTATATTAAATAAATCCTAATAAAAATGACAGAATAGCAAAGGTCAGTTTCAACAAACATCACATAAGAGTAACAAATAGAAAACATTAAAAAATTCCTTAAAGCTTCCGAAGATATATTTTATAGCTATAGATTTCCTAAATATTGGATACACACCTAAGGTTCTGTGTTGTGAACAAGGTGGAAAGAAGACACTTGCACTTAAATCTTGAAGCATCCCGTCCTGATGAACCCAGAGAAACTAATTTCTGCCATCAGAAAAGTCCTCCACCAGAACACCAAATAATGATATGCGCTGCTCTAAAGGAAACAGCAAGCCGGGTTCTGGCTCTAGCAGGTCTCTCGAGGTACAATAATATAAACCTGATCAATTGCAATTAAAATCTGAACAGAGGCTTAGAACTTGAAGTCTTGGTGCATTAGTTCTTGCCAAAAGCAGATGTGATTGTGAGCTGGAAGCAATTTCTCCTGGTAATTTGTGATGACACTGGGTAGTGCAGCCCCAGATTCCCCAAAGACAAACTCATCAGAGGCTCTAATGTATGCATGACACATGAGGTGGCTCTTTTAGAGCTCAATTAATTGGGCTGAACATTAAGACAGCAAGTTCAGGACTTTTTTTTCCCTTCTAGAGTTGCTTTTCCCCTCCTTTTAAAGCAATTTTTTTTTTTGCCTTACCTTCTGCAAGCCACGTTTCCTGTAATTGACTTAGATCTTGAAAGAGTTCTAAAAAACAAGTCAAAGAAAAACAAAAGATTTGCAAATCTTTAGGCTTCATTAAATAGAAACATTTCTCATCAAATTTGTATTATATATCGATTTAATTTGGGAAAGGGGTGTCAATATAAAAAGAAAACAGAATGCATAACTTAAATATCTCACTAATCCTGCTCATTTTGATGGCTATTAAGTGATACTTCTTTAAGAAATTATTTCGGTCAACTAAATAATAAAGTCAATATCTCCCCTCCTCCCCTTTTTAACAAACAGCCTAATAAAATAAGCTCAGGGACACCAAACAACACATGTACACTAGGATTCAAAAAAAGTCTGAGGTGAAGGCATGCCTATCCACGGAAACCTTTCTTAAATATATTCGAATCTTATTTAAAAAGTAGTAGGAAAAAGATTAGAAGAACTGAAAAACATTTATTTCTATCTACTGAATTTCATATAAAAGATGTAACAGAACATGGTATAATTCTCTAAGTACTATATGTTTTCAGGTTCAATTCCTCAAAGATAAAAGAGACAACTTTTAAATACAAGTTTTTGAGGAAAATTTCTACAATAATATGAGTCAAAAAAGATAATTCCCTGGCACCCGTTTATTATCATGTCCAAAACTTTGTATTCTGTCATAGTGGAGAGAGAAAGAGGTGTCCAATAATCATGAAGATTTGAGGAAGTTTCAGAATTTAATATACCTAATCTAAATGGCAAACTGAACTTTGATAATTAAATCTAAGTACATTAAGTTTATTATTAATGCTCCCATATGGCTGGATAATTTATAATATATTGACTTCCTACCAACAGTTCATAAAAAGAATCTGTAAACTAATTTCCCACATAGGTATTATACTTATTAATTAGGCCTTAATTATAATTCAGTGACTATTTTAAGACCTATAAACAAGATATTATGACCTCACCATGGAGTCATCAAAATTATCCATGAAAAGTTTATAACAGACATGGTTTTAGTCTAAGGCGGACAGGAAATCAAATAATAATTTATACTGTTTAACTTTTAATAAAGTAGAAAGAGGAAATTTAGCAGCTTAATTTGTCCCATTGTGTTGGATATTTTTAAATTGTTACTTTAATGTATAGGATTAGTTGTAAGCCATATGGACAAGGGTATTTAAACATAAAGAATGAGTAAAAGAAGGATGTCACTGTTAACTTTTTATTTCCTTCTTTCACTGGTTTGTGACAGGGCCATAAAATATAGTCCAGTGCAAATTGTCACATTACATTAATTGCTCCAAGTAAAAGTCTTAAATACAGAAATTTGAGTGTTTTTTTTTATTTTTAAGCTAAGATTGAAGTGCTCCTCTTCTTTATGAGGGTGGAGAACACAGGGAAAGAGGGGGGATTCAGCCCCAAATCAAACCTCACCTTCTGAATCATGAGCCAGATCTCTGTTAATGAATTTTCTTTTCCTGACATTTGTTGGTTTCTCGTTACAATTTCTCCCACGCTGATTCTACAAAGGGAAAGATAAAATCCTTTAAAAGAATGTAAACCTCAAATGTCACACACACACAAAAACCACATGCATACATGTCTACTGGATCCTTTTTCTAAATAGAAAAAAATAAAGTCCATAGTATCAATTCAAATATTCACTTTCTGCATTAATTTGACAATAAAACCTTAAGCTGAGAATTCAACAGCCCCGGAGAGTGGCTTCCCAGAGCGGATCCTACCATACTACTCATATATTCATGGTATCTCAGCATCAAAACATTAAGCAATTACATTTAAAGTCGTTTTTAGGCTGGATCAAAGCTAGATTAAACTACAATGAATTTTATTCTGATACCCCCTCAAAAAAAAAAAAAGAAAAGAAAAAGAAAGAGAGTGGTGAAATGAAAAACGAGAAAGAAAATAAAAGGGGGAAAAAAGAAATAAAAACACCCCATGTAAACAAAAAGTGTTAGCATTTGTCTCAACTTCATTCTTTTCAATGTGGCAGACAAACCCAGCCAAAAACTTTGAGTGCAGCAGCTGCTGCTGCCCTCCATCTCCTCTTCTACTCATCTTGGGTACTTTAATCAGAAAAAGGGGTCTTAAAAACAGAACTATGCCTTCTCCAAATCACTGAAAGGTAAGCTCATTTTGAAGATTGGGCTTCTAGAAGCAGAGTCGCCCTACAGTGGCAACAAAGCAGATAAAAGTATCTGCAATCCCAACCCCCTTGCCCCCTCCCTTCTCATTCTACCCCCTCCCGCCCCAGTCAAGTTTATAAACAGCAACTTTCGAACTGATCACTCACATTGGTGGTGACCATGTAAGGCACTTGCTGGTCATAAAATCCATCCATTCCGCTGCTCTTCGCAAATCTCAGCTCAGTGTTTTATGTTTTGAGCATTTAGCTGGAGATTTCCTCGGGATCTGGACTTCTATCAACCTAGAGGGGAACAAGATGGCTTTTAGGCTAAAAAAAAATCATGAATGAAGCTCTTGAATTTGCATAGTTAATTACCCTCCGACAGTCCCATTCACAAAAAAATAACCCTCCCTACACCGCCTCCTTCACCTGGATCCAAAGAGAGCCAAGAGAGTTCACAATTTACATATTTTCGGCAGTAGCAAAAATCCGAACAAGAGGCGATGTATTTATTTACACTCGATGTTTCCCTGCGCGGTCGGTGTACCCCGGGCAGCTCTGATTCGCAAACGTGTGCAAAACTAGCAATGGCGATCAACGAGACTTGCTTTGCACCTAACGGGACTAAAGAGACGGAGACACCTCTTTCATAAGGATAGTTTTTGCAACCCACAACCATGCAATTATCTGGAGAGACACAAAAAGTTGTTGGAAAGACCCACCTGAAGGCCGCACTAGGCGAACTGCTGCAAAAAAATTCCCTCCAAATTTAATAAAAACATTAATTATTGCCCAGCACTTCCCCCTTGGAAGCCGAAAGCGCCTCTGACAGAGCTCAATTCGGTGGTTTTTCCTCTACTTCTCCTCCAGGGGCCTCCAATCCAAACTGATGGATCGCTGCCTCCCATTGGTTCCGCGACTCTTTCACAAGATCAGATTTCGGGCTGTCAATCAGGCGGCTTGCTGCCCCTTTTCCTGGATCTTCTGCGCCCCTCTGCCCAAGAGGGTGTTAGGTGGGCTGGCGCAGGGTCCATAATCTGGAAACGCCACAGAGGAAATCGACCGCCTACCTAACCCGGCTGCTTATTGTTAAGGCGCCGGGGGACGCTGAATCCGTGTGTACCGAGGCGCCAGTTCTCCTTACTGCTGTGTTTGGTCCACTATTGGGCTGACTTCCTAAAGCACTTTTGTTCAGTTCAGGTATATACTCTGAAGCACGACCCACTGAGTCCGTGCCTCCTTACTTCCCCGCCTCCCCTCCCCTCCCTCAAGATCGACAGCACCCCCCCCACACACACACACACACTCTTATAACCTGATAAGGAGCCCACCTTGCTCTATAGCCTCGCTCCCACTAAGTTTTTGGCCCAAGTTCTTTTGCCTTCTTTCAACATCGACCACCATCACTATGATTTAGCAAAAACATTTTTTTAAATGGCCTTTCTCAAGTAAAACAAGATCCTATCATTCGTGAGCAGTGGAATAAAGAATCCATGGGGAAAGCACCTGGGAAAAGCAGAGAAAATGCTCGTTAGGAGCGGCTGCGCTGGGAGGGAGAACTGGGAGGACTACGGAGTAATGTAGGTGAGGAAAAGTCTAAAAATCAAATTTCTCCCATGTGTGCACCGGGACAAGGTGCTTCCAGTGAATAGTGGGGGTGGGGAATAGCAGGGAGGGGATGGGGTGGCTCGGATATCCTAGGGACCCACACATTTCCTGAGCTTTTGTTATGTATACACAGAGACAGAGGGTGTCACTTACTGTACTTGACGCATTCACTTCCTCTTCAGCTTTTAAACAGAAACAACCCAGAGTTGGGGGCGATCAGTGAGGGGGCTCGGGTTTCAAGGACAATGACTAGGACTAAAAGTGAGGGCTGCAACTCTGAAACCGCTTGCCCTGACCCTCCTGTGGGGCTTGGGACTGTAAAGAGTCACTAAGGAAGCCGCGGCCCAATAGGAGATGGGAGGCCGCGGGGATGTGACCAGAGAGTCAGTGGTGTTGAAATTCACTTGTGATTTTGGTGGCGACCAGAGCTAGAAACCAAAGGACGTTTCCGGCAGCTGATCCGCCCATTGGGAAGCATGCTGCAGTTCTCAATTTCTATTTGAAAGTTTCCTTCCTTAAATGGAACGGTGTGGAGACGCATCAAAATGGAGCGAGGGTGCAAGACTCCACAGGAACCAGAAGGGGAAAGATCTATGTCAAAAGATTTGTAAAATAGGTTTAAAATAATCCGTTACTAGAGAAACACCCAATAACTGAACAGCAAGGACACTCACACACACAGTGCATTCTTTGAAACTAGTAAATCAGAGTAGCCAGTGCTAACGTGCGCACCTAAAAGCATTTTGAGCGGGAAATGCAAGCTAACCCCAGCCAGGGAGGGGTTCCGGGAGCAGCCGGGGCCTCAACGCTAGGATAGTGAGGCTCTTGGGTGCTTTCTCAGGGTGTGATCAGGTGAGGGGCCAATAGAAAGGGTGTCCCGCCGCCCAGCACTCCCAGGAGAACCCTGCCTCTACTCTTAGCAAGTTTCCAAAGACCTATTCTTCCGCGGGAGCCTGACGGGTATCCAGGGCAACAGGGAGGGGGCGGAGCTTCGGTTAAGGCCCCTGCGAGGTTCTCGCCACAACCAATAATGTACTGTAAGTTCCCAGCCCATTGTTGTTCATTGCTGACCCCGCAGCGCTCCGCTAGGAGATTGGCCGCTTTAGGGAAGGGGCGGAGCTTCTGTCGCCCTGGCAGCCACCTTTCAGCTCCATTCACAAAATTCCGGCCTCTCCTGGTCACGTGTCTAGGGGCGTGGAGGGATAGGGGAAATGACACAACAAAGGCCCAAGTTTCCCAAAGCACAAAACTTTTTTCTACCTCACAACCTCCTATGTGTCACGTCCCTGAACAAATGCTAGAAGTCGAGGAAAAGAAGGCTTAGTTCTGGAAGCAACAAGAGAGAAAAACAAAAGTTGAAATTCAAGGAGGATAATTCCAGGGTGCGTTGCATACAAGAAAAACTGAGAGGAAAGAGAATTAAGGAGTGGGGGGAAAGCCTTAAGGATAGATTAGTAACTTTCGCTTCATGCTTCAAGTCATTGCCTTTAGAAGTGCAAACAGTTCTATTGCAGATGGAGTTCAATTTTCCACTTAACGTTCTGTAAATTTCATTTCTACCTTTGATTTATCCCACAGGTTCTTGTTAAATTTCAAAGCTTTTAGGAATATTGCAGGTTTTCCCTGGCTGACAGTTTTAGTTTCCATTTCCCAAATCCACACTCATTCACAGGCCTCCCAAAGCACTCCCCCCTCCCGCCAACGCTGGACTGGCAAACCGAAGCGGCGGGGGAAGGGGGGGCGCATAATCCTCTGATTTTACTACGTTTACCAGAGACGCCATATTTCCTCTTTGGATTCTTTAAATGAACTCAGCTTTTAACTATTTGATCTTAGCAGTAATTGAAAATGATGTTATGTGAATAAGCAGACAGCCAGACTCGCTACAGCTCAGTTTTCTTGAAACAGCATACAATTTTGAGATAATGTGCCCCTCTAGCAAGTGAATTGGATCAAGCTCCTTTCTTTCTCCTACTTTGCCTTCTGTTCTTTCTTTTTATCCTTTTTGTGCCGTGATACTTAGTGAGACACTAGCTTTTAGTTTGGCTGTTGTTTATCTTCTATGCTTGGCACTGGGAAAAACTAATAGACCTAGTGGTCGAAGACATTGGAAGAAAGGAAAATTCATTTTTCAGAAAATGTTACCATTGTGGAAAATGTCTACAGAGGAAGCTGTTCTGTCCACAGAGAGGGACGTCAAAAGTTGCACAAAGTTTCCACTACTTTTGAAAGTGAGTCTTTAAAACATCAGCTTAGTAAATGCCAGTCCTTCTTGAATGGAAAATTTCATTTTGGCAGGAATTCAGGCATAGAATGGCAGAGCAGAGGCCAAGAGGCTTTGACATTTATTTACTTGCATTTTGAAATCCCATTTGGGTTTTGAAATAAGATCTCTTGAGAGAAAGCCACCCTCCCTTCTCCTCCCCCCACCAAAAAATCTATTTCTGAATTTGGAAAGTTTTTAACTTTCATATAAAGTTATTTAAATCTTTATATTTCCTTTACTATTATTTAATAAAATAAAATAATATTCATTAGTGGCCATTCTGCAGTTAATTTATTATAGCATTATACTGAAAACACATGATGTTAAAGAAAATTTCTAAAAACAGCAAAAGAAAACTAAAATGGTACTGCTTGTTTTAAATGGTTACTTAAAGTTAAATACAATTCGTTCAAATTAGGTTGATTATTAAGTAAAATAGTAACTTTTATAACTTATTTAAAAAATACAATATAAAGCAAATCATTAATGGCCTAGTTTACACAGAGCTACATTCAATAGATAAGGAAATGGTAAACTATTAAATAGCCAAATGGGCAAAGGAAATGAACAGGTGAATATCATTCCAAAGGAAAATTTAGAGCCCTGCCATAATGGTGAAAAATAATTAATGGCTTTAGCAGGCTCCCTGTAGGAAGAGAGCAAGGATTTGAGGGGAAGGTGGAGCCCAGAAGAGGGTAAGCAAGGACATTGCAGGTGTTGGCTCCCACTCTAAACCCAGCCTTGGTTAGCTGGGAAATATCCATAAACTTCCCAAGTAAAGGTAATGCAAACATGTGATTAAAAAAAAAAAAAATTCTTAACTGCACTAGAAGTCAGGATATTATACTTTACAGAAATACAGACTTTTTCTATCCAATCGAGTTGGAAAAAAATTCTAACACCCAGGAATGTTTGTGTTGGGATAAGGGTACTACAATACGTGGCTAGTTAAAATGCAACTTTCTGCAACCTTTTTAAAATAAGTTTACAATATCTATTAGACCCTAAAGTGTACAATATCTATTATCCCCTAAAATTAGACTCAATTATCCTGATTTGGGAAACCTATCCTATAAAAATAAAAACAATGTGCATAAAGACGTATATTGAAGTAGTGTTTATAGACAGAAAAATACCCACCAATAAGGAAATGGTTTTATCGAAGTATGATAGTTTCATACTTTGGAATTTAATTGTGGTTATGTAGCTGTTAAAAAGTATGCTGTCCTTGGTTCTCATACTTGAGATTACTTTAAAAACTCCTTGTTAAAGATTCAAGATTCCTAGGTAGATCCATAGAGCTTCTGATTCTGTAGGCCTGAGTTGGAGCCAGCAAGCACATCACATGGAAATTCTGCTACAGGGGATTTTTATAGTTGGTATCTGAATCTTTTTTGAGAAAATCTGGGTTGGAGTTCTATCAGAAGTCCAAAGGGAGGCCGCAATGTTTATTAGTGCAGCCATGTTTTGAGGGACCCATATAATGTTGCCTCTCACGGAGAATTCATAGTCAACATTTAAAATTCAGATTTCCACTATTACTTGTCAAATCAAAAAATATAACACTGGGCCCACATGGCAACCATCAGCTGAAGCTGAGTACTGCTACTTCTTATAAAGGAGCACAGGCACTCAGTTTTGCCTTGGTCCATACTCTTCTCCAATTTCTGTTTTTTTGTTTCTGTTACCCACCTGATCCCTGTAAGCATTTGCACGTGTCGACCCTGAGTTACATAGGGTATAACAGGTTAAATGAAAAAACAAGAGACAGAACAGAGTATCACATATCCTGTTTTTGTTCAAAACAAAAAAATAGTATATATACAGGTGTGTATATATATATATATATATATACATACATATATATATACATACAAAGATATATGTATATGTACATATATATCGGTGTTTCCCAACATTTAAAAAAAATTATTCCCCTTAAGGAGACTTTTTTGGACATTTTTTATTCATAATTACTCTACTCCCATTAAATTTTAATACCACAGATATACTATATATCAGTTTATGTCCCGTAATCATTTGGAGGATTACAGATCATTGCAATATGTAACATCCATTCCTCCAAGAACCAATTGTCAACATTTGGGAGCAATCTCAACCTCACTGAGAATGTACAGTGTATACCTATACTTTTTCTCTTTTTATGGATACTATATTTACCTATAAATATTGATTTTTATCATCAAAAAGGATATGCACTTTTTAAAATTATTAATTACATGTACCTACAGTAGATCTGATTGGAGGTTTGAAGTAAAAGATAATTTTTTTTTTTTATCTAGTACTTAGAATGGTTTGTCAAACATGCATGTATCACAGTCATTTTTTAAAATGCATTAAAGGGATGAAGAAATAGTTTTAAGTTTGTTTTGTAAGAACCACAGAAATTTTCAAAAAATGAGGAACAAGGCATAAATCCTTTACCTTCCTTTAGAAAGAGGACCACTTGTATTTCTTTTAGAATTGAAGACATGTCATTAATAACTTTAAAATAAATGGTAAAATACCATCAGAGTTCACCAGTCTCCACTATTGTAGTTGTCTGGACCACAGTGAGATATTCAAGTGTGGTTAAAGACAGATTAATAACAAAGGCAAAAAAAGATTCTAAAACTACACTTTAGAAAGAGAATTTTATTCTCCTGGAACACGACTTGATGTAGAATGATCTAAATCACTAACAATACATTAACCTTTTATGTGCATTAGATATTGAAAGGAATATTATTTCCAGAATGGCTTCACAAAGTACCTCTTTTCTGGGGGGAGGTCTTCCCAGATATTGTTTTCTCCAGCTCTGAACCCCAAAGTAGCATTAGGGAAACTCCTTCTCGTGGGCTCTCAAAGCTGGCATTTTTCCATAGCTCTAAATTCTAAATTCTTATTCTGCCCTTCATTAGATTAACTTCTTAGGACCTTGATTACAATTGTGTTCTTAGCTACTGGCATTAGAAACTGTTTAAAGCTTGTTGTAGTATAAATGTATCAGTAAATGAATAGCGTGCTTCTGAACTGCCTTGCTCTGCAAATATAAATAAATTTCAAATATTAGCTAAGCAATGTTGGAGGTAATGACTGTTCAGAAAACATACAAAAATTTACTGGACAATTGAGAAGCGCCGATTATCCTAATACAAATGGCTTTAAGTAAAAGTTTCATTTAAAATTATTGTCAAAAAAGAAACTTAAAAGCTACACTGGGCTAAATATAGTCCTCATATGTGTAGATTTCTTTCTCTCTCTCTCTTTTTTTGACACAGAAAAATATTCTTTGTGACTTCTAAGGGTATGATATTTATGTCACCAAGAGCAAAGTAACCGAAGTATATAATTCGGAATCATAGCTAGTCCAATGTGATCTTTCGTTTTTAAAATTTGTTAAATGAAGAATTTGTACTAGATGCCCTTGAGATTCCTTATGAAAGAAATCCCTTGATTTTCTTATTTTTAATCAATAGCTGTGTTGAAGTTACAGAATAATAATAATAATAATAATAAAAGAATATAGTGGAAAGAGGATTTGGCATCAGTCATGAATTGAATGCTGGCTCCAACACAGGCCAAATTACTTCATCTCTTTAAGTCTCAGTTTCCACATCTGTTTGATGGATATGAAACCTATTTTTCAAAACTGCTGTGAGGAAGAAATGAGCTAATATATTTAGACTGCCTAGCAGAGTTGGTATTCCATACAAGTCACATTTTTTGTTTCTTAGAGATTTTCTCTATGTAAGATCGTAGATCTCTCCTCTCTGAGTCAGTGCTTATTGGCCTGATGTCATAAATCTATCTTTCTGACCTTCTGGATGACTTTTAGAACTGTCCTTGACACCTGGGTACAGTCAGCTTGACTTCCTGCCCATGATAAATCAATTTCCTAGCTTCCCATACAGGTGGGAGTCAATTCCCTGTCTTTAATACTCATCCCATTCAGGCAGGTGACTGGCATATAAGACTCCTTTCCCTGGTCACTGGCAGTCAGCTGACTTGATGCCTGATACAACAGGCCATTTTACCTTGCAGTTAAGATCTCCTTACTGAGTTCAAAAAGTCTAGCATAGTAGTTGAAAGAGAGAGAAAATGTTGTTTGATGAGAATGCATAACAGAGAACTTAGCCTCAAATAAGTAAAACGGAATAGTGGTCCAAAACAATATTTTCTGAAAAGGGGGCAAAAAAAAATGGCCTTGTGTCCTTCACTTCCTTAAAACCTAGAAAGTCTTCCCTGAATGAGGGTCACCAATGAGACTTAAGTCAGCTTCTTGGTATTTGAAGAACAATGTGTCTTTGAACTTTGTAATAGTGATTTCACTTCTTTGTGATCTTCTTGAATTCTCTTTTACATTTAAAATGTTCTTTTTGTCCTGAATTTCTTCTCAAGTTTAAAAATAACCGTTTGACTACAGGCATTTCATGAGAGCACATCAAAGAAAGCTACAAATCTTTGTATCTGTATGACACATTCTAAATAAAACTCAGGTTTTCATTCTTGGTTCACTTTTATATTCTAAATTGAAATTACTCCCTGTTTCTATTATGTCAAATAACATCAATGCTCATTGGTTTGTCAAATATATTTGGGAGCAACATAGTCCTCCCAGAAAATAAGTTATTTATGAATGAGTCTTACCTTTGTCAGGAAAGCTTTGTATCTGACATTCTTGACATCATGTGAGTCAATAAAGGAGGGCATTCAGGAAGCAGAAACCCGTTGCTTCAGGTATGTGTATGGATGGGACCTAAAAACAATCTTTTCATTTAGAGTTAAAACAAAGATATTCTTTCCTATATATATACACATATTTTCACACCCACTCCTACTGAAATCTATTCAGAATTCCTAAAATAATAAGTGTTATCAGTTAAAACAGAGGAAAAGCCCATGGCATTCATTAAAAAATGACTAACTCATGATGTAATGGGAGATATCAGTACTTGGATTCCAGATAATCTTACAGCAAGAAGAGGTATCAATAACTCATCTTCTTCATTACCAATGCCTTAATTACTCTTATTTTCTACCACATAAAGCCATACTTTATAAGAGCTTGTTAATTCTTAATTAAGCCTTCAACATCTGACCGTTGATCAAGAAGCCTCTAGATCACTGTTTCTCAAATTATCTGCAGTGAAAGGCCTGCATTAGTTATCTATCACTGAGTAATGGACTACTCCCAAATTTGGTAGCTTAAATTAATCTATATGTGTTATTTTACAGTGTCTGTGAATTAAGAATCTAGGAGCAACTTAGTTGGGTGCTTCTAGCTCAGGTTCTCTCTTAAGATTGCGGGCTATAGCTATAGTCATTTTGAGCTGGGAAATCTGCCTCCAAGCTCACTCATGTGTTGATTGGCTCAGTTCCTTGTGACTACAACCAAAGTGTTCAGGTTTTACCATATGAATTTCTCTGTAAGTCTGCCAATGACATGGCTTTCCAACACAAGTAATCTGAGAGCTCAAGATGGAGGCCTCAGTCATTTACGACCTAACCTTGGAAGTGCCAAACAATAATTCTGCCATATACTATTGGTCCCACAGACTGATTAGATGTGGGAGAATCGCACAATGGTGTGAATAATGGGAGGCTGAGATCATTAGGGGCCATCTCAGAGGCTGAATATAAGAATTTATATATTTTTTTAAATACTCAGTTCATCACAGATTGACAGATTTGCCATTCTAATTTATGCAAAATATCTTCCACAATTAGACCAAGGAGAACAGGGACTTTATCTTATTCATAATTGTATTCCCATCACCTAGCTGAGTGATGACTGTTGGAGGAATTAGTACACAAGTTTTATTTTTAAAGCTTCTAAAAATAAAGTGTTATGGACTAAATGGTTGTGTCCCTCCCAAAATTTATATGTTGAAGCCTTTCCCCTCAATATGATGGTATTAAGAGATAAGGCCTTTGGGAGGTCATTAGGGTTAGATTAGGCCATGAGAGTAGAGACCTCATGATGGGTTTAGTGGACTTGTAAGAAGAAGAGGGATCTTCCTCTCATTCTCTCTCCCCCTCCTCCTTCCCTCCCCCTGTCTCTCCTTCACTCCTCCTTCTCTCTCTCCACCACACATGCCATGTGAACACACAATGAAAAGCCAAACCAGGAAGAGAGCTCTCTCCAGAACATAACCATGCTGGCTCCCTGATCTTGAATTTCTAATCTTCATAACTACTAAATTTCAGTTGTGTAACCACCTAGTCTGTAGTGTTTTGTTATGGCAGCCAGAGCAGATGAAGACACAAAAGAAATTCAGAATTTCAAATTACAAAACTATTTAGAGATTTTACACTCCAGGATTGGAATATTTAGTAATAACTAAACTAAATCCCTTGTGCCGAAGTTTAAACTTATTTTCTAATATTAAATTCTCTATTCGTCATTCACCACCACAATATACCAGACATTGTGTTATATTAAGAATACACAAATAATAAAACACGCCACCAAATGAAAAAAAATAAACTAGAAGTAGAGATATAATAACAGCAAAACACCTTTAGAGGGGCTTTCTATGACCACTCCCTCGTGTTTCCCCTAACTCTCTCACTAATACAATAATCTGTTTTATTTTCATCATAGAATGTAGCTTGTTTAAAATTTTCCTACTTGTTGACATATATGCCCTTGTTTTTTGTTTGTTTGTTGACCCCTCCTCCTTCCTCCTTTCCCCATTACAAAAATGTAAGGTCAAGTAAAACAGAGTGGAACCTGGTGGTCTTGTTCATTATTTTATTTACAAGTATGCCTAGAATTGAATTTGGCTCACACTAAGCATTCGCCAACTACACAATGAACAAATACAGTTAACTAAAGGTGCGTTTAAGGCAATACGTAATGTATCACTTGTTTCTGTAAATTCCATTTTAGATCATCCCGACAAGGCCTAAAGTTTTACTTTATTTTAGTTTATGCTTTCATTTAAGGTCTTGCCTTTCAACATTTCGATCACTGTTTTGTTCCTCCACTGAGTCGTCTTGTCCTAGCTTTTTAAGTTGTGGAGCCATAACATGAGCACAATAATCTTGTATCTGTTCAGTGATCCTGCTTTTATGATTTACATTACCTAATTTAGTTTGAAACTAAGTGATGTCAATGGGAGTTTTGCATGAATAAGGACTGCAAACACATCTGTTCAAATTAAATGGAAATTAAAGAGACATTTTCAAGGACATTTGCTCTAAGAATTGATCTGCTTTGCAATTAGTCTCGCGTAAAATTATTTTTCAGTAGTCATGGAAATTGCAGGTAGCCCATGAACTCAAGATGAGTAAAGTATATCATTTCCTCAGAATTTCTAAAAACTTGAATAGGAAAAGTTTTTGTTTTTAATTAAGATTTTGTATGTGTGTATGTGTCATTTTTTAACCATTTATTTGTAAAATGTAGGGGGTGAGGAAGGGCTGGGGACAAAACATTTATTGAGTTCTCTGTGCTAAGCTGCGCACTGGGAACTTTATATACTGTGTGGATGCTCCCCCTGGATCTTTACTAGTGTCCCATTTTACAGCTGAGGAAACTGATACTCAAAAAAGTGAAAGGATTCACCTTCACCAAAAGTCATAGAGCCAGCAAGTGGAGATTAGATGTGCATTTGACTTCCACGAACCTCAAGACCATTAACTGTTGAATAATTGCTCAAGTCTGATTTGAAGCACTTTCTAATGTATAGTCTGAACCACTGTGGTTACACAATAAACAGAACAGAGTTCCCCAAAGTTGGTCTTGAGGGAAGGACATTATCTTGGAATACTAATAGATGTTATCTAAAAAAGCAATAGAAAAAGTTGCCAGAATAAGTTTGAAAGTTTGAGAAATGTTGAGGTGAGTTGAACACAATTAAACAATTTAAAACAGAACAAAAGAATAACCCTTTGGCAGTTATCAGAGCCTTTAATATGCTAATGTTCCCTAGGAATTAAATCTGGATGAAGATGGTTTAGCATCTCCTAGAGATGCGGATGATGGGAGAGTTGGGGGTTGCTGAGAGAAAATGCACTAAACTTTCCAAAAACATCTAGCATTTTCCTCGAGGTACAGCATCTCATAGCACTAAAGCTCTATGGAATATAGGATATACTTGTGTAAATTATTAGAACAAAACTGAAATAGCAATTTTGAATCAGTTTACTATTAGGGCTACTAATCATACTAATTCCATATTACCATGTGAACATAAATCACGTTCTTTTCAAAAAACAAGGTTATAATAAGGATAGTAGAAAAATAGTATCAATTAATCTTATCTGAAGTCATAGTTGGAGGGGCTCATCCCCTGCCTTTATTCCATCTTCATTTTTGTTTTTCTTCTGTGGTGACCTAAGTCTATCAGGCTATCAGACCCTACCTATAGCCTTGCTGAGCTCACTCAGGAAAATGGAGAAATTGCTTCTCACTTAGAATACCAGGGAATGTCCTTTATAGAGATTTGATGGTTGTGTAACTCCTCAGTTCGCTCAATTTTGAAATGATAAAATCTCAAAAAACAAAACAAACAAACAAACAAACAAAACCCCCAACAACTAAGGGTCAACATAAAGCTAACATTTCTTTATTTTGCCAGATAAGTACACAAAAACAATAAAAAAGAGATGGGTGTGGGAGGGCGGTGAATGTCGGGGTAGGAGGACTGCTTACCTTTGGCAGATGTATGCATGGGAACACAGCATACACGAAGACAGTGAGAGACCCCACATACTTGAAAGGTTCAATCACAGAAAGGGAAATTGAGGTATAAAAGACATCTGTACTAGGAATGAGGCAATGCGTCTTGGGGCTTCAGAAGGTAATTGCAGGGAGACCACGTGTTCAGTAATTATTATTTTGTCCTACCATATAGATAGGTAAAAAGTCATTTCTGGTGATAACTCTTACTACGAGCCAGACTCCTAATTTAAATTCTTCTAGATAGTTAAGGCTGAGGGGAGGTAGGGGGAAAGGGCAAGGTCTCAGTTGCCTTTAGCTCCAAATAATACACATATCAGTGAGGCATATCTTGGCTGGCTCATTCTGAACCCCTACGTACGTGTGTATGCAGGTATTTCACCTTGTCTTACACTTGCGTTTTAGTCTGTTCAGGCTACTGTAACAAACTATCATATATCAGGTGGCTTATAAACAATAGAAATTTATTTCTGACAGCTCTGGAATCTTTTCATACAAATATCACTCATTGCTGCTAAACTCAGAATCATAGGGGAAAGAGGTTTATAGACACAACAAAATGTAGCTGAGGTCAATTTCACAAAGCATAGGACTGAAATCAAAGAAATCTTACTAGGCCTCATTAACTTAATGAAAAGCCAGAAAATTTGGGGGGGGTGCAGATTGGTGTTATATATATTATTGGTTCTGAAGAAGAATCTCAGATAAATGATTATTACCAAGAAGGCTGAAATTATATTTAAATGCAAGCCAGTTCTTAATATTTTAAGACAAAATAATACCGGGGACAAAAATATAAGTGAAGGTCCATATAAGTGTGGGACCCTGTGCTGGGTCTTATTTTGTCTGAATCTAAGGACAGGACAGCTTAGTTGCTTCTGTGGAGGTCATGAGTCTCCCTGGCACCCTGGCATGCCAATTATTGGATTATTAGATTATTAGAACAGATTATTAGAGCTGAAAACAATTAAAGCCCAACAAACTCATGAATTTGATACTTCTGCCTTTCCTGCCTAAAAAGATTCAGATAGAAAAAACTGCTTCAGGAAGGGTACCTTAGCATATTCACCTTAGCCTATTTACCTCAGCACATGTGAATTAAGTGTGGCAGATAAGGAAGATCCAAGCAAAAATCTGTTCCTGTGTTCCATTGTTTTTTGGTGACCCTGCAGGAATTTGCTGGCCAAGTGCTTAATCTTTCTCATCTGCCTATGAATTGCCTACCTACCTCCCCATCCTTGGTCCAAGATGACTTTTGTGCCTCATTTTGCTCCACTGTCTTTGGAATTTTCATGCTTATGCGAATCCCCCCATGCTTACATATTAAAATTTGATTTTCTCTTGTTAATCTGCTATATGTCATTTGAATTATTCGACTAGCCAGCCAAAAGAACTAAGAGGTAAAGGGAAATTTCCTTGGCCTGACACTTATCATTCTTACTTACTCCCTTCTATTCTCCCATACTTTTAAGAATGAAAGGGTATATAATGTATACGTATATTTGGTATTCGGAATCTCATTCTAATGGTTGGTTTGTGTTCAACGAAATTATTTAATTCGATGAAGTGGCATATCTTTAATGGAAGGATAACAAAGAAGGAGGATTTGCATTTCCCGTTTGACAAAGTGAATACAACATAGAGAATTTAGGAAATGGATGCTAATACTATCAGGAAGTGGTTTATATACTATTACAAAAGATTGCTTTACAACTAAAGTCATACATGTGGGCATATTTTTGTGGTCTATAAAGAGTTGATAATTTAAAATCATGGATTAAAAACATGGGTACTTTAGGGTAGGTCCATATAAATATATACATTTATTACATATAAATATAAATACATTTTTTAAATATAGAGGGGGAGAGAAAAATGATATATGTCTATTTGTATAAAGCTTTCCTACAATTTGACTGCTTATTTTCTGTGAATTAAGGAAACCAAAGATATGATTTCTTTGGTGTTTAGATGTAAAAATTTCATAGACACTTCATAAGACAGGTTGAACCTCCCATGAGATTATCTATTTTGTGTTAGTTATTTATAATATTGTCTTTTTAAAGAGTAAGCATAAACTTACTTTATTGACTAAATATTCTTACACTTATATTCAGTAAGTATAAAATATAAGCAGAAAATTTTACTGAGATAATTAATCCCTCTAACTTCACCTATTTTCATCAAATGAAAGATAACTGGCTTAAGATTCATTATGTTCTGGATTTAATGTTACCTACTCTAAAGCTTTGTAGAACTCACTTAATGATGTCTCTGCTTCAGGTTTCCTATCTATAAAATAAAATTACATTTCTCTGCTTTCTTTCCTGCGCTCAAATTCTGTGGACAAATCTGCATATTCCAAGTTCTAGTGAATGTCTTTGTTTTAGTCCCATTAAGATATTGGTGCAAACAATTCCCATTGATAAAGGCTAATGTGCAAATTTTAAAAAATGCACATTGTGACTGTATAGTTATTGAACTAATTTCCAGTGAACATTTTAGATCTTGAAATTCAAAAGAATGCTGGCACTTTTATATCCTGTGTCTTTGGTTAGCAGTGGGCACATGTTTAACAGATGCCTTTAGAAAAGGTTACTTCTTTAAGAAAATCAAAAATAAGGCAAACATACATTTCTTATATTTAGTGAATTGAATACAATATATAGACTAAAGGATGATGCTTATTTCAAAAACATTGCCATTATGTAAAACACTTTCAGATCTCATCCTTTGTAGCTGGCATCAATGTTGGCAGTATATTCTTGTTGAATTATTTTAAGATGAGAGTCTTAGTGGATTCTCGTTGAAAGAACTTAAATGGTTTGAAAGGCTTCTTGCGAGTAAAATGAGGTGTAGGTAATATTGCCTTTATTTATATACTGGTGTGAGTTTAATGCTGTAGTATTGAGATTACTTGTTGTGTAACTCGAATGGACTCCAAGGACATTAAAAAAGGGGATCGTTCCAATGACTCCTCCAACTCTCACTGGCAAGATACGATGGCAGTTTTAGGATATTGGACTAAAGCCCAGAGAAATAAAGTATTTGGAAAAGTTATTTTTATTACAGGGAATTCAAGTTGGCTGAAGTGTTGGAATCTCAATCACACTCTTTGTAATTTATAGATAATACCACTGAGAATCCGAGAAGTTAAGCAATTTAATCTATTTAATCAAGGCCACAGAATGATGGTCAGAAATTAGGATTAGAGTTAGGATAGCTGAAACACAGTAGAGTGTTTCCCACCACTATATTAGGAATGGTGACAAGTTCATGGGGCTCTCTCTTGAGAAAACTAAGCTTTGTGGAGGCAAATATCTCGAATGTGTAGTGATGTTTATGAATAAGTGCTGAAAAACGCTCTATTTTTTTTTTTTTTTTGGTTTCATTATATTGATTTGTAAAAACAGATTTGGGAACTTTAAATTTTTCTGAGCATTAAAAAAATTCTAGACAATTATTATCTACAATGATCCATTCTAAAAAACTGTAATACTCTTTTACTTTGATGGAACATATATGTATATTCGACATATATAGTTTAAACTATACATTCAAGATGTTTGTAGCAGAGGAAAATAATTCTAACTTAACTGTTCAAAATTATGTTTATAGTTCATTTCAAAAGTATTTTTATTGCTCAATACTTGCTGCCATTAAATTTTCAGTTTCTAAACACAGGCACAAGAAATGTCATGTTATCTTTGTTGTCATTAAGTTAAACTGAATCTGATTTCAAGCCTCCTCTTGTTTGGCTGGTAAGAGATCCAAATTCAGTCATTTTGGCAACATTCATTTGCCTCTCTTGGACCACACAGGCATTCAGGAGTTTTACAAGATGACTGGAAAATGGGGGAAGGGCTCAGTTCTTCAGTCAGGTATGACTCTGATGACACGTTCAGTAAACAAGCCAACCTCTTCGTGAAGGTAGGTAGTTCCAAAGGAATCTTTGCTAAGTCCTTCAAGATCAGTCTCCCTAGATGTGCCATGTACTCAACCAACCTCTCCCAGTTTCTTCCATATTCTTGGAGTTTCAGAGAGGACTGAAGCAGAGATCCTTGTTAATTCTGGGTCCAGTAGCCATCCATCTCCTTCGCAGTTAAGACAATCATCTTTCTCTACTTTGATGCCTCTGCCCCCGCCCCTTCTGCATCTTCTCTCATTACTCTGCCTCTCTCTCCAGCTTCCAGCATAACTCCTCAATAAACTGAGGCTTTTGAAACCAAAAGCTGGAAAGGGAGGTTATCTTCAGATAAAAAAAAGAAACACAAATTCTGGCTACTTTTTGGAATTAGAAAGGGAGTAAAATAAAGATATCAAAGTAAAAATAGTTCTTTCTAATCCTTCCATAGCAATGAAAAAAATATATATATCTCAATAAATTATCCTGTTCCATGCTCCACTCTTAGGACCATCATGAATATACTCTGTATCTTAATGATTATGAATATGAGTATGTAAAAATAATGGCCAAGTACAATTCTTTATTATCAAGAGGGGCCCCTGGAACTGATGCAGTATCCATTCATCATTTTGTAGGACGTGAAATTAAGAACCAGAGTGGGACATCCCCATTCTTACCATCACATACTTTTACCAGTACAGCATTCCTTGTATTAGAAAAATTCAAATGCTTTTCCTTATGAATAGGAATAAATAATTCTAATGAAAACCAAAGATTTTTTTAAAGTTACAACACTGCCAAAGTTGATTATAATTTCAGAGTAATTTGCACATAGCTCTTGCATGATATAGACCTAAACCTTAGTTAAAATGAATCAATAACACATTAAATAATGACATATAACAACTTCTTTTTATTTCAAATTACTTCAAATTAGAACATTCGTCCCACCTCTCTACCCCACCTTACAAAGACAGCAGAAAATCAAAATGTTTAGCTAGGAATAAATGATGTTTATGTTTTCTTTTTAATGATGTAATGATAGTTTGAGGGCCCATTTTCCTGTGGGATCTCCCTACCTGTGCTGTACCTATGGCAACCGTGGGCAAATAACATATCTGATGTGTCACCCTCTTCAGAACTCCTGGACAAAAGAGAGAGAACCAGCAGTTATTAAGCTGTATGTGGCAAAACAAAAACAAAGTCATAATTATTAGGCTCATTTTGATATGGGATTTATAATACAATTGGGCTAAGAATTTTTAATAGGCAATCCAAACAGATAAAAAATTTCAGAGAGAGAATTCCATATTGAATCATTAAATTTGCTATAACAATATACTTAACCAACTCTTCATCTTGAATTTTCAGACCCAAGCTCTTAAGTATGACTATTGTACTACAGTTACTAATTGCATATTCATTTTCAAGAAAAAAAGAAATAATTAAGCCCAAAATTCTTTCTATTTTGAACTTCCTAAAACTGTTTCATCTTGTATATACGGGGCTTGATAGTAATTTAAGGTTTTGACCATCCTAGTATTATTAATAATAAGTATAGCTAAATGCATAGCTATAAATCTTATTAAGTATCAAGGAGAAATATTTCATAAGTTGAGTGTCTCTAGAAAAGCATTATTGCAGATTACGTGTTACTATTATTTATTCATGTAGGAGTTACTTCAGAATAACCATCTTGAGTCTAGAATTAATGTTAAGAATGATGAGAAATGAAGAAGAGGTGATACGTTATTTGTCTGCAAGAAACGAAAAACCTAATAGGGGACATAAAACCAAAAGAAAAATCTTAAGTGTTGTAAAAGTGTAACTAACTAAGGGCTTTAAGAAGGTAATCTCTTCCAGCTGGAGAGATTAGGAAAACCTCTTGGGAGGAAGTGGCCTTCAGACTGGATATTGGTGGACATGATTTCAACAGGAAGAAATTTAAAGTCATTGTTGACTAAAGAAAGAACACTGAAGCAGGGCAGAACTATTTATTTGAAATGGTGAATTTTTTTTTTTTTCTTTCAGTGGAGTTTTTACTATGTCAGGGACAGGATGGAGATATGACTGAAAAGAGGGTTAGGGGCATATTTTTGAAGATTTTGTTTTCTATGATCAGGAACTTAGAATGTATCATGTAGAAAATGATTAAGTAAAAGATTTTGAAGACAAGGGTGTCTAATGAGGACTTCAGAAAGATCCAGCTGCTAATGTACAGGGAAAAGAGAGATGAAGAAGACTCAAGGGACACTGGATGCAGTTTTGAATGGGACTGAGCTAGGGCGGGTGGAAGAGGGAGTGGGCACTTTAAATACAAACTCCAGCAGCATGCATTTGTTTTCTTCCAGGAAGATAGCATATTGATAAGATATAATGATGTAGTTACAGAAGAGTGATTTTTTAAACTACTGCTAGATGATAAAGCGACATTAAAAGATGAAATTCAAGTATCTAAGTAATGTTTTAAAAACTTTAATGTGCGTAAATATCACCTGGAGTTCTTGTGAAAAATATGGATCTCTAGGCCTCAGCCCTAGAAGTCTTGAAACAGCTGTGCTGAGAGAGACTGAGAATTTGTATTTTAGCAAGTGCCTCAAGTGATCATAATACAGGTGGTTTGCAAATCATTCTTTGACACTGGTTGGAAAATATCAGGGTAACAGTAGAAGGAAATATGTATTGTCCACTTCACATGTGAGACACTTGGCTAAATGCATATACAAACAGTCTCTCCTTTCACCCTCATGATAATTCTCCAACTTACAGAAAACCAAGAACTAAAGGGATTTCACAGAACTTTGAAAGTCATAGAGCTAGTAAGTGATGCATATGAATTAAAGATGGTCAGATTTTAGAAGTCGTATTAGAGTAGATCATGATATTAAAGATTGTTGCTTTTGTCTTTCCTCCTATACTGTCTCTTTTCAAAACTTTCAACAAATTGGGACCAGTGCCACATTTAACAAGATTGTCTGATTAAATTTACGCCAGTAAAAAATTTTCATTCCTCAGTAGAGAAAGACCAGCTGGAACATAATCAGTCATCATAGTGGGATGCCCTAGATATGAAGATGCCCATCCTACCAAGAATAATACATATGCACATAGCAGTAATTTTAAAATAAATATAGAAAATTTCTACAGCATGTGTTATTATAACCATTTAAGTAGAAACACAAGAACTTTAAAGTGGGACATTATCATTGCCTTGAATGTTTTTCTCTCACTGTCTTAAAATTGACATCTCAAAATAAATTCATGATCTTAAAACCTAAGCATTAATTGTCTAAAGAAATGGACCACGATAAAACATGCTAAAGGCCAGTTTTAACTTCATTCTTCTTAACTATCTCTTGGCTCGAACTACTATATTTTTAGACTGGTGGGGTAGTTATTTATTTACGTTTTCTATGACAATAGAAGCAGTATTAGCTTATGTTGCTTCAAGAAAAGGAAATGAATTAAATATGTTACGGGCCATATTCAGAGTCCTATCAACCCAGTACAGACAATAATTCTCTCCACTTTGAGAAACAGGCATAAAGAGGGATTTTTATCCCCTTCTAAAATTTAAGAAGAAACGAAAAACAACAACAAAATGTCCAGAATTGGAACATGCCATTGATATTACATTTGCTATATCATCAGTCATAATTTTGCAGTTTTAAACCCAACTATTCATTGGTATGTGCTCTTGAAGGTGATGACTGAGCAAAAGGTAATCACAAGATATTGTCACTTTAAACTGATAGTAAAGATTTTATTTGCTTTTCTTATCAGTTGACATTCTTTCATGTAATGACATTTCTTCCTTGCTCCTGCAAATGAAGTTGCTAGTGTTAGAAAAAGTCCCTTTTAATTTCAGACTTAGTAATCAAAGTCAATTTATGAAGCTTTTATTATTATTTTCTAGGCCTTTTAAATGTGGCTTTTATTTAAAGCTTATTTAGAACTGACTGTGTCCCAGACACTATGCTAGGGCACTAGTGACTACTGACTTCTTTGCTTTTCTTTCCGTTTGAATATAGCTTGCTGTTTATCTTCTTATATGCTCAAGGAACTTATTACCCCTTAAAGAATAAGGAAAAAATAAAAGCCTACTCAGTACCTTGAACAGAAAGTTTGATATATGATGAAGAATTAAAATGAGAGTTGCAGAATTTCTTTAATTCCCTTAAAACAATCATTTGTCATAGGTGCTGGACATTGGGCCTTGACAGAAGGTACATCAGATAACCCTCCAAGGACCCATTCCCTACTTTTGTCCTCTGGTCTACACTTCCATGTAAACTTTTTGATTACTTGATAATGTGAAGAGAGCCAGACAGCTGTATATAGAAATGGAAGACTGAAAAGAGAGCTCCAAAATTATATTTTAGGATATGATTATTTATTGAGAAACCAAAGAGAATCAGCTGAAATTGTTTAAAACCAATGTATAAATATGAAAAGTGGATACAAATAGATACTTCTAAATCAGTAATAATCTTACATTTAATAAAAAAATACTTGGAGAATAAAAAGAATATCCCACTCTTGATAAAAAAAAAAAAAATCCAGTAATGAACCTAAAAAATGGACAGAACTTACATAAAAAAAAACATAGAAAATTAGTATCTTTTTATATAACTAGTTTGCATAAATGGAGAGATAACAGATGTGAATACTCAATATTGCAAAGATGTCGATCCATTCCAAGTGAATATATAAATTTAGCACAATTCTACGCAATATCCCAATTAGATTTTTCTTATAAGAATATGTCCAAAATTTTTGTTTCAAGAAAAGTATTTGAGGTAAAATTTAAAATGTGTTTTATATTATTATTAATTAATACATTGTGATATGAGTATTAACACAAATTAACACAAATTAACAGGCAGATAATTGAAATGTAAAAGAAAATCTAGAAATGTAACAACATATATAATAATCAAATATGATGAAGTAGTGTTTGAGTT
Source organism: Pteropus vampyrus (assembly GCF_000151845.1). Classification (NCBI taxonomy): domain Eukaryota; kingdom Metazoa; phylum Chordata; class Mammalia; order Chiroptera; family Pteropodidae; genus Pteropus; species Pteropus vampyrus. The sequence continues at coordinate 6,100,506 of NW_011888785.1, read as the reverse complement.
AGAAGGAAACAATCAAATATTTGGTATTGAGATAATCAGCTAATCATTTAGAAAAACATATATGAATAGTTTCCAATCTCATACCTACAACAAAATAAATAAAAACAGTTAAATAAAAATTAAATTAACGTGATACTATTTTTCTATTAACCGGGTTTGACAAAAAGTAAAAGCAATGATGGAATAAGAAATTTGGCAGTATGTACCAAAAGGTTTAAATTACACACATGGGCTAACAATTCAATTTTTTAAAATTTATATTAAGAAAAAAAGTGTCAAGTGTCATATATGTATTTGTATGTGTAAGAATTTATTGTATTTTTTTTTAACAGGGGAAAATTAGAACTGACTAAATGATTCACAATTGAGGATTTATTTGATAATTGATGACGCAATCATGCCACAAAATATTACATAATGTTTTAGAATGGTGATTGGAATGTTTATGCAATGTGCCAACATTTTCATGTGTACATAAATAAAAATTTTAAAATATTTACAAATACACATGTCTTGAAGGAAATACATAGAAAGTTTAACAGTGGTTATCTCTTGGTTGTAAGAATACCAATAATTTTCCTTTTTCTCATTCAGCTTCTCTAAGTTTTCTTATTTTCAAAAATAAATATAGCCTACTTTTAAAATACAAAGGACACAAAATATATTCATTATTTTCCCTGTCCTGGAAAATAAAGCACACAGAAAACTAAGAAAATAAGTACTCTCTCATAAAAGCTAACATGTCATTGCCACTCTGATGGCCTTGCTACCCACATCAATCTTGAAGGAATGAATTTCCAAGTTATTGGTACCAGGACTCATTTACTGAGCTGTAAAGACCATTCAGTATTTTAAGGTATCACAGGAGCCCATTTGACCTGAAGGATCACAGGAAATTCTGTTAACTCTATTATATCCATTTTTGCTATGGGAGTTGGATAATACCTTTGCATAAGACAAACTTAGAAGGAACATTCAAAAAGATTTTTAAAACCTCAAGACCCAATATAGTTTCCACTCTTTTCCAAATTTAAACTTCTTTTATCATAACCCACCTAACAAAAGGGCAAGTGGAAACTTTTCTGATGTTTGTCATATCACAGTTTCTAACTTTTCCTTGATATACCATAGCCTATAAATTGGTCACCCCATGCAATTTCAAAGCCTAGATATCTTGATCATAATACGATGATCATGTACAAAATCTCTGCAGCCAGTACTTCTGGATTCATACTCTGGCTTTGCCTCCTAACCAGTTGCAGAACCTTGACTACCCCTTACAGACTGAGGATCTGGATTCTATATGAATTTTTCTGATTTTTAATGCTAACTCAAGTTTTGTTTGTTAATATTGTGCTGTTTAAACCTAATACATATGTAGGAGGGTCTAATCCTTAGGCCTCCACTTTATTGATCTTTGTGACCTGCAGAATCAACTTTAAACTCCTTAGTTTGGCATGAGATCCATCTTTGATTTAACTCTATTTTTCCTCATTGATTTCTTCAACTTCCCAGGCTGCTTTCAGTTTTTCATACACAGCACACACCTTGATGCCTGTGCACACTACATCCTTCTGTCTAAAATTCCATCTCAGTTCTGCTTCCTTCCTGGACACAACTTTTCTCACCTAGAACACAGGACTACCTTACGCAGGAAGTATTTCCAACCCTTAC
>NW_011888785.1:6081326-6098782 GCF_000151845.1 Pteropus vampyrus | reverse complement strand
ACTCTCTCATAAAAGCTAACATGTCATTGCCACTCTGATGGCCTTGCTACCCACATCAATCTTGAAGGAATGAATTTCCAAGTTATTGGTACCAGGACTCATTTACTGAGCTGTAAAGACCATTCAGTATTTTAAGGTATCACAGGAGCCCATTTGACCTGAAGGATCACAGGAAATTCTGTTAACTCTATTATATCCATTTTTGCTATGGGAGTTGGATAATACCTTTGCATAAGACAAACTTAGAAGGAACATTCAAAAAGATTTTTAAAACCTCAAGACCCAATATAGTTTCCACTCTTTTCCAAATTTAAACTTCTTTTATCATAACCCACCTAACAAAAGGGCAAGTGGAAACTTTTCTGATGTTTGTCATATCACAGTTTCTAACTTTTCCTTGATATACCATAGCCTATAAATTGGTCACCCCATGCAATTTCAAAGCCTAGATATCTTGATCATAATACGATGATCATGTACAAAATCTCTGCAGCCAGTACTTCTGGATTCATACTCTGGCTTTGCCTCCTAACCAGTTGCAGAACCTTGACTACCCCTTACAGACTGAGGATCTGGATTCTATATGAATTTTTCTGATTTTTAATGCTAACTCAAGTTTTGTTTGTTAATATTGTGCTGTTTAAACCTAATACATATGTAGGAGGGTCTAATCCTTAGGCCTCCACTTTATTGATCTTTGTGACCTGCAGAATCAACTTTAAACTCCTTAGTTTGGCATGAGATCCATCTTTGATTTAACTCTATTTTTCCTCATTGATTTCTTCAACTTCCCAGGCTGCTTTCAGTTTTTCATACACAGCACACACCTTGATGCCTGTGCACACTACATCCTTCTGTCTAAAATTCCATCTCAGTTCTGCTTCCTTCCTGGACACAACTTTTCTCACCTAGAACACAGGACTACCTTACGCAGGAAGTATTTCCAACCCTTACTTTATCTAAGCTAGATTTTCTTTCTCAGTTTTCTAGAGTACCACATGTATTGCTCAATCATAGCCCTTAGTAAATTATTTAGCAGTTGTCAATTTGTCTTTCTATATTAAACTACAAACTCTCTTAAGACAAGCACTGTGTCTCATATTCTAAGTTTCTAGCACAGTTCCTTACCCCAAATAGCAACAATGAACAAATTCACACTTAAGTGTTAAATTCTTAACACTTAAGTCTTAAGTGTTGCCCATTTTCTGGTATTTGTATTTATTGTGTGTCCCTTACCTTTTATCAATGAATAACACTAATGGTCAAATTCTTGTCACTTTATTACATCATTTCTTCAAGGCAAACTATTCCCTGCTCTATATATTTTAGTACACCAAAGCACACAGATCATGAAAGATTCTGAATTTTTGATCATGAGCATTTTGTTTTCATGTTAGCCTTCTTCTTTTTTTTGTTCTCTGGTAGGCTATTGAAATGTACAGAACCTAAATGAAAAAGGATAGAAGAGGAGCCACTTGTAAGGAATATGGGTAATTTATGAATCTGATAAATTGTTCTGAATATTTGAGAATTGGGTATTTAGCACTACTAAATTGAGAACAAACATTTGTATTATAAATGCTTTAAGTTTCTATTAAGATATTTCCCAATCATTTAGGCATAAAAACTTCAAAATGAAGACCTTTAAATAATTCTCTAATCTCAGTTAAGACTAAACTTTTTTTTTCTTTTTTTTTCTTTTTTTTTCTTTTTTGGCTGTTCACAGGAGATATGGAAAGGATCAAAGGATCAAATAACTAAAACATAAAATTTGCTAGTATTTTAATCCAGTAGTGGCCGGAGCCGGGGAGCCTTTTAGTTTTACTATAGTCCATCTCCTCATCTGGCTTCCAACATTATAGCAAATCTGTCCTAATATTTCTTCCTAATCTCAAAGCCCTGTTCAGAGATTTTCAATAAATGAGATTCTCAATAAATGGTGTAGACTGTCTCATCAAAATTGCATGGGCATGTGTATTAAAAATGCCTTGGTAAAACTGCAGATTTGGGGCACTATTCCAAACCTACCAAATCATTTGTGCATATTATGGGCAAAGAATCTTCATTTTTCACTAGCTCTCCAAGTGGTTCTTACAACAGAATCTGAGAATGACTGCTAGAGATAAGGGGAAAAAATACTGTGCAGTGCTACATAATTGTTGTGAAGGTGACAGAAAATAAAAATAACATCAGTTGCATATACTGAATCATAAACTATAATTTTATTTGTTTTGCAATAGTAAAAAGTCACAAATATTTCCTTAATAGATTTAAAAATACGGAGAGAGAGATTGAGTCTTGTAATAAAGAACTTTATGGCTCCCTCATAAGATTGTGCTCCTACTTGGCTTTTTTTTTTTTTTCAGTCAATACTCAGGGTAGAATTTTAAAAATCTGTTTTTAGTTTAAAAATAATTATGACAAACTAGTTTCTTCCTCGAAATTACATGCATTTTTTTTTTTCATGGAACGACTTTCTATTTCCAACTTTTGCTTCATTTTCTGGCAACTACTTATATTCTTTAAATGAATTATCAGCACGCAATGCTCCTATTATTTTTCCTAGCTTAAAGAACTCTCTTAACCACACTTATTCTTTAAGTAACCACTTGTTTCCTCTCCTTCTCTTTACAGCAATAATGCATCATATATTTTTTCTATACTTAAAAAAAATTTTCCTCTACTTATTCTTTCTTCAATTCACCCTGTCTATCAGATTATCTTATCAAGGTCACCAAGCAACCTGACTTCCACGTTGCTAAAACTAATGGTCCATTCCCAGTTCTGAATGGTATCTGACCTGTCAGCAGCATTTGACGGATGTATTTAAGCATGATGTGTTGAAACAAATTTTTCTCTTGACTTCCAGAATATTACATTCTCCTGGTCTCCTTATTTTTTTTAGTTTATTTCCTCTCAGGTTTCTTCTGATGGATTCTCCTTAGCTCCCTGACCTGTAAATTTTGGGGCTGACCCCCAGTTTGATCCTTAGAACTTTTCTTTTCTGTTGATATATAAGCTTCTAGATGGGCTTATACATTTTCGAGGCTTGGATACATAGGTAGTCTGAATATTCCCAAATTCATATTTGCAATTAGGCCCTCTCCCTTGATCATCTGACTCATACATTCAATTGATGAATTAAAGCTTCACTTGGATGTCTATTAGGCATCAATGAACTGGCCTCAAACTGAGCTCCTTATGTTCACCACCTCCAAACTTCCTTATCACATAGCTTTCCATACTTCTATAGATGCAGATACGTCTTGTCTGATACTTTAGAGACATTCTTAACTTTTTCCCTTCTTTCTAATAACTCAGCAAATCCTCTTTGCTCTTTCTTCAAATGTTTCAGATTCTGACCACTTCTTATAACTTCTACTGCTTATACCTTAGTTCAGACTTCTATCTTCTTACTTGAACTAAAGCAATAGCTTCTTAACTCTGCTCTGGACTGAATGTTTGTTTCTGCTCAAATTCATATGTTGAAATCCTAACGCCCAGTGTAATGGTATTAATAGGTGGTATCTTTGGGAAGTGGAACCCTCATGGATGGGGTTAGTGCTCTTATAAAAGATCCCAAGTGTTTACTAATTCCTTCCACCATGTGAGGATATAACAAGAAGTCAGCAGTCTGCAGCCCAATACCAGTAATCTGAACCTGACGATGCTGGCACCCTGATCTTAAGACTTCCAGCCTCCATAACTGTGAGCAGTACATTTTTGCTGTTTATAAGCTAGCTATCCAGTCTATGATATTTTGTTATAATAGCTTGAAAAGACTAAGACACTCTTCTTCTTGCTTATGTCCTTATTCCCCTAAAACCATTCCCAATGCAGTAGCAAGAATAATCTTTTTAAAATGTAAGTCACCACTCTCTGTCCAAAATTTCCAATAGCTTTCTCTCTCTCCTAGAAAGATGAAAAATAATCACAATGTCCTATAAACCTTAGGTCATAGATAAGTCATCTTTGGCTATATAACAACTTACCCACGAACTTAGAGACTTAATACAACAAACATTTATATATCACAGCTTTTGTAGGTCAGGAATCTGGGTGCAACTTAATTGGTTCCTCTGGTTCAGGATCTCTTAGAAAGTTGTAATCAAGGTATTGACAGAGGCTGCTGTCTCCTAAGAATCCACTGTGGAAGATGCACTTTCAGTCTCAGTCGTGTGGTTGTTTTTAGATGTCAGTTCCTTGTTGACTGTTGGATGGAAGCTTCCCTCTGTTCTTGCCACAGGCTTCTCCTTAGGTCAGTTTGCAAGATGGCAGCTGGCTTGCATTAGATAGAGCAAGTATGATAGTAAGAGAAGGCAAACAAATTTGAAACCAGCGTCTTTCGTAACCTAATCTTGGAAGTGATAGCCCATGATTTTTTCTGTATTTTCTTCATTAGAAGCAAGTCACCAAGTCCAGCCCACACTAAAGCACTGTGTGGTAAACAAGAACATGAATACCAGAAGGTGGGCAAAATTAGGATCCAACTTAAAAGCTTCCCACTGCAAATGAACTGTGCCTCTTCCATTTCACATTTGACTTTCACTCCTGCAATTTTCCTTTTGTGCACTCTGTTTTAATTATGTTGGCTCCTTTGTTATTTCATGTGTCAGCAATATCTTCTCAGACCATTTGGGCTAGATACATAAGGAAATTTTTTTCTTTTTAAAAGTTGTATTTAAGTGCTAAGAAGTTGTCCGAAGCAACAAGGATGGTATTGACCTCATGTCAGCTTCACATAAAACTACTGTTGTCCTGAAATCAGTAGCATATTTAGTCTTGCTGCTGAGAGTGGGCTATGTAATTAACATATTATCATGAATTTAAAGCATCGTGCATGGTGGAAAGTATCTCAGGAGTCATATGGAGCTGGCTTTGTGAACTAAAAGATTCTCTTGACCAGTTACAATTTTATCAGCAGGTAGGAAGTGAATCTCAATGATCCCAGAGCTTGTTCATTAGTTAAGAAAAGAATGTCACGGTGGCAACAATGCTCAGAATAATCAGAAGAGAAATTCTATGTAAAAAGTTAAAGTATGAATTCAAATGAAAAACAAAAAACTTAAGGCTAAATATAAACCTTTTAGAGTGAACTGCTATGAAAGGTAATGAGATAGAGCTTCACAAGAACTTGAAAGGAAAGCCATAGACAACCTGTAAAGTCTTTATAAATGAAGTGAAAAGTTGGTATAATAGGATATGGGTAAAATATACCATTATTACAGGAGCAAGACCAGAGTTGTGGTCCTAAATTGTGACTGTAAAACAATATACATCATCAGTCTGTTCTGAAGGAATAATGATAGGAAGTGAGGTTTAAACGACACAAATATTATAAGAATTCCATTTTGATAACGTAATTGTCTTTGTTCAACCAGATCGTTCATTAGTCATTTTTTATAAATTCCTTCAAAGGTAAGGCCTTGCAGGTTTCCAATTAACTTTATAGATACCTCATCACTATTCAATAATTAATTTCAGCTCAGCAGATAATGACAGGATCTTCAACAACAGCACTGCATTTTCCTGACCATTACACTATCTACAGATAATTTGATTTTTTTAAAAAAGTGACTGAATACTATGTTTATTTAGAGTATTTTTAAAATTACTTTACTATCTTCCAAAAGACATTTAAGCTCATTTAATATGAAATCATATTTTCTACTTAAATATCAAGATAAAATTTGTATTATAATTACTAGTGTAAGTTATCAAACTCTAAGGAAGACTATTTAAAAAGAAGTAATTTTGTCATATTATTAAAAGGTTCAGACCTTTTAAAATTCTTATTCTGTAAAAATTTTACTCTAAGTTAGATTACTAAGGCAAACATTCCCAATTTCTGTATAGTGCATAAATAGTAAGGTTTTTAATATTATATGTTAATAGGACGGGATCATGGTTTTGATTAAATGCATTTAATACTAACTAATCATATTCGGAGTTCTCTTTGCCTAACATTGTTTACTTGACATTTAAAAATTAAATAGGAAGAAATGCAATGAAATCTATGCTACACATTTGCAATTGATAGTTTATATTTGGTCTAAAAGGGATAAAATTTATAGTCCTGAGTGACAATTTTATGTAACAAAGCATGAGAATATAAAATTCCATTCAAATCTCTTTCTTATCACTATTCATGAAAACGGCATTTCTCGGCGGGGAAAGCTAACAGTGATATTACATGGTGACATTATTTCAGAAGAGTTGTCTACGATGCAGAATATCTAATTTTTTCACACATGAGTAAGGACTATGTAAAATTTAGCATTTAATTTGCATTCTATATGTAATATTTTAAAGGGCGAGGTTAAGTATTTTTTAAATTATAATAGCCTAAAATTAATTTAAAAATAAGAATTTAATATTTATGTACTTCTTTTCTTCCAAGTCTTTCCAAATAGCATTTCCAAAAAGAATAGTATATCTTGATATCCTAAAAATACAAACACTATTATTGCTGCTTTAGTAAAAAGGAAACTGGAGCATGGAACTGCATAAATGATTTTTCTAAGGCAACCCAAATAAAGTATAGAAGTAGAAAAATCATAATACAGCCACAGCTTTAGTATTCTTCATTTTAGTGCTTGACACTGTTCTTTTAAATATTAAAACCAGTGGAACAGCCTAATAACATTATGTGCAAGGGAAGAAGCTGTTAACTGTATAGTTTTTACAACCTTAGAGAATCACAGGCAATGCAAGGCCATGCAATTCAATCCCCTGTCTTTATGGACAAGGAAACTTAAATCTAGAGGGATTGTGACTTGCCCAAGGCCATAGAGTATATTAATAGCACAGATGAGACTCAAACTCAGGTGTCCTTTATTCCCTGTACAGTGTGGTGTCTACCATGATTAAAGGAAAAGCATTTAATCAGGTTCTTAGATACTTTGATTCCTTATGTAATTAATGATATTAAGAGTTTCATTATAATAGATTTTGACTTTAATATGTTACAAGTAAAATCTATACACAAGACATTGTTTTTGCCTTTTATACTTGAGGCAGCATAATCTTTTTTACTTAATTGAGAAATAAAGATAAAACATTTGCTGCTCTTCATATTTGATTCTCCACTTATTTATTTTTTAACAAAATAAGTAACAACTCTTGTATTCCTGGAGCTTAGCCATATAAAGCAGGTATAAGCAAACTTTTTCTGTGAAGGCCCAGATAGTAATTGTTTTTATAACTACTCAATTCTGGTGTAGCTAGCAGTGTTTATAGCACCAAGGCAGCCATAGACAACGTGAGTGAATGGAAGTGTCTCAGTTCCAATAAAACTTTATTGACAAAAACAGGCAATTAGCCCATGGGCTATAGTTTGTTGACCCTAATCTAAAGCATGATGATTGAAGATGAAGGCCCAAGATAATGATATACTGTGGCATTTCAGTTCAGGAATATTTCAGTTCTGCTAATAAAATCACCAAATCACCATTAAAGTCTGAGAGTTCTAGTTTTTATAAGTGATATCTATAGACCTGCTGAGTTGACATATCTTTTTTAAAAATAAACTTATATTAACCTTTTTGGACTTTGTTTCCTCTTTCTCTCTCTCTTTCTCTCTCTCTCGTTATCTTAGTGTTATCATTGGCATTATTATTTTTATTTATTTTTAGGCAAGAAAATTAGACAATATATGGGGTTTAAAGAGCACATTATTTGCTTTCTTAACTTAAAAACAAATAATTCTAAACTTTTGACCCCAATGCCCATTTGTCTCATTGCTCATATTTGCCTCTTGAAAATCCCAATGAAATGCCAATAAAAGAATTTAAAAAGGTAAAACTTGCAAAATTGCAGAGAACTGGAGGAGAGAAATTGATAGGTGAGAATTCTAAGCACATATTTGGAGGCTTGGAGGCAGAAGGAGTGGTGGTGACTCACTTAGATCAGTGGAGGAAGCTAAGTGGAAGGCACTGGCCGTGAGTAAAGAATGGGCCAATCCAAACTTCAAACTGCAAAATTCTGGCTCCCCAGCATTTGAAGTTAATAACTCTCAGCACTTGAAGTTAATAAAGAAGTTACGACGTGGGGAATAGTAGTGACAATAGGATATTGGTTTATGATTTGCACATAAAATGTATAATTGCCTCCTCCCCATCTTCAGATTTCCAACTCTCTCACAGCCCTGCATCCCTTCAATGCCTCTATAATCAGTAGGGACTGGAAGTTTACTCTGAAGAAATTGTGACAGAGATATAATAATGAGAAGTTTAGAGCTTAGGGACATCTGTCCAGCGGGAGAGCTGGAGAGGGCAGTGGAATGGAAAGCAAGTTACAGTCAGCACAATGAATACTCTAGGCTTTGTTTCCCACCTTTCTCTCAGAACACCAACCATAAATCCTGAGGAGACTTCTCTTGAGAATTCAATAGTCTTGAAGAAAAAAGAGAAAACACAAAAATAGTATATATTGACATATGAGGGTCCCGATTACTCAATTTAAGCACTCAAACTTTTTTCCCTTTCTCTCCTCTCCAAACTCTCTCCACCCTCCATAGTTCCTATCAGCTTTTCAGCATCTTATTGCTAAATGTGACTTGTTAGCTACTTCTTGTAATAATCACCAATTATTTAAAGAAAGTATCTGGCATAAAAAAAGAAACCAAACAAAAAATTAAAAACAAAAAACAAGTCCCTTAAGAAGGAACCTAGAGGAAACAGACTCAACACAGAATATAGATGAAAACTTACATTTAATATGATTAGAGAGAGAAGAATATTTATTATATCTCTAAAATGGGAACATTTATCTCTATAAAGGAACAGTGATAGCAAAAAGAGAAACCTCTTAAAATTAAAAAGATGATACAAAGAGAAAAATCTCATAAATTAAAACAAAGAAGTGAGAAGAAAGAAAAATAATAAACTTCGGGGATTGATCCTAAATGACTGATGTTCGACTAATAGAGTTTCCAGAAAGAGACAAGACAAAAGGAGATAAATTATCAAAAAAAAAAAAAGAAAAAAGAAAAAACATTTGAGAAATTATTAATATTTCAAAAGAAATCGATTAAGTATCAAGCATATTTAATATTTTCATAGTATTTTATATATAAAGAATGATTATAATGGAGATCAGAAAATGTGATACCTTAAAATTTAGAGCAATTTTAAAACTTCTATAACAGAAATGATGTATATATAATGTAGGAGAGGCCAATTTTGATCTACCCTGCTTTAGACAGATTGTAAATAGGAACACCGTATTCTGCATTGGGTGCTGTACTTTCAAAGGAATTGATACTCCAAAGGATGGAGTTATAAATGGGTCATGGGCAATTTGCTGTATTAGTTATTTATTGCTGGGTAACAAAACACAACAATTTTGTGGTTTCAAACGATGATCATTTATTTGCTCATGACTCTGGAGGTGAGCATGTTAAGGTGGACTCAGCTGAGCAGTTCTGCTGGTCTAATCCGGGGTCATTCTTGCACTTGTAGTCATTTGATGGCTAGACTGGTACTGAATGCCTCCTTCATGCGTCTGAAGATTGGTGGTGGCTGAGAGCTGAGCTATTCTCATCCTCAGGATGACTAGCCCAGACTTCTTTACATGGATGTCTCAGATTCCAAGAAAATATGATTTCATGTTAAGCAGTAAGGCTTCTTGAGCATTATACTCAAAACTCTCCTAACATCACTTGCTGTATGCTATTGGTCAAAGCTGGTCTCAAGGCCAACCAAGATTCAAAGTGGCAGAGAAATTCTTCTGTGACAAGTTGCAAAGTCATGTGCATACAGAGATGGGAAGAATCTACAACCATTATTTTGCAATATACTCAATTTACCTCAAACCATGTCATATGAGGAATGAATGAAAAATTAGATATGGTTAGCCTGCAGTATAGTACAGGAGCTATGGTAATTACTTTTGGACATTTGAAGTATTGTAATGCGGAGGGAATGCTACGCTTCTTTTTTATAGATGCTGTGAGTCAAGTGAAAAATGTATACAAAAGTTTCAGAGAGCCCACTTCTGCCCAATACATGGAAGAACTCTCTAAAAGTTGTGAGATGTTCTGTTACAGGAAGCCTTTAGCTATATGTCAAACCACCGTTTGTTGAGGTTATGGCAGAAGGGATGTGTGTATAGAATGACTAAAGGCTACATTTTCATGTCTCTTCCAGTGCTGGATCCCCAAGTGTCTTTACAATTTATACAGCGTGTAAGAACATGGTTGGGACTAGATATTATATTAAGGAGTAGACTGTGAATAAATGACTTACTTCAGTAAGTTTATAAATAGGGAAAAGAACAAAAGAGAGGAGGAACAGAACCCGAGGTGATACTGAAACTCCAGGGGAGGAAAAAGAAGCAGTGCCAAAAAAAAATTAGAAGAGAAAAGAAACGAATATCAGAATCACTGATTTTATATGCTGTGCCATCTCAGCATTCATCTCCACATGTAAAATTTTGTACTCTATTCAGAATATTTATTTCACCTTATTCCTCCCTGATGCATAAATCTTTTTCATCTGAAAGTCCTATCTGCGAAGTTATTACTTGGTTTCAGAGTTATTCAGGCCCAAATGACTCCTTTCCCTCATAATTTTCCATTTATAATATCACCCTAGCTAGTATATCTTTCCTGAGAGGATAAATTACTACAACTGTGGGTTTAAAATCTGTGGTTACCTTCCAACCTTCTGCATTTTTAACTGAGTTTATATATCAGACTCTTCAGAGAGAAATATGACTAAACAACCAGGAGAAGTTTGCATTACCTAATCCAATTGTACATTAGTGGCGAGATAAAGATCAACTCTAGGTCAGATAAACAAGGTAGACAATTTCCTAAAGACTCTTGTGTCTCCTGCTTCTCTACTTAGCTTTTACCTGGGACTAACTCTAGTATGATAATGGTGACACTTATCGATAGAGAGATATCCACATTTTTATTAATCCCTCTCTACTAGTATGGTAACAAGACCTTTGTATTATAAATCTAGCAGATGGAAGACCACAGAAGGAATAAAAACAAAATTATCAATAAAAGATTAATTATAAAGAAGTATTTTAAAATGATTGTGAAAGCCTGCAGGTAAATCCAGTCAATCTAAAAGAGATAAATTTGGTAAAAGCAGGAAACATTATGAGCAAACAAGGCCTGAATGAAGTTCCTTTGCATTGGATATAGTTTGATGTGGGTGTGTCACTTGACTGACACAGGGTAAGCAAGGAGGAGGGAATTCCTGGGGCTTGGGAAGAATCCTTGGCTTAGACCCATGCATTCCTCCAGCTTTGCTACTAGACTATGACTGAACAATGTGCATGCATGTCTGCCTGCCTGCCTGGAAATCCCCTAGCTGGCACAACTGGCACTTATTTCTTTGAGAAATTTCTAGCAATGCAGATGTATATCCAAATACAGCGATGCCCAACCTTTTTTGGCACCAGGGACCAGTATTCCTATGAGAGTCTAATTCCTAATGATCTGAGGTGGAGCTGAGGTGGTGATGCTCGCGCTGGGGAGTAGCTGCAAATAGAAATGAAGCTTTGCTTATTGCCCACCGCTCACCTCTTGCTATGTGGTCCTGTTTTTAAAAGACCACAGATCGGTACCAGTCTGCGACCTAGGGGTTGGGGACCCCGTCCTAATATATCCAATTCTAGTATTTTCCTGTATTCACCAATCTTGACAATCTGTCAAAGTAATTTACAATCTTCCTTTTAAATTCTTCTGGATTCTTAGACGGCAATCTTTTGTGATAAGGTAACCCATACAGTGCTTTTCCTCCCGAGCTTTCTAAAAGAATCATAATTTGAAAATTTATATATACTAAATATAAAATAAATTTTAGTCATATATATTTATATTATATAATACATTTATTATATATAAATCGATAGACATATAAAAATATGACCATATACATTTCCAAATATATATACATATTTCTAATTTCTTTTCTTACATTATGAAGTTTTGAAAATCCTGAAAGTTTTTCAGGATTCTTTAAGTGAAGTTTTCTTCCTGGCTGCTGTTAGCTTTAGCTTTTGCCTCAGTTACCAATAATCAAAATGCCCAGCATTTTATTTAAATTCACAAGACAAGAAAAATATTAAGATTAAAGAAAGATGATAATATTTAACTCCAGGCCCTAATGGATGTATTTTTTCCAGCACATAAGCAAACCACACTTCAAATACTCACTGCATATTCCTCAGAATCAGCAAGCACACCTCTCACTTACTTGAGAAGTCACTAATTATTGTATTTGTTTGTCCACATGTTTAGGTTATTACTAGTGAACGAGTATTCATCTTCACAACAAATTTGGAAGAAATACGTCAAGTAAGAAGTAAAAGTTCCTTACACTCTTCCTCTAACTCCAAGCCTTAGACACAACCACTGTTAACTATTTCATACCTACCATACTTCCCAGCTCCCACTACTCTAATCTTTTATTATCCTCGTAAACTAGCATTATGCCATATATTTTCAGTGTGAAAATTTATATCACTGACATTGTTCCAGATCAACATAAATGGTTCTATCTCATTTTTTTTTTTACTTTTAGAACTTTTTATTAAACAGTAAAATATATACAAAAAGTGCACAAATAATTTTTGTAGTTCAGTGATCAATGGACTAATAAAGGTATAATTAGCATCCTCAAAGTCCTCAAGCGTCTTTCCAAGTATCGCAGTTCTTACTAGGATAACCACTATCCTAATTTCTAACACTATTGATTCATTTAGCCTGTTTGAAATGTGTGTAAATAGAACCATACCATATATGTTCATTGGTATCTGGTTGCTTTCACTATAATATCTGTGAGATTCATACATTTATGTGTAGCAATTAATTTTTACTAATGTGTAATATACTGTTGGGTGACTCTACCATAATTTATCCTTTTTATTGTTGATGAACCTTTTGGTTATAATTTTTGGATATTATAAATAGTGCTATAAACATTCTTAGACTTGTGTTTTGTTGAACGTAGCTATTTCATTATTTTAAATAGCTTGCAGAATATTCCTGTATTTTATTAATGATTTATCAATAGATTTGTATATTTTTAATATAAATGAAGATATTTCCTTGTATTTGTTTATTATTTTTGTCTCTTATTATTCCTGATTGTGTCTTGTTTCCAAATTATCTTTTTTTCTTTACCAGTCTTATAAGAAGACTGTATATTTTATTAGTTTTTTCAATGAACAAACTTTTGTTCTTGGTTGAGCCTCTATTGTACCTTTGTTTTTATTTCATTAAGTTCTGCTTATATCTTTAATATTTCTTCTGTGTTCTTTAGTTTTTATCTGCTTTTTAAATAAATTTACTTCTAGTATATTTTGTCAGACAGGTTGTTTAATTTTTATCATTAAATCTGTTATTTTATAATTTCTGAGATTCATGTCATTCAAAGGAAGTTGTTTCACATCTCCAAGGAAATAAAAGTAGTACCATATATTTTCTTCTAGTATTCTTATAACTTCTCTATTGTTGCTACTTATCTAGTCAATCTACTTGGAATTTACTTTTGTTAGGGTGTGTGTCATTTTCTTCCAAACTGGTCATTAATCATTCCAACGAGGTTTAGTAAATATTTTCCAAGTTTGATATCCTCTTTTGAAAACCATATATTTGATTCCAAAATGTATCTGAATTTATTTCTGGATTCTTTACCTCCTTTTCCTTAACTAGTTTTCAATTTATTTTGTGTTATTACACTGTTTTTAATTATAATAGCTTGATAGATTATTTTAACATTTAATACAAGTCTCTTATTATTGTCATTTTACTACAATTTCATAGCTATTTTCACATATCTATTTTCACTGATGAGCTTTATTTCTTTTAGGACTTGGTAATATGTGCATGCATTACAAAATTTATAAAAAGAAATACAGAGTAAACCAAGTCTCTTTGTCCATGTCTCTCCCAGGTCCTTAAACCTCTCACAAGAAACAACCTTCTCTTATCAGAGACATTTAATGCCATACCAAATCATAGATATATTTTCCTTTTATTCTCATAAAATAATAACATTTGTGATATACTTTGCCTTTTTTTCACTTATGACCTTGGGCATTTTGTTAACTTCATACATAAGAGGCTACGTCTGATCAAATTTAAAAATAATATTACAAATTTTGAACCAAGTCTGTATCATTGAAAACCCAAATACATGACCAAATGTCTCTTTCAAATGCTATTTCCAGTAACTTAAGTCCACAGAAGTAACACTTTGTCATGTCATATGAGATCAACATTCCCATTTAATCAAATGACAAATTAAGTCTACGGCCATGCCACCCTGAACATGCCCGATCTTGTCTGATCTTGTAAGCTAAGCAGGGTTGGGCCTGGTTGGTATTGGGATGGGAGACCACCTAGGAAGACTGGGTACTGTAGGTGTAAAGAAAAAAAAAATTAAGTCAATTTGGAGATAATATTCTTTAAAGGTGAAATATACCAACTTTTACCTCATCACATTGTATAGAGGAAATGCTAATTTAAAATACATGTATTATTTTCCATAAATTTAGACAAAATAATTATTCTCTTTCTGCTTCAGTTTCCTTATCTTCAAAGTGTGTTTCGAATGAAATAACTGGGATTACTATTAGCTCTTTGAAAAGTCTACTATTTTATTATTTCTCAAAGCAATTACTTCTTTTTAAATCAAACATAATAGATAATGTATCGGAAAGATAATGGAATATATCTTTGACTTCTTGGAAGAGGTAAACAATTTATATTTTAAAAGTTTTGTGATTATGGCAGATTCAGTGGCCTCAGCAGTAGCCAGCCATGGGCTGCTTAGCGAAGTATCACTATTAATATGATTTAACCCTTTAAACTTCCTTTTTCCATGTCTCCGGGTTCAAAATTTCATGTTCTTAAAATGGAATATCTGGATTGATTCAACTCAAGTCTCCAATCACCTCTGAAACAAGAGACAGGAGGTAGTCTCATTGCTGGAGCACTTTACTGTGGATTAAAGCTTTTATAACAAGACACCAGTGCCATGACCTTGACAGCTATACCAAGAGGTGTTTATTTGTCATATATTCTGAGTATAATTCTGTGTACTAAACACATCCTAGTTATTGTATTACATTAGGAGAGAAATTACTGGACACCATTATTAAGTAAATATTTTAATTTCACAAAGGGAATTTAGTAAACAGTACATTTGCAGTGCTTTATTTTTATATACACAAAATTCTTGAATTTTCTTTTGAGTTTACCTCCTTCTTTTTTTGATGTAGGATTACTGCCGAATGTAAGTTTGATTCCTTAAAGATATTGGAGTCTAAGAAAATGGAGTAAGTAGAACTGATTTCACCAGGAAGTCAAAGAATATAATTTCTAAGATAATACTCTCATGTTTATTATTACATAACTATTTATTTAATACATATGGCAGTTGGATTAAAAAATCAAGGCATGTTATTTTACTTATGTATGAATGAAGAATAATAATTTTTACCTATGAAAAGAGAGACAATTAGGATTAAATAATGCATTTAGGGGGATTTAGGAATAAAAATGTTAAAAATATGACATTGTAAAAATTCATTCATGGTCTAGCTATCCCTTAATAGTTTTACCAGATGGTTGCTAGGCTGTGAGTTCCCTAAGGACATGAATCAAATTCTTATCACTTATTATCCATTAGAAATTGTGGCAAATGATCAATGCTTGTGTATTTAATAGAAAAAAAATAGCCTTGGGGGGAAAGAGAAATGGAATTACAATATAAAATATACTTAAAATGAGACTAATAAAACCATAATTGTAAAGGTGAACTGGCATAGAACCTGAACAAGAATGCACATATATAAGAAATAGAATTGGGGGATGTGGCGGTCATAGCTGGACTGGCCCAGAAAACAGGCACTGGCAGGATGACTTGACCAGCCCTTAAACTCACTACCCCAGGCAACTGTCAATCTTCCTCTTTTTCTTGTGCCAGCCTGTCACTCTCCTCTGATTCTTTGAAACCATATAGATTGTACAACAGTCCAAGGAATATTTCTCTTTTATGGCCTTGAATCTTTAAATCATATTCGGTTGATATTTGACATACTCGTTGACAGCCTAAATGGATTTTTTAATAGTGTAGCTTAGATAAATCTTTCTTCTGTTGTAGGGGAGCCAAAAATGTTTTTATGGCTAACTCTAGCTTAATAAGCATCCAGAGTTTTAAAAAACTGCAACCATTTAATTTTTAATATGGATTGGTTCCTTTTGGTAATTAAAAACAAACATTTTGTAAAACTGCCAGCACATTAATCAAAATAATATAGGGTTATGTACATCAGGCATTTAAACATGTTTTAAACCTTTCTGAGATGGAATCATGAAGTAAAATTAAAATAGACTGAAACAATGTTCTTTATTGCTTAAGCCTGGTATAGACCAAAGGTCATATATGAAGTTCAGCTACGGCTACATAACATTCCAGTAGATTTTAAGGTTTACTTAGTAATACATATCTAAATATGTGTGTGTGTCATTATAATAACATGTAGCACCAAGAAATAAAAGACGTATGTATCATCTTGGTTATGTAGGCCTCAAAGTTTTTGTCACTTTGAGGTCAAGTTTGATCAATGGTGATGAAAATCTCTTTTGTTTTTCTCATTATGAGCAATGCTAATATGGTGCTCTTGAGTCAGGATCACAATGTAGCTAGACCTTTCTTGGCAACTTAGAGATAGAGACTTCGTCTTATCCAGAGAGCAAATAAAAGAGCCCTCCAAAGGAGTTTTCTTTCTTTCTTGTGCCTAGGTGGCTATGTTGTTAGTAAGCCCCCAGACGTAAGGATTATCAAGTATAATCACTCCAAGGCCTTCGGAATGGTTATGCTTTCTACAGATCAATGTAGTGTGCTGGTGTTTCATTCACTTGTATTATTTCTGTACTGCCAGGGGTACTCCAGAATTTTTTTTTTTTGCATTTTAGTCATTATATCAGAAAATTAGAAATCAAATACAAGTTATCTTACACTAGTTTGTAATAAAAATCAACATGTTAACATTTTAATTTTAATATTAAACATCATTTGTCTTACTCTTTTACTATTATCTTGCTAATTTTCCAACATTACATCCTAATAAACACACATACACATGCACACACGTGCACATACTCACATAATCTCCTATTGTGCCATCCTGGCAGCTCTTTTGATTTAATCAGACTCTTAGGTCATGAGAACATTAAGAATGATCAGACATTTTATTGAAATACTGAAGATCTTGAGTAGGCAAAGCAATCCTGAGAAAGAAGAAAAAAAAAAAAAAACAGGAGGCATCCCTGTTCCTGATTTAAAAGTATATTTAAAAATATAGTAATCAAAATAGGATGGTCTTGTCATTCACTGCTGATGATCTATGTTCCAGATCAATAACTGAAACCTCACATAACAAGAATACTAAGCATTTTCATTTCATAATAGGTTGTGGAAAGTGAC
>NW_011888785.1:6079272-6080176 GCF_000151845.1 Pteropus vampyrus | reverse complement strand
TGAAATACTGAAGATCTTGAGTAGGCAAAGCAATCCTGAGAAAGAAGAAAAAAAAAAAAAAACAGGAGGCATCCCTGTTCCTGATTTAAAAGTATATTTAAAAATATAGTAATCAAAATAGGATGGTCTTGTCATAAAAACAGACATGTAGATCAATAAAACAGAATGGAGAGCCCAAAAGGAAATCCATGAATACATGGTCAATTTGTTTTTGACAAATGAAGCTGGAATATATAATTGAAAAAGGATAGTCTTTAATAAATGGTGTTGCGAACACTGGATAGCCATATGCAAAAGAATGAAACTGGACACTTATCTTACAGTAGACACAAAAATCAACTCAAAATGTTTGATTAAAGATTTGAAAATAAGACCCAGAACTGTAAAACTCCTAGAAGAAAATTGCAGATAAGTTCCTTGACATTGACATCAGCAATGATTTTTTAGATTTGACACCAAAACCGAAGGCAACTGAAAGCAAAAATATACAAGTGAGACTACATCAAATTAAAAACCTTTGTAGAAAAAGGAACCATCAAGAAAATGAAAATACAACCAATGGAAAGAGAGAAAATGTTTGCAAGCCACATATCTAAGGAATGAATAGCTAAAAATATATATTTTTTCCAAAGAAGACATACAAATGGCCAACATTCTTCAGGGAAATGCAAATCAAAACCCCAGTTAGATATTACTTCACACCTCTTAGGATGTCTATTATCAAAAATACAAGAGATAACAAATGCTGAAGATGTGGAGATAAAGAACCCTGGTACACTGTTGATAGGAATGTAAACCTGCTTAGCC
Organism: Pteropus vampyrus; assembly: GCF_000151845.1. Classification (NCBI taxonomy): domain Eukaryota; kingdom Metazoa; phylum Chordata; class Mammalia; order Chiroptera; family Pteropodidae; genus Pteropus; species Pteropus vampyrus. The sequence continues at coordinate 6,079,369 of NW_011888785.1, read as the reverse complement.
ACTGTGAAAAACAGCAGAAGTTCCTCAAGAGATTAAAAATAGAACTATCATATAATCCAACAATCCCACTTCTGAGTATATATCCAAAAGAAATGAA
>NW_011888785.1:6052011-6078052 GCF_000151845.1 Pteropus vampyrus | reverse complement strand
TATAACACTTAGAAGTTGAAAGCACTTTGAAATAAAGTAAAAGCTCATGTGGAGATGGAGTTGGTCTGAAACTTGAACTACCATATAGATCTGTCTGCTTCCTCCTGATTGTTAGTTTTTTCCATGTATTTTTGCAGGACTGCGAAGGTGAAGATCACTAGACTCTCATTTTCTTTATGTTGATGGAGCCACTGAAAGCCCAAACCACCACAAAGTCAGGAAATGAAACGTGTGGTCACTTTCCACAACCTATTATGAAATGAAAATGCTTAGTATTCTTGTGTTATGTGAGGTTTCAGTTATTGATCTGGAGCATAGATCATCAACAGTGAATATGGCCCTCTTTCCCCCCTTTATTTGCTATAAAGAATTAGCCTGATTATAGCCAGCCACAAACTCCTCTGTCTCCCAAAAGATAAGTGTACATGCATTATGAAAATGAACAATTAATGTACTTTTTATTATTGTATGTTATTAATGTAGTTTATTTTTGTGATGAAGTTCTAAAATTATCTTTAAAAAAATGGTTTCCTGTAGTTCAGTGTTCGGGAAATACAAGTATCAACATTAAGAAATGCTTCAGCTGAAATGCAAATACATGGAATTTTGGACTGGAGTATAAGACCATTTTATAGATGTCACTGAACTGAAATGATCTTTAGTTATCCACTGTCCAAAAAAATAAGACAATTTTGCAATTAATTAATTAATTCCAATTAATGTAGCTCTCCAGGTAAAAATGTATAAGCTAAGACAAACTTACATTTAAAATAAAACTTCTCTACAGAATTAATTGAATAAGTTCTTTAAAATTTTGATGTTTTCAATTTTTCCTTGAAATGATCTGTCTCATAAGCAGCTATAAAACAAGATCGTTAAGAGACAATTTAAAAATTCTGAAGTTTCTTTAAGGCCCTCGAAAGTCTGTAATGCAGAAGACTATAGGATTTAAATTTGTTATTTGTTTAGCATAATTTCCCACCTTTATGAAAAATAAAATGAACACAGAGCAAAACCCAAAACTAAAAACTAAAAATCCAGAACAAATTCTGTAATTACAATGTAGTTGTTGAGCATATAGGATTTGGAATCAGATAAACTTGGGTTTGAATCTTAGCTTTCCTTATTACCTTGGACAAAACATTAGCTCATCTAAGCTTTAATTTCATATTTAAAATTCTGGGTAATGATTGTGTCAACCTTAGAAGACTCTTAGAAAGATTCTATGATATAGTCTGCTTAGCAGAGCTTCTGCCACATAGGAGCCTGTTTATCAGGCATATGCTTGTTGCCTCCTGTCAGACTTATCTACTGTTATGAGCTGAATTATGTTCCCCCAAAAGTATGTTGAAGTCCTAAGATTCACTACCTCTGTGACTGCCTTTGGAGGTAGGTCCTTTCTTTAAAGAGGTAATTAAAGTAAAATGAGGTCACATGGGTAGGCCCTAATTCAATATGACTAATGCCTTTATAAGAAGAGATTTGGATAAACATGTGAATGTAGAACGGAAAGATGGAGAACACAGCTATCTACAAGCCAAGGAGAGAGGCCTCAGAAGAAACCAACCTTGATGGTACCTTGATCTGGAACTTCTAGCTTGCAGATCGCTGAAAAAATAAAGGTCTCTTGCTTACGCCTGTGGTATTTTGTTATAGCTGAGAAAACTAATATATCTACTCAAGACAAATTTCTCCTCTTGTTTTGGAAACAGATCTTACTACATTGGACAAAAGATTTGAACTTATGACCAGGCTAGGCAATGATCGTTGCACCTTATTACATCCATAGTCATTTGTCCAGGCCCCAGTTTCACTCAGTGTCCTTCTGTAGGCATTTTTTTTTTTTTTGCTGAAGGAGGTAAGATGGTTGTCTAATTCTTCATTTAAGATTGTGGTTCTAGAGTTTCTGGTAACCATACTGTTGATGCAAGGATACACCTGAGAGGATATAGCAGGTGCCTGCTGAGAAGCAAAGGTGAAAAGCAGCAAGGGAGGACCCCAGAGCTGCCCTTTGATTCAGTAATGTTCTTTAAATTTGTGAATATCCCTCCATTTTTTTTTTTTTTAATTTGGATTGCAATTACTTTTAACTTAGAGAATCCTGACTATCCTTGTGATTTTTGTTATAAAATTAAACGTATGGTCCCATGAGGGGGAAAAAAAAATCCTTGCATCAATAGAGTTGATAAGTTATGAGTTGAATTGTGTGATCTACAATTACAAATATATACATATTGAAGTTCTAACCCCCAGTACCTCAGAATGTGACTTTATGTGCAAATAGGGATTTTGCAGATATAATTAGTTAAGAGTCCCCAGTTGTGATAATTTGTTATAGGAACTATAGGAAACAAATACCGCTTCTGAGAAAGGGGTTAAGATCTATGACACTATATTTTTTGAGATCCCATGTTTTGAGCCCTCCTCTCATCTCCTTTAGTCCTTATATATACTCTTCATATTTTTTTAAAGCATAATACAATTTTATTGCTGTTTTAACATATATCCTGTATCGACAACTAGATGAACATTTTGAAGTTGGGCTATATGTCTTTTAGCTTCCCACAGCCCAGCACTGTGAATAAATTTGTCGTCATCATGTTGTTTTCATTGTTATCAGTGTCATCATTGTCACCATCATGACTGTCAATCACTATCACTGATACTGCTACTATTTATTGATCACCTATTACCTTGCCAGCTAAAAAAGGTGCATTTAATACATGATCTCATTTAATACCCATAAGACCTATGCCAAATATAAATTAACTTTTTTAAAGAAGAAAAAACAGCTGCTGAAAGAGATGAGCAAATTCCCAAAGTTCCCACAGTTGGTGGGAGAGGGGAATTTCTATGTGTCGCCAAAGTTAAAGCCTTGAGTGTTCTTTTCTAAAGCTTTTCTAATTTTGTAGCTGTTACATATTCTAGAATCTCATTGATGCTCTGAGTCATCCAAAATGCCCTTACACTTTTTTGTGGGTGCTGTGTTATCCTATTATTCTAGTAATTAGATTAGTAATACTGATCTCTCTCCTCTTTTCCTCTATCTTATCTCTCCCCTCCCCCACCCATTTCTCTCAATTTATCTAATCTCCTGGCTCTTATCATGATTTAAGGTTAAATGAAATGAAATTAGTACTTTTCAAATACCATATAAGTTTAAAATCCCAAAAATAAAATTTCATGAACTGAATGATATAGACATTAGCTATTTTCATAATTTCCATGACAAAATAAGGGCTCCTTTACAAACCACTGGGGCAACTTTGACTTCTTTTCAGTGCTATGAACTAAAGCTGCTCTGTTACTGTTTTCTCAGAAAATATTTCCTTTATTTTCCACTCTAGATCAATGCCCACATTATATATCAGAATAGTACCAGTCTCTATTCTTCTATAGCAATTATTATTACTAAGTCTTTGAAAACTTGTTTATATAATTTTTATTGATATTGGTATTCCCCATTATTCTGTAAACATCATGAGGGCGTTACAACTTCCACTTTTATGATCACCACTGTGTCCCTGGTGACTAGTTCAGTGCCTGGTATGTAAGTAATATTTTAAAAGAATTAAATGAATAGATAAATGACCCTAAATTCACGGTCCCTCACTTCTTTCAAACTTCATTCTATTTGGTATCTATATAATTTGAGTGGTTAAAATATACTTCTTTCTAAAAGTGTCTTTTCCATGTTTTTCATGACATGGTACACTGGGCTCTTCTCCTATCTCTGTGCCCACACTCTTGATCTCTTCTGGATTCTTGTCTTCTTACCATTTATTTTGGGCATTTCCATAGCCTGTTTTCTCCTTCCAATGTCCCTTATTGGACGATCACTCTCAGTTATCATCCTGATCTTTCTTCTCACTCAATTCTTTCTCTAGTGCCAGCTTGCAGCCTGTACCTTTGCATATTTCCATTATGGCACCAAAATACTTTATAGCATTCACTTCTTTAGTATATCTGTCTATCCTCTCATGCTCCCTGAAGTGATGGAAAAGATTTATGGCTTATTTGATTTACTTAATACAGTGCTTCATACATATATTTAATGAAAGAATTGAATCAGCTTCCTGCTCAAAAACCTCCAATTGTGTCCATTCCACTTAGAATAAAAACCAAAGTCCTCTGCATAGTCATCAAGTCCCAGCCTCATTTCCCATGTTTCTGTTCTCTCACTCAGCTCAAGCCAAAATGGTCTTCTGGCTATTCCTTGATGCACTAAGCACATTCAGTTTTCAGGGCTTCTGACTTGATGCTCCTTCAGCCTTGAATCTATCTATGGATAGATTTTAAGGCATCTGTGAATTTGTTTTTCCCAGATATTTCCATGGCTTCTCTGATTCAAGTCTTCACTCAAGAGCCATCCTCTCAGAGGCCTTTACTTACAACACTATCTAAGATAACATTGCATTCTACTTTCTATACCTTATCCTGCTTTACTTATTTTGTTCTTCACAGCACTTATCAATATCTAATATCATGCGTTTATTGCTGGTTTACTGTTTGTCTCTGTTGCCAGAATGTAGGTTCTGAAAGGGATGGGATATTATCTATTTTACTCATGGTTGTATTCTCAGCATTAAGAAGAGTCACATAGTACGTCTGAGCCAATTATTGCTGAATGAATGAGTCAATCAATATTCTAATGCTTTTCAAAGGCAGTCATTATTTTACACTCCTTTTTTATATCACCAACTGTCGGACACACTGTCTTCAATATAGTTGGTTTTCAAAGCTACTTATTGAAGCCATTTTCATATGAGGATCTTAAATCCATAAAGGAATATGTCCTGTTTTAAATTTTGTATATTTAAGGAGAGTCTTTCTCTTGAATTATTGATTTTAAATTCAGTCTTTTCTTTTTCTGCTATTACATTACTTTATTTTACTTTTCTATCTTATTTTTCATGTTATTTTCAGTTTTCACATACTATAATATTAATAGTATGAAATATCCAAATAAATGAGCACATTTTACATCTATAGTGCAACAGATTCTTTTATATGGGACTGCTCTAGTTCTGACAAAAATGACAAACATTTCCATAATTAGAGTCTCTTAGAAGGAGTCATAGTAGATAAGTAATATATAATTAAAAGATGGAATAGAGTCTCTTACAGAGTCATTGTAGCTAATTATTATAGCTCGCTCTTTATCAACAAATGGAAATCATGATACTCTAGACTTTTAATACCATATGAATGATGAGTAGTAATCACTTATCAGAAAAGAAAAAAAATATGTAATTTAACTAAAGTGTTCATGATTTTGGAAAATATTTTAGAAATATTTTCCATAATTTGAGCATAAAAGTCTCTGGACTGAATTTCAGAAAATTAGATTGAGGTTTAACTGCATAATAATTATGATTTAGAATCAAGTGACTAAAAATTTTAGCATCTCAGCTTTCTTTCTTATATCTTCAAAGCATCTCATCAAGGTAAATGAAGCAGGGAGCCTTATATTTCTCTTCTTTTAACAAGGTCTTACATATATTACGTGTGAGTGTTCAGTCGTTTCTTTAAAATCAAAAATTCATGGCACAATTAGTCCAGAGAAGTTTTAGAACTTTCTAAAATAAAAAGTTAAGCAGATATGTAATTGGCACGCAATAGGGAATCTAAACATTAGTCACGGTATATAAATTGAAAAAATGAGAAATGTTTGCCTCTTCTCCAACTGGCCACTCTAATAGAATTCAGAGAATTTTTCTTGAATCAAACATATTACCAGCGAAAGAGATGTGAAGAAAATGAAGGGAGGAATGAAAGCTGCATCCACTATAAAAAGGTCTAAAAGTGTAAGAAACTCTAAAATGTAGCTGTTACAAGGAAGGCACATTTTAATAAAATGCTATGTCAGGGGTTTATTACCTTACATCCACTAACCTCAGAGTCCCTAGATTTCAAGGACCGCATAAACTTGTAAAGGGAAAAATTTACATCTTTATTTCCATTACCCTCCAAATGAAATTTAGTATTTTCTTTAATTATAAATATAGGCAACAATAGCAGTAGCACTACCTATAATTTAATCACCAGTAGAAATCAAAGATATTTTTAAATCACATTATAGTTGTTAGTGATATTACAGCTTATTGTTTATGTACATCTCTGCTTTGATAGTTATTTTACATATTGCTAGGTCTTGTTATTTAATGTGTTAAGAGTCACACACTTTTATAAGTATTTAAATAACTGCATTTCAACATAATTGGTTATGTTTATAAGTCTATATGTTTTGTTTTATGCCTTTCAAAACATCATTCTGAGAATTAGTCTTTAATCAACTACCAAAAAGGTACATAGCACAAAAAAAGATTAAGAATCTCAGGTTGAGATTTTTTATTAAATTAGTATTATTTGCCAAGATTTGTCTGTTAAACCAACTTAGAGGGCAAAAGAAAAATAGGGATTGGAAAAAATTTCTTAAAAATCATAAAAATGTCATAATGAGGTCAGTAAAAAAGGATTATTAATAAGAATATAAATTAAACTTATAAATTTATATATTATAAAATGGTGAAAGTATAACTATCTTCCAATAACGTATTCCAATGTAATACTAAATATTAACCCTGTGCCAAAAAGGAAAGCTCTATGATCTCTCTCAACACAATTTCGATAGTATATCTCCCTTCCGAAGAACAGATAGCTTTCCATGAAAGTGACAGTGCCTTTGAAGTTACAAGTGTGAAAATTCTCTCATGAATGATTAGATTTCTTTGATATATTTAACATCAACTCCCGTATAATTTGCACATATTTGTTAAGAAATTTTCTGGAAAATATCAACCTTGTGACAGAAGCATAAAAAAAAAAACCCAAAAATCAGGTTTTCTTTGTAAATCTAAAAAAGCTTTAATTGTAACATTGAATTTGGAGCACTGCAAATATGATTTCTATCTATATCTATTTTTAAGGGCATCTCTATTTCTGGAAAGAGATAACTAAAAAATTTTAATTTTCTTTTTAATTTCTGAGGAATTATTGAAGTATGGTTTCTTTCTTTTTGCTTTTTGAAGTGGAGGTAAAATAAAGTGCTTTAAATTACCATCGCATTTTACAAAGCTGTACAGGCAGTGGGAAGTCAACAGATTGGTTCTGAAGAAGAAAGGGAAGCATATTGACAAACAAATAGAAGCTCCAACTTCAATAACAAAAGTGATTGAAAGGTCATGAGGTCAGTAACCTAATTTTTAAAAATTGGCTTAAAAATATGGTAAATAAATATTATTTATTTTTAAAAAAGTCATCCTCTGTTACTAAGTGATTTTTTTATTAGTTATGATTTGTGCATGAATGTGACCCCAAGATCCTCATCTCCTGTTCTCTACATTTATCTTTCTTGAACTTGTGGGGAAAGGTGAATGGTTGAGGACGGATGATGTTGAGATATTTTTGAAGTTCTCTTTGATGTTACTGGAAAATTTTAAGGCGCAGTGGATATCATCTCTTCTAACCATAATCTATATACGAAAATAGATATTATAATAAACTTTAATTTCTCCATAGGGATTTTTAAAAGGTACATTTTATGAGAGGTTAAACTAGAAATAAATATTCCTTTTTTAAAAAGCAGCATAAATATATTTTGATATTATGAAACTGAAGCCACATGTTCTAAGTAACCATCTAGCTTATATTTATTTCTCTACTTTGGTAAACAACATATGAATCATAATTTGACAAAATATAGAGAGTTCATCAGCATGGATTACTGTCTATGCAGAGTGAAAAAGATGTCACCTTTTAAAGTGTTAGTAGTCAACTCTTTTTCACCATATCTCTTATTACCAAAGAAGGGAGTCTTGATAGTAAATGCTACCCAATATTCCAAAAATAACTGACTCCTAACTTAAAGGAATCTTTTAGAAGTTTTATAGCTGGTCTTTCTGTCTAAAAGAAAAGCATATTTAAACAGTAATGTCGCAAAACAGAAAGAGATTAAATTGATCAACTTTTTAGACCTTGAGTGGAAGAAAAGGTTAAAGTCTTTCTCCATTTTTATGATCAGAAAGCCTCTTCTCTAACTCACCTAAGTGGAAATTTAACTTCATGTTCATTAACTTGTTAATCATTCTCTATTTGAGGATATATAGTAAATTCCAACACAATTAAGGCAGAAACTGTATCTTTTGTTTTTCTCACTTCCTCTAAAATACCTCAAAATAATAAAAATAATACTTGGCTTTTATGTAGCTTTTTAACAAACTTAAGCTCTCTCTCATACCTTATTTTATTTAATCCTTACTAAAACCGAAGAGTAGATTCAGTTGTGTCCTGGAGCCAACCTGTCTCAGCTCCTGAGAGTCACGTCTTAAATCTTCAGGAATAAGTTTAATAAAATAAGAAATTGAGCTATATGAACTTATACTTACATAAATTATATTTGAAACAAAGGTACTAAGTATTCAAGACATCATTTTCTAATTACTTTACCATAAATTCTATCAATCAGGGCTTTCCCTACCTCCATTAAAGTAGTTGTTGTTGGCTGACTTTTCTAAGGAGAAAACTAAATCTTAGAGTGAAGGAAGGTAAAGACTTCCTTAACATACCACTGCGGGGACTCTAATCTATACCTACTCTCCTTTTTTTGTCATTTACATAGTCAACACATATTGAGTACCTCCTAAGCAAAAGGCATTATAATTGGAAATTTACAGTGAAAGCCTAAAAACTTCTTCTCCATCCTCACTCTAAGCTGATGACTTTGCTATTCCACAAAGAAAAATTTGGGAGAGAACTTTCTGAAGCTTACTCAATTACATTTGATCATCCTCTTTGCATCTTCTTCTCATTTTAGATAATTTATTAGCATCATTTGAAAGTGTAGATTATTCTTCTTTGAAACTTTCTTCTCTGGGATTCCAGGGTGTCCCCGAGGGCTAGTTTTTCTCTTTACCTTTCTGCCTACCACCTCTCATTGGCTGACCCCTAATGTTGGATTGTGAAATGGGATTTCGTCATGACTCACGGCTTTATTATTTGCCCATCTGTCTGTCTATTTATGTGTCTTTCTGATTATCAATTAGATTTATATATCTCCATTCCAGAAAGCTCCTTGAGAACTCCAGATCTCTCTCACCACCTATTTGCCATTTCTGCTTAGGAGTCTAATAAGCATCTGAAACTTAACAATGTGTCTTAAACTTGAAACTGAGTTCCTGATATATCTGCCCTCTACCTAATCACGTATCACCTTCTACAGTCTTCATGTTTCGAACCCCAAATCTTGTTTCTTTTCTTTCACTTATACCCCAAATCCACCAAAAGCAAATTCTTTCAGTGCTATTTTTTAAATGTATGCCTAATTTGCTTGCTTCTCAACACCGCCATTGTCACTACTCTGGTCTAAAGCAACCATTCAGCAACCATCTAATACGTTAACAACCTCTTAACTCATCTACTTTCTCTTCCTTTAGTCATTTATAGTCTGTTACCAACACTGAAATCAGAGTGATCCTATTAAAACTTGTCTGAACACACCACTTCTCTGCTCAGAACCTTTCAATGGCAACCCATCTCACTTAGAATAAAAGCCAAAATCTGTGCCATCAGGCTCATTCTGATCTGCACATCCTTGTCTCACTCACGCCTCATTCACCTTCCCACTTCTCGTGGCTCTCTGATCTCATATCCTAATGCTTCCTCTCGTTTATTCTGTTATTCTTTAAACACATCTGGCACTTTCTCAACACTGAGCCTCTGTTTGTTTTTCCCTCTGCCTAGAATTTTCCATGTATGCTCACAGTAATGCTCTTAGTTTCTTAAAGTCTTTACTTAAAACTGTCTCTTTGTGACCTTCCCTGGCCAACTTATGTAAAATTCAATCCCTTTTTTCTCCTTCAGTATTTCATATTCCTTTTCTTTGTCTTCTTTCCTTCTCAACATTATCACTATCTTAAAGGTATATTTAACGTATTCACTTTTTTTATGGTCTCTCTCTCTCTATCATATGTTTCAGAGACCAGGAATTTGTTTTTGTCTTTTGTTTAACACATCCTAAAACCTAGAAGAGTGCCTAATGCATAGCTGTTGCTAAATAAGTATTTGTTGAATAAAAGATTAAATGACAAGACAAAAATATGAAAATTAGGACAATAAATAATCTAGTTAGGCTTATATTGGTATAAAGAAGGAAAATTCAGCCAAACTTCTTCTAGTTATGACGAAGTGATTGTGAGTAGATACACACCCAGGAATACAGGGATTTTGAGTTTTTTTATGAGGTAATCCCAAGTCAATTCAAGAGAGTTGGGCAATAAGAGTGTGTGGACTCTCTCTCTAGCCCTGAGGAATTAACTTCATTCAGGGACTCTAGGCAGGTCTCCTTCTTTTCCTCCCACCCAGCTAACCTACTTCGCATTGCACAGTTTTTCTGTATTGCTTGGTTTTTTATTCTCACCTGCCTTTGGCTTGAACACAGCCCATGTAAACTCTCCACTCCACAGACCCACTTTGGCTTTCTTTATCATGAACTTTCGCCTTCAGTTCCCACTGCTATATATGTTTCTCTCTCTCTTACATAGAAATTAAAAGAGATAGAATCTTCTTTAGCAACCAGGCAGTCTAAGCATTGGCTGTCTTTGTTTCAGACACACTCCATGACACCATCTGGGTACAATGATGGCATCTTATAGTATAAAATGGTTTCCTACGTACTAATTTTTCTTTTTCTGAATGTTTACACATGGAAAATTTTAATTGAAGATGAAATAATATTACACTGGCTTTCTCAGCAAATCTCTATTTCAGGCATTATTCTTTGGTGGGAGCTATAGGCAGCTGCACGTGCATTAGAGAAGGCAAATATAATACATTTTCCAGTGGCTTCCAGATATCTTCCCAAGAGTCACTCACTTGAATGTTCCAGGTGGCTGAGACTAGTAGCAGTAGTTTCTGAGTTCCTTGCCTATCCAGATTTTATTCCTAGTTGGGGCTTCACCAAACTTGCTAATGGTTGTATAATTCCCTAGTTTCCTGAAATGTCGCTTCCTGTATGAAATGCTTAGAGTGCTTAATATTTTCCTGAACAAATTCTGACTAATATAGGGAGAACAATCAATAATTCTGCTTTGTAGATTTCAAGAGATAGAAATCAAGAAAGAGAGAGAAGGGGGCACAGAAAGGAAGGAGGGAAGAAGGAAGCAAGGGAGAGAGGGAGTAAGAGATCATAGATGCAGACAAAATCTTTGGAGTCACTGATGTTTAGAAAATAAATATGGTACATGATAAAGTTTCTTTGCAGATAAAATAAATAGGGCAGGAGAGAATCCTGTGGGTTCAAACCTTTTGAAGAAAAATAAAAGAGAAGTTAGAAAAGAATACCAAGCGGGAGAGGTAAATGAATTAGAAAGAAATTCAAATGGGCGTGGCATTATAAATGCCAAGGGAAGAAAGTGTTTCAACAAGGAGGGAGTTCACTGAAGTCTTGAATCATCAGGGAAGGTTTAGTTGGAGATGAGGGGCCTCGAAAGGTGAATGTATTTTGGATTAGAAAGGAACAATTTTTTAACTACTTATTGAAGATAGCTAGAAGAGTTTGACCACGGGAATAGGAGTGCTAATGCATATAGGGTCTTTGCTTGTGAGGCAGAGTGAAAAAAAGGGTGTAAAAGAACATGACAGCAATTTGAGGTTTGGGAGTTGGTGAAAGCTATAGGTGAGGCATGTCACTGAAAAAAAATGAGGTGAGATAAGCAAAAGGCTTTTCAATGGAAGATATTTAGTAGGCCTTGAGGGCATTGTATATCGACATAAAACTGATCATTTTTGGCAATTCTAAGTTGAACTGATTAGGAGTAGGATAACACTATTGACGGCAAGGGAAGTTGGGCAAGGGAACTGATTCTGCCTTTTCTGTAGAAGTGGCATTTTTAAAAAAGAATTATCGTCGCTCAACAGACTCAAAGTTAAGTAATTTAATCAAAATTTTATTTGGAAAGAAACTGCTTTTCTCTTGTGTGTGTGTGTGTGTGTGTGTTTTATTGTGGAAATTCCAAACATACCAAAGTAGAGAGTAACATGATAAATTTTTGTGTTTCTAATTTCCACTTCAGCAATGATAAACATGTCTAATCTTGTTTCACCATAATCTCACCTACTTCTCTTTCAACACCTAGATTATAGGAAAACAAATCCCAATTATTATATCATTTAACTTGTAAATATTTTAGTATGTATTTTTAAAAGAGAACTCTAAAAAAAAAATCAAAACCATAATATTCTATATACCTAAAAACATTAACAATAATTCCCTACTATCAATGTTTAGTTGGAGTTCAAATTCCCTTGATTTTTTGTTGTTTTGAGTTAGTATCTAAATTATGTGAACAATTCTCTTTTTTAAAAAAACTGTGTAATTTTAATACTAACAAAAGAGTATGTAGAGAACATATATGAAAGATATAAAGCAAATAATAAAACAAATACTATGAACTCCAAACCCCAACTCAAGAACTAGAATTTCTTTTTCTCTTCTCTGTTTGAACCCTGGGCCATTGTATCAAAAGTTAGCACTATCCTGTGTTTTATACTTATCATTCCCTTGCTTTCTTTACTTCTTTAAAAAAAATAATTTTACCACATATGCATGTGTTCTTTAACAATATGTTGTTTAGTTTTACTTGTTTTAAGCTTTAGAAAATATCATACACCGTAATTTGCCTTTTCTCACTCAACAAAACGTTTCTAAGTTTTATCTATATTGTTTTGTGTAGCTGGTTAATTCATTTTCACTGCTATAAAATCTTCAATAGAGTGATTATCACTGTTTGTTTACATATTCTTCTGTTCATGACATTTTGTGTATGTCTAGTTATTTTCAATTTTGAATAATTTTTATGAACAACATATTTCCTACTGTAAATGTACAAAAGTATCTACAATGTGAACAAAATAATAGAATTTCTAGATCATAGGTTACTGTTATCTTCAACTTTGCAAAATAATGTCAAATTATTTTCCAAAGTGATTATACTAATTAATATTCTGTCTAGCAGTTTATTCTTATTGTAGCACATTCTTACCAAAGTAAGAAATTTCAGACCTGAAATTATGCCCACATAGCTAGTAAAACCAGTATCAAGTCTTGGCTTTAATATGTATTTTCCTGAGTACTAGTGAGGTTAAACTTTTTTTTTTCATATCATTATTTACTCTTAAACTCTTCTGTGAACTGGCTGATCATTTATTTTTATTGTTTTTATGGATTGTTTTACTTTTTAAAATTATAATGTGAAGGCATTAATCTGGATAATAATCCTTTACTCTTAACATAATTTGAAATACTTTCTTCTAAGCTGTGGCTTCTGTTGTCACTTTCTTTGTGATATTGCTTAATGAATAGACATTCTTACTTTAATATAATCAAAAGAATCAATCATAGTGTTAGTGGTTTTGGAGTCTTACAAAAAAATCCTTCTTACCTCAAGTTCCTAAAAATTATATTAGAAAAAATAGCAGTTGAGAGAGTCAGAGAATATATTGTGGGCTTTTGCATCCCTGTGTCTAGTGACTCCTCTTACCCAGACACACCTATTTTTGAGTTCTATGAGACAGCATGTTTTATATTAATGACTTTTTTGTTGATTATGAGAGATTAAATATTATCTATATCACATGCAACCAAAGAAGTCCACTTGCTAATATAATTACTATTTCCCTAAGAATCTCTAGATAGTCAATAGTTTCCATTTTGAATGCCAATTATAGTCTCTATTGGTATTGGCTGCCTGGGATATTGGGTTGAGAGGGAATTTAAGGGGGGTGTGTGTGTGTGTATTTGAGAGAGAGACAGAGACAGACAGACAGACAGACAGGCAAGTGAGAGAAAGAAAGAGAGAGAGAGAGAAACATGATCATGAGGAACAGGGCTTCTCAACCTTAGCACAATTGACATTTGGAGCTGGAAATTATTTGTTGTGAGCTGCTGTTCTGTACATTGTAGGATGTTTAGCAAAATATTTTGTCTCTACTCCTAGATGCCAGTATCATCTTCCCACCCTGTTATGACAACTGAAAAATCTTCAGACATTGTTAAATGTTTCCTGGGGGAACAAAATTGTCCTCGGTTGAGAGCCACCAGTATAGAAGTATTTGCAAGAGATGGCAAAGTGGCAGTAAGTAAACCAGATGTTTTTCAACCCAATTTAGATCATATGAAATGTGTGTCCAACTTATCGAAAGGTTATTCATAATGGATATTTACTAATTTGTAAATTAGCTACATTTTCAGTTAAAAATATAATCACATAGATACATAAAAGCTAAAGGAATTCACAGAAGGAAAAGAATATGAGCAAAATTTTTTTTACACTTCTGTTGGTTTTATATGGGTAACTTGACATTTGCTTTCCTAGATGTCCATTGTTGATTGCCACAACCGCTGCCTACAACTTCTCTGACACTCTCTTAAAAACGATATAAGTCTGTTATAGTGGCAGCCGTCATGTAGAGAGAAACTTTAGAGAATGAAGCCATCACAGTGGAGCTGAGCTGAGAAATGATTAACATCATTTGAGTCTGGGAATCCAGCAGTAACTGAAGTCAGTATTTTTCAGATACATGAGATAATAATTTTTTTTTTTTTTTACTTAAACTGATTTGCATTTCTTTCTGTTACAACTATAATAATCTTCAACAATGCAGAAAGGTATGTGAAGAAAGAATCAGGATATAAGTATTCCATTATAAATTAGGTCCATTTTGATGTTTGTATACCAAAAAGAGAAGTTATAAAAAAAAATCTGAAGGTGATTTAGTGAAAACCAAATGTTTTATGATGTAGAAAAATGGATCTTACGAATAAAGTTTATAAGATACCTAGAAGGGATAAAATATAAAACTGTTTAGATATATATACTTAAAAATATATTTATGAATTTTTTATGACAGACATCATCAATTATTATTTCTCAGTCTATGGCCCCTCCCCTTGCAAGGGGGAAACTAGGGCTCCCGCTGAAGAGCCTTCCCTGGGAGCCATGTTTTATACCACGTCACCCAATCCCCAGTACAGAACCAATTAGAGTAGGAGTGGTCTCAAGGACAGCTAATCTATACACTATAATCTTAGTGAAGTCTGGTACAAAACAATGAACTTTGCTTAATAGATTCCCTCTTTAAATAACCTGAGACATTACTTTACATCTTGATAGAATGCACCTATTAGAAATGAAAGCTGAAGCTGAAATATCTCACACAGAGAGCCATTAGAGAGACTATGATGACCATACATGAGTTAAAATGATAAAGAAGGAAATCAAGAATGAGGAGAGAAAGGTAGATTTAAGAGAAGTGCCTTGAGAAAAAACATAGTCAAGAGAGAAAGAAAAACAGAAAAATAGGAACTTGTCTCTAACTGCAGACTTGATCCCTTATGATATTCTAGCATCAGCTATATTCCATTCACATTTATGCCAATTGTTACTTTATTGCCTTTTAGCTCCAAATTCACCCTTTAGTACCTGCTCTATAATAATAAATTGGAGTTTAAGCATTTCTCTGTCATCGCGAACATGTTAAATTGTATCAATAGCAGGTTCAGGAAAGACATTGAGGGGGGAAGGAGACTTCTGAATGTGGTGTGCAAAATTTTATTTTGTATTTTATTTTTTGCTCCTGCTATACCTTCTCTCGGTGGTGAGTGTGTAGGAACATCCATTGGCTCTCTGTGCCGGTGAGCCTCCAGAAAATATAGTCCCTCAATGACCATCATGCATGGCTCTCTCTCCTGGAACACCACCTCCATGTTCTGTGTGCCTACCCACCACCCTGTTCCCTGGATAGTTGTTTCCCACAGCCACCCCTGTGAACACCAAGCACTCCAGGACTTGCAGTAGTACTCTGACCTTCTGTACACCTGCCCCAGTCTTAGCTTGTCCGTGCAACTGGAAGGGCTGTTTCCATGGGCCCTCTCTACATGGACACCACAAGCTCCGATTTTCCAGCAGAAGCCCTGGCCCCACTCTCTCTCTGTACACATTGTCTTAGGAACCTTGGCTAGCTATCTGCTACTTTAGTTCCTGCTTTCACAGGCACTAGCTCTGACCTAAGTAACCTAGCACATTTTTCAGGGGTTAAAATCACACCTTTTCCAAAAAGACCTAAAGCCCACCTTGGCATCCCCCCTTCCAACCTTGTCCTTCATTGCATACTTTCCCTCAGCCCTGGGTAACCTGTAGAGTTCTCTTTACATCCCTATGGTGGACCCCTTATCAAAATTTGATCATTCTTTATACTAAAAGTTTCCTTTTCAAATCGATGTGACTTTTTTTTTTTCTCTAATGGAACTCAGATGGATATAACCTCTTTATAATAAATTCCATTTCTCTTGGACTAACTTGAATACATTTCTGTTTCTTATGATCACAAGCGCTGGATTCAAAGAGTGAGGATGCACCAACTGATTTTTCTCTTTGAGATACAGATGCTTCTGCCTTTGTTCTTTGACTCCCACAGAAGTTCATGAAACTGACCTCAGGGCCTAGATCTGACTGCACAAGCCAAGGTGCAGAACACTTAGATCAGCTTTGATGAACACAAGGTTTGACATATTTGTCAATAGTACCAGGAATAATTTTGCATACTATAATATTTAATAACCACAGGAGAAGGACAAAATGATACAATTAAGGATAAGGATACGTGGAATAACTGAATCAGGGAAGTTTAATCTGTCCCTACTTCTATTTTAACTCTGTTTGGGTTCATGAATCAATGAGCTAGAGTAAAGATATATAAAGAGTACCTATCCAAACAGGATTTGCTTGAGTTTCCCCAGATGGATTGTTAGTCATGCAGGTTAATTTATCCTTTGAGAATGCATGTAATTTTCCTAATATACCCATATGCTCTGGGGCTGCAAGTCAATTCTTTCGTTTGAGAAAAAAAAAGTCACAAAATATCCTCATTGGTTATTTAATGATCTATTTCATTAAGATATGTACCCAACAAATTTCTGCAAAATTAGATTCACTAATGTTGGTCCACTTTGACACATAAAACTTTAAAAAAATGAAGAGTAGAAGATCCTAAAATATCTCAACCCATTCTGCATTTAAATGTACTTAGTCATTAATTACATCACTAACAGGCTACAAATTTGCTATCTAATTTTTTTTGATAAGCACTGATAAAAATATTGAATAGAATTAGGTAAGAAGACAATGTAATGTAATAGTTTGGGGGATTTTTATATAATAAATATTTTTGAATAAATATATTAACAAGAGATAATTAAAAGTAGTCCAATAGTAAATAATTATACAGTAATACTGGAAAGAGCAAAATACAATGATTTTTGGTATAGCTGACACTTTACAGGTAAACCATCTTATAGAATATGAAAAGTTAAAGGTCATTTCTGTTTAGAAAAGCTGATTAAACATTATATTGTGCAATTAATATGATATTCGCAGAACATTAAAAATTAGTACCTGAATATTAACCATTTCAAAGAAAATTATTGCTAGGTTATGACACATTAGAGAGTGACATTGAAAAGAGATATTTAAAAAAGCCTTTCTAAATTTACTTTTATATCATTGAAAATTATAAGAAAATTATAAATAAAAAACAAAAAATGAAAAAGCTTTTAAATACTTTAAGAAATATTCTTGAAATACCATTCGCCTGAGCTCAACACTTCTGCTATTTTGAGGTGAAAAGAAAAAAGGCATGAGTGTTTTTGGTGAGAAATAGAGAACAAATTTGGATTACCATAGAAATTATTTCTCTTAAATTAAATACATAATTATTTAATTATGTACTTTATAAACATATAGAGCAATAAATTTCTAATGCAAGTATTCTTACTCTAAAAAGCATTCAGTATTTTGTGGATATTTTCCTTAACTTAAACATATTATTTATAAGTAGAATTATATATTTAGAGTATAAATCAAAGGTGTTCAGATATTTTAAAAGTTCAATGAAATGAAAATAAATGGGAAAGATTTTAAGAAACCTCTCTAAAGAGAAAGCATTACAGATTGTTAGTGAAAAATATCTTAATGAAAAAACAAAAAAGAAATGTGGGGGGGGGGGAATATTAAAATCTACTCAGACTCTAGATAAAAAAAGAAATTTGTGAAAAGAAATTATAAAAATATATACAGAAACATGAAGTTCTTATTCCTTGTTTTTGTTTAATGATTCCTGGAGAATATAGTTCAAGAGCTAATAGATAACATTTGGGTATAAATAGCTCAATTATTCCTCAGAGATGCTCAGCCAAAATTTGAAATATTCCAAATATGAGTCCAAATGTTGTCCATTCCTGCTCTTTTGAAAACTCTAAAACCTTTTTATTTCCACAAGGCTATAGAAGGATAGCACTGAATATAGGTGAAGAGTATAAGAGTATAATTCTACTTATCTCGACATCTTATTACCTGGGTGAACTTGGACAATGGTCTAATTCTCTGTACCCCAGTTACTGCCTGAAAAATGGAAAATAATACCTATTTTGTAAGGTTATAAGAGAAATACATAAGTACATACAACATGCTTAGAATAGTACTTAACTCATAAGAACCATGCAACTAATATTAGAATATAATCTGGTTTATTTAGTACACTTTCAAAAGCATTAGTTTTTATACACACATGATATAGTGATAATTGAAGATCATAATTATCAATTTAATCAGCCTACTCATTCCTTCCAAGATAGTCTTATTTCAATTATTTTTCATCTTTCTATTTTATTGTTTAAGAACTAATAATGTTTCTCTACTGCATAAACCATCAGAGGCAAGTTCTATCTGGATTTTAAAACTCTTCTTAAAAAAATCAGTTTTACTTACTTAGGTTTCTTTTCACCCCACATTATATCCCATATCTTTCACTTGAGATTGCTCATTCTTTATTACATGTATCATGCCTTTGTTCATCTGTCCTAATGGTCTAAAACAGCTTTTCTCTCTTCTCTTCCTTTAGAGACAGTTCCAAAACATTTTATTGAGAAAATTTTGTGCTTGGAATTCCCTTCCTCTTCATTCTTCAGTTCAGAAATATTTTGAGTATCTAATCTTTGCAAGGCACTGACAGGTACAGCAAGGTGTTAGCCAGCATGGTCTCTGACTTCTTTGACTTTATGGATTTATATTGGATATAGACAATGAAATAAGCAACCAGACCATAATTAGATTGTTCTTCCCCAAGCTTTTCACAAGATCTGATTCTTCTTATCATTTGAGCCTCAGTTCCAATATTACCTTCTCTAAGAGGCCTTTTTGACCATCCTATCTAAAAAGGCACCTATTGTACCTACATTCAGTATCTATCATATTACCTGTTGAATATTTTTATAGCATTTACTATTATCTGAAAATATCTTTTACGTAGACTGATTTATTTGTGAAGAAGAGAGTTGCATTACCCCTTCCCTGCCAATTATTTATTGCTAATAATAATGTGGATGTTTGCCACTGATCCTCCTCAGCTCCAGTATGGGCTTGATTGATACAAATTCATCAGAATCATTTCTCCACCCCTGTCAAAGTAAATAGTTCAGGAAAGGGCAGTAACTCAGGCCTAAACTTTTCAGTACAAGACATCTTCCTGGCCACAACTGTACAACCAGAGTCAAGTGTTTGTAAGGGGAAGGAAAGATCTCTCTTTTGCTCTGGACAGTGTGGTTGTACACATGTTAAAACTGGAATTATTGCAGACAGTTTGCTGCAAATTGGGTAGTTTTATTTGTTCCTTTCCAAACTGTATTCCTTCTGTTTCTTTTCCACTCTTTACACCAGCAGGTAAAACTTTCAGTAATACGTTGAATATGAGTGTTGAGAGTAAATATCCTTGCCTTCTTCCTAATCTTAAGAGGAAAGAATCCAATCTTATACCATTAATTATAATGTTATTTTATAGACACTTTTAGCAAAACTGAGGTAATTATCCTCTATTCTTAATTTGTCAAAAAATTTTATCCTGAATTGGTGTTGGATTTTGTTAAACCTTTTTCTGGTACAATTGATATGATCACATTATTTCTTTTTTAACATTGATACAATGGATTACACTGGCTGATACTCATATATTAAACTAGCCTTGGTTACCTAAAATAAACACTATTTGGTCATGGTAGATAGTTCTTTTAATACATTATTGGATTGGGCACACTAATATTTTTGAGAATTTTTACATTTAAATTCTTAAGAGATATTGGTCTATAACTTTTTTTGGTACTAGAGTACTGATTTTGATATTAGAGTAATTCTGGCATCATAAAATGTGTTGAAAAGTGTCCCTTTTCTATTTCTACAATAGCATACAATTTATAAAATGTTAATTCTTTAAATGTTTGGTTGAATTCTCCAGTGAAACCAAATGTAGCTGAAAATTTTATTTTGTTTTTTTTTTTTTTTGAATTTGGATCTAATTTTTTTAAAAAACAGTTATAGGACTATTCAGAGGTCTATTTGATCTTGGTTCAGTTTAGGTAATTTGCAGTTTTTGAAGAATTGATCTATTTCTTCTAAGTTGTCAAATTTATGAGCTTACAGTTGACATATTCACTCATTGCTATAGGATTTGAGGTGATATCCTTATTTTAATGATGTGTGTCTTTTTGTTTTTATTGTTGTCAGTCTTTCTAGGGGTTTATTGATTTTATTGTCTTTTGAAGAACCAATTTTTGATTTACTCTGTTGTTCTATTTTTAATTTCATTGATTTCTGCTCTTATCTTTATAATTTCCTTCCTTTTACTTTTTTGGGGTTTATTTTGCTCTTTACTTTTTTCTAAGTTTTTAATGTGGGAACTAGATGATTAATTTGAGATCTTTCCTCATTTTTAATGTAAGCATTTAGTGCTATATATTTTTTTCTCACATGGTTATAGCTTCATCTTACATATTTTGCTATATTATATATTTTTTTCAATCAGTTTTATGTACTTTTAAAATTTCCTTTAAGTCTTTCACTTATATTGATGGAAATATTTTAGAAGTTTGTTGTTTATTTTTCACATGTTTACAGATTTTTCTGTTGTCTTTCTGTCATTGATTTCTAGTTAAACTCCATTATAGTCAGAGAACATACTCTGAATGATTTTAATTCTTCTACATTTGTTAAGTTTTGTTTCATGGTCTCAGATGTGATCTATCTTGATGAATTTTCCATGAGTGCTTGAAAACAATGTGTATTATGCTGTTGTCAGGTAGAGTGTTCTATACATGGAAATTTAATTCTCTTAGTTAATTCTTTTGTTCAGTTTTATTATATATTTGCTGATTTTCTGTGTAGTAGTTCCATCAGTTGCTGAGAGAAGAGTATTGAATTCCTCAATTATAATAGTGGTCTATTTTCTCCTTTCTGCTTTATTAGTTTTTGTTTCATGTACTTTGAGGCTCAGTTGTTTGGTGCCTATACATTTAGCATATTTCTTCCTTATAGATTAATTTTTTATCATTATATCTCATCCTTCTGTCTTTAGTAATTTTCTTTGTTCTGACTTTTTATATTATTGAATATTTATATACCTACTTCTTTTTTTATATAAATGTTTGCACAGTATATCTTTTTCCATGCATTTCGTTTCAACCTACCTATGTCAATGGTTTTGAAATGAGTTTCTTAAAAATAACGTGTAGTCAGAAAATTTTCATCAATTCTTACTGCCAAATTCTGTCTTTTGATTGACATGTAAGGTAATTATTAATATGGTAGGGCTTAACGCTACCATTTTATTATTTGTGTTCTGGTTATAATTCTTTTTTTTTTCTCCTTATAGATTACTTAAACAGTTTTTAGTATTTCTTCCTGATTTATTTAGAGTTGCTTTTTTCTGAGTGTTCTCTTTGAATGCTTCTATTGTGATCTCATTGAGTATTACAATATACAAATGTTACTTATCACAGTCTACTGGTATGAACATTTTACCACTTATAGTGAAATTTTTTCTTTATTTCCTTTTAAGTCTTTTTATTTTCCATTATTAAAAATCATTATCTAGAGTATCAGCTGGTGTTATAATTTTTATTTTAATAATCAATTATAATTTATAAAATTCATGGGAAAGGATAGTGTATTTTATATACCCATATTTTTGCTCTTTCTATTGTTCTTTCTTTGTTCCTAATGCTCAAGATTTTCTCTTCTGTCATTTCATTCTGCTTAAGGGATTTCTTTAGACAATCTTTAAGGATAGATTTGCTAGTGAAAAATTCTTTTAGTTTTCTTTTATCTGAGTATTTCTTTATTCCTTTTTAATTCCTTGAGGATAATTTTGCTCGACATAGAATTCATATTTGCCAGTTCTTTTCTTTCAGCACTTAAAAAATATTAAGCCATGTATTTCTGGCCTTCATGATTACAGATGAGAAATCATTTGATTTAGTGTTCCCCTATAGGTAATGCATTGCCTCTGTCTAGCTCTTTTCAGAAATTAATTATGATGTGCTTTGGTGTGGATTTCTTTGGGTTTATCCTGTTTGAAATTTACTTGACTTCTTAAATCTATAGGTTTGTGCCTTTGCCAAGTTTGGAAAGTTTTCAATCATTATTTCTTTGAATATTCTTTATTCCCACTCTCGTCTCTTCCTTTGGAACTCCAGTGACATTAATATTGGATATTTGTTATTGCCCCATATGTCCCTGAGTTTCTGCTCATTTTTTTTTTCAGTCTATTTTTTTTGCCTGTTATTCAGTTTGGGTATATTCTATTGATTATCCTTAAGTTCATGGATTCTACCCTCTGTCACCTCCAATCTTGTCTTGAACCAATCTAGCAAATTATTTTATTCCCATTATTGAATTTTTTAGTTCTATATTTTCTGTCTGCTTCCTTTGGTTCTTTTTTAACTTTTATTTTATTCCTGAATTTCTATTTTTATTTGTTTGAAGAAAATTTAAAATCAATGCTGAAGTGTTTTTATGACAATTGCCTTAAAACTGGATGCTGATAATTTTAACATCTGATTTAACTCAGTCTTGGCACTGGTTGATTACCTTGTTTTCATTCAAGTTTATATTTTTCTAGCCTTAGTATGATGAGTAATTTTGGATTGTATCTTAGAAGTTTTGTTCATTATGTTAAGAGATTCTGGTTCCAATTTATCTTTTTTTTAGCAGTCAGTCATCCTGTTTAGCTCTAGCAGTCAGGTTCTAGCTTAGTTTCGTGGGTTGTTGTTCCAATGACAGTTTAAATTTGTGGGTTTTTTTTTTTGAGACTTCGTAATTTTATTTTGGTTTGCTTGGTTTATCCTGTGCTACTGGCATTCTCACTGCTCCTTGTTGGTGGTACCTTAGGAGATGGAAGGAGTAGGCATTTAACCAGGCCACTCTGCCTGATGTCACTCAATGTGACCTTTTATGACCTTTTACCCTTTTGGAAACAAACTTCCTAATAGGTTGCCTGTCCCCTATGCAGTTTGATTACACTGTAATAAAAGAGTTTCATTAGTGAGGCACTGTAAGTGACTTTGCTGTTGGGACCTCAGGAGGATGAAATAAAAGTAATCATAGATCTTTTATTCCAGTTTCTTCATAAGGAACTTCAAGATAATAAAAGGGAACAACTATTAAGGACCTAATCACATGGAAGTCTTGAGAAGGTTAATTATAAATAGCATGTAAAAAGAGAAAACTGACAGTGTTTGCATTGTATATCTTGGTTGAATTTCATAGAAAATTCAGTAACTTACAACTATCTCTCTGCAAACTTTCTAGGTTATAAAAACCTCAAAGTGTATATGCTCAATTTATTTGAGCTTAGACAAACGATCAACAAAGAGAAGTTCTGATGAGCCTCCAACAGTGGATGTCAAAATGCTCTCCTTTAACATTAAGTTTGTAATGTAAGAAGAAAATTGACATGTATGTCAGGATCTCCTGACCAAGTCTCTACTCAATATTGGATGAAATGGCTTAAGGTTTGAATAGAAACTCTTTTAGGTCTTTGCATAAAAGAGCACAGTGTATAGTACTGCCTAGACTTGCTAATAAATCCCTTAGAGGTAATAATTAATTTATGTGTGTATAGAGTTGCTATTGTAGTAGGGTAAAAATTAATGACTGGTTAAATTTTGAAATATATGTTTTAAAAATGTATGTCTTTGTGGCATCTATATTATTTGAATGTATAAATGGTAATAGATACAGTATCTGAATGAAAATTCATCCTATTAACCAGGTAAAAATAAAAAGATATATGCCCTTTGTCAAATGCTAATTAGACCAACAAAACTGAATCCTTTAGAGTTACTTAAGCAAATTCAAATAATAAATAAGAAACAATATTGGATACCTGGAAGACAATAAGAAATTACAGTCCTAATTAAGAAAATGTTAGATTCAGATGTATTAGTGCTTGAAAACTCATTGTACAACAGCTCTGTGTGGACAATGAGGCAGTCTGATGGACTTAAGAAGCCAAGAGTAAATTATAAGAAACTCGATAAGACAGTATTCCTAATAACTTCGGTTTGTGACATGACACACTGATACAACAAAATATAATGGTGACTGGTATTCTGTAATTAATCTGGTTATATCACTTCCCAGGGAGAATTAACAATGATTTAAATTTATGTGAAATCATCTCTAATACATATTGACTGCATTATCTCAAGGATATTTGAACTCTCCCTTATGTTGTCACAATCTAATGAGATGGAACCTAGATCTAATACAAGTGGAAGTATTATAATATACTATATTGATATTACAACTATTACTGAAACCAAAGATTAAATTTAAAGCAACTTTGCTAGGGTCATAAATTACATGATAATTAGGGATTATTGATTAAATGTGCAAAAATCCAGACTCCACATAGGCTATGAGGCTTTTGAGGATTACATGGACTGGAGCAACCTGTGACTTATCATTGAACACTAAAAATAAATTATTTTCACTGCAGATTTTCAAAATAGTTTTGAGGAAAAATGAAGGTTAAGAAGTTATATCATCTGCCACAAATATTTTTAGCAGTTATCCTACTACATATTTAATTATCAAGGCAGTTCTAGGAAACACACACACACTTCTAGAACTGAAGCTATAGTTCTCTGTGGTCATAAATCAATCTTTTCTTAAAAAATAACACATTTTATAAAAGGCTCTGTGAATTCTTTACTAATTTAAATGATGTGATGATAATTTTAGTGCTTTTATGTATTTCTTTTGCTTTTTTTGTGTGTACTTTCTTCAGTTCTCTAGTTGGTTCATTGGAAAGACCATAAAATTTAAATTTAGAAAAAATTGTCCTAAATTTAGAAAAATTGTGAATAAACCTCTGGGAGAGACCCATCATCTCTTGGTCTCCATATTTTTGGTACTCATTTTGTGTCAATGGCAATTCAGAAATATGTAGTAAAGCAAGTGCTCAGCCGAAGAAAGATAAACAAATGCATAGATGAAATAAGATACAGGGATGCTTTGGGCAACCATGCCATGAGTATTCTAATGCTGTTTTCATTTCTGTTTTATTAGACCCAGATGGTACAGTTTCTCAATATACCTACTAGAAAGGCAAGAACAAGATGTTCACAAACTAACAGACTTCCAGTGATGAAAATGTGACTGTTAATTGCAAAGTTTTACTTCCAGATGTTCGATAGTTGAATGCTTTTCACACAGCAAAAAAAGCTTGACAGAATAACTCCAAGAAAGTAAAATAAGATAAGAGACCAAAAAACTACTAAAGTTTGAAAAATATGAAACCACCATAAAGGAGTGAATATTCAAAAAATCTTGGTGATGGGAACATCTGGAAGATATGTAGAAGATACAGTAGGAAATAGAACAACCAGTTGAGGCTCTTTTTTATGGAAGATAAAGTTTACGATAATTTATTTAACTTGAATAGTAAAACACACGATATCTTTTTTTACTAGGTCATTAGTTGTGAACATCAAGAATTCAATAACTTAATACATTTAATTTAATGTTTGTACTTCTTTAAATAAGTAGAACAATTCTCAGCAAAAAAATAATAAAAAAACATGATTCTTATCTTTTTTTAAGTGCTTCTATAGTTCATCATTCTTTCAAAAAAATTCCTCCAATGCAGAATATTG
>NW_011888785.1:6010713-6051615 GCF_000151845.1 Pteropus vampyrus | reverse complement strand
AAGGATAAGAAGGCTTTTGAGTTGAATGTTATGCATTGTGGTAGGCCAATGATTCTTCCATAACAAGTTAAAAATAAAAAAAAAAAGTAGGAGTTCGGGTTCAAGATGAACATGTAGGAAAATTCTGAACTCACTTGATCCCACAGACACACTGAGTTTACAACTACACATGCAACAATTTCCTCTTTAAAAAACCTAATGTCCTCGAACTCACTTGATGGCTA
The DNA here is from genome assembly GCF_000151845.1 of Pteropus vampyrus. Taxonomy (NCBI): domain Eukaryota; kingdom Metazoa; phylum Chordata; class Mammalia; order Chiroptera; family Pteropodidae; genus Pteropus; species Pteropus vampyrus. The sequence continues at coordinate 6,051,391 of NW_011888785.1, read as the reverse complement.
AGTGACCACTACACATCAGACAAATGAAAAGAAAATCACGTCAAAGCAGGAGCGTCTGGGATACTGTCTCACCATAAACCTGGGCCCAGTAACCCACGACCAGGAAAAAATTCAAAACCCTGAGGACTGAAGGGTTAAACCTCAGTCAGAAACCCCAACTTTTAAGACATGCATTTGAGAGATGAGCTCCCAAAACATTTAACTTTGAAAACCAACAGAGCTCATGTCCCAAGATCCACAAGACTATAGAGATCTGAGAATTGACACTTAAATGACTCCTAAGCTCAAACTCACCTGCCCCAGAGCCCAGTTCAGAGGCAGCTGTTTGCATTCAGAGTTCAAGTGAAGGAGGCTCTCTTGCTTATATTAAAGCACCAGCCTAAGAAGCAGGCATCTGAATTACCACACAAATCTAGGAGCCTGCTGGAACATTCTCCAGGCATGGAGACTGGCCGAGTGACATCTTTGTGCTCTCTTTTAGCTGTGCTCCAGAGCACTGGTTATCTCCCAGAATGGAGCTTTCATATTCACCTGGTGCCCCAATTTTTGTGGCTGCCTTCCTGTGGACACCTCTTGATCACCGGGCTCTGGAGTCCAGAGGATCATGTATTCCCGGTCTCATGGGACTGTAAATCAGTGTCTCCCAGAAAGGAGCTTATACTCCTAGGTTTTGTGCCCCGATTTTACATCACTTGGCTCTGGTGGCCAGTGGGGCTTATGTTTGTGGGTCCCACTGGACTGTAACCAACGGAGAAAGAGTTCGTAAATAGCTACCACCCTCAGGGTATGGCAATAGGCAACAGACCCAGGAGCACACTCTTTCTATGAAGGAGGCCTATTAGCTAATCATTGGGACTATGGCCTGAGGGGCAGGCTACTAATTAAATGTGCATGTAAAGGCTGGCTATAATTTTTTCCAGAGACCTTGGAGGGTGCATGCTTTCTTCATGCTTATTCTCTGCTGAGTTCCAGAGTGCCAGTGTCTCCCAGAAAAGAGATTTACATTAGTCTGATGCTCTGGTTTTTATGTCTGGTGTCCTGGTATTTACAGCTGCTGCCCAAGGAATGCCTCTTGATTGTCTGGCTCAGATATGTGTGTGGGGGGACAGAGGTGCATTCCTGGGTCCCATGGGACTGTTGCAATTGAAGAGATGATTCTTGGCAAGCTATCATCCCCAAGGCACTTCAGAGACAGGGGACTGAGGCACTGCCCTTCCCCATCTTTCTGTGAAGGCAACCCTTTACTTGTCCTGAAAGGCAGGCTTCAGATTTGGCACAATCTAGAGGCATACAGAGCTAGCCTTAAGGAACGTAGGCTGTGAAAGTCATCTTGGTGTTTTCTTTCTGCCTTGCTTCAACTCATCCTCATCTCCCAGAAAAGAGTTTAAATGTTTGCAATTGCCACCTCCAGATTGCCTGGCTCTGTTGGCCAGTGGGGCTTATGCTTGTGGTCCCACAGAGTGGTGTATATATATATATATAATATATATATAAATATATATATATATATTATATATATATATAAATATATTTATATATATATTATATATATAACTGCTGCCTGAAGGTCTGGCTTCTAGTCAGCCTTAATCTAAACGCTGAAAATTTTCCCCTTGGGACATTGATAGGTCTTGGCACATCCACAACTACTGGAAGCTATTAAAATATAACAGGCTGCTTGGACAAGCACAGAGGTTTAAGAGAAGACCAACAACTGGGGCAGGGTTGAACAATGACGTTCATCTTCTACATAAGGCCACTCCCTCAAGAATGGAGGAGGTGGTTGTTTCTTCAACTGTATAGAAACCAATACAGAGTCAAATAAAATGAATAAACAACAAAATATGTTTCAAATAAAATAACAAACTAAAACTTCAGAAATATGCCTTAATGAAATGAAGATAAGTAATTAACTTGATAAAGAATTCAAAGTAATGTTCATAAAGATAATCACTCAACTAAGGAGAAAAATACATGAACATGGTGAGAACTTTCACGAAACAAGAAAATATAAAAAGTACCAAACAGAAGTCACAGAGTTGAAGAATACAATAAGTAAACTGAAAAATACACTAGAGGGCTTCAACAGAAGACTAGATGAAATAGAAAGATCAACCAACTAGAAGATAAGACAGTGAAACTCATCCAATCAGAGCAGCAAAAAGAAAAAAGAAAGAAAAAAGTGATGATAGCCTAAAGGACTTCTGGGACAATATGACATGGACTAATATTTGTATTTTAGTGTTCCCAGGAGAAAAGAGAGAAAGAGACAGAAATTGTATTTGAAGATATAGTGGTTGAAAACTTTCTTAACTTGTGGAAGGGAACAGACATCCATATCCAGGAAGCTTATAAAGTTCTCAGTAAGATGGACCAAAAGAGACCTACACTAAGAGACATTATAATTAAAATGTCAAAAGTTAAGACAAGGAGAGAATCTTAAAAGCAGCAAAACAATTTGTTATGTACAAGAGAATCCCTGCCCCAGATGAGACTATAAGCTGATTTTTCATCAGAAACACATTGCAGTCCAGAGGGGAGCAGCACAATATATTCAAAATGCTAAAATAAAAATCTTCCTACCGAGAATACTCTACCCAACAAATTTATTCGGAATTAAAGTAAAAAGAATTTTCCAGGCAAGCAAAAGCTGAAGGAGTTTATCACCCCTAAACCAGCCTTACAAGTAATGTTAAAGGGACCTCTTTAAGCTAAAAAGAAAGGGTGCTAATTAGTAACAAGAACACACATATATATAAAAAAAATAACTTTCACTGAGGAGGTAAATATATAGTAAAAGGAGTGGATTAATCAATTATAAAGCTAGTTTAAAGGTTAAAAGACAAAAGTAGTAAAAATAAGTATGATTACAATAACTAGTTAAGGGATACACAAGATGAGATGTAAAATGTCACATCAAAAAGATAAAATGTGACAGCGGAGAGTAAAAATATTGAGCTTTAGAAGGGGATCAAACTTGTTATCAAATTAAAATAGACTTATAGATACAAATTATTATATATAAGCTTCATGGTAACTATAAAGCAAAAACCTATAGTAAATACACAGTAGATAAAGAGAAAGGAATATAAACATATCACTAAAGAAAGTCATCAAAATACAAAGGAAGAAAGCAAGAGAAGAAAGAAATAATGTGGAACTACAAAAACAACCAGAAAACAACAAAATGCCAATAAGCATACACCTATCTCAAATTAATTTTAATGTAAATGGACTAAATTCTCTAATCAATAAACATAGAGTGGGTGAACAGATTTAGAAAAGAGAGAAATCTATATGTTGTCTACAAGAGACTCACTTTAGATGTAAGGACACAGAAAGTGAAGGGATGGAAAAGATATGCAAGTGAAAATCAAAAGAAAGCTGGAGTAGCTATATGATGTCAGAAAAATAGACTTTAAAACAAACACTGTCAAAAGAGACAAAGAAGGGCATTATATAATGATAAAGAGGCCAATCCCACATTAGACCACATTGATTTAACAGGTATGTACAGCACGTTTCGTCTCACAACAACAGAATACGTGTTCTTCTCAAGTGCACATGGAACATCCTCCAGGATAGACCACATGTTAGGCCAAGAAACAAGTCTTAATAAATTTAAGAAGATAAAAATTATGTCAAACATGTTTTCTGACCACAGTGGTATGAAATCAGAAATCAATTACAAGAAGAAAAGTGGAAAATTTGCGAATACGTAGAGACTAAACAACGTGCTACTGAACAACCAATGAGTCAAAGAAGAAATCAAAATGGAAACCAAAATATACTGTGAAACAAATGGAAATCAAAATGTAACATCCTAAAATTTATGAGATGCAGCAAAAGCAGCTCTAAGAGGCAACTTCAAAGCAATAAACGTCTACCTCAAGAAACAAGAGAAGTCTCAAATAGACAATGTAAATTATACCTCGAGGAACTAGGAAAAAGAACAAATGAAGCCCAAAGTTAGTAGAAGGAAGGAAATAACAAAGGTTAGAGCAGAAATAAATAAAATATTAACTAAAAGGACAATAGAAAAGATCAATGAAACTAAGAGCTGGTTCTTTGAAAAGACAAACAAAATTTACTACCCTTTAGATAGACTCACCAAGCAAAAAGAACACTCAGTAAATAAAATCAGAAAGCAAAGAGATGTTACAACTGATACCACAGAAATACAAAGGATCATAAAAGACTGTTATGAACAATTATACACCAACAAATCGGACAACCTATCAGAAATGAATAAATTCCTAGAAACAGACAACCTACCAAGACTGAATCATGATGAAATAGAAGATCTGAACAAACATACTACTAGTAAGGAGAGTGAATTAGTAATCAAAAAACTTACAACAAACAAAAGTCAAGAATGAGATGGCTTCAGTGATTAATTCTGCCAAGAATTAATAGCAGTTTTTTTTTTCCACTCTTTCAAAAAATAGAAGAGGAGGGAACTCTTCCCAACTCATTTTATGAAGCCAGCATTATCCTGATACCAAAACCAGACAAAAATGTCACAAGAAAAAATATTATAGGGCAATATCACTAATGAGCATAGATACAAGAATCCTCAACAAAATATTAGCAAGCTGAGCTCAACAATACATTACAAGGATCATACACTATGATCAGTTGGATTTATTTCAGGGATGCATGGATGATTCAACATTTGGCAAAATTCTACATTCGTTTATGATAAAAACTCAGCAAAACAGGTATTGAGGGAATGTAACTCAGCATATTAAAGGCCGTATATGACAAGTCCAAAGCTAATATCATCATCAACGGCGAAAAATAGAAAGATTTTCCTCTAAGACCAGGAACAAAACAAAGATTCCCGCCAAGATAGGAAAACAACCAAAGTGTTCATAGATGAATGAAATAAAGAAATTTTGATATATATGCATGATGGAATACTATTCAGCCACACACACACATACACACACACACAAAACAAGAATGGACCTTGCAGGTATTATGCTAAGTGAAGTACATCAGACAGAGAAAGACAAATACTATATGATCTCTCTTATGTGTGGAACTTGAAAAAAAATTACACATAGAGAGAACAGATTGGTGGTTGCCAGAGGCAGGAGATAGGGTAAGTGGGAAAAATGGGTGAACTATGTCTTTGTTTTTTAGTTTAATTGAGTAATAATAATAATAACAACAATAAAACTTAAATGACTATTACAAACCCTCTGACCCAGCATTTTCACTTCTAAAAGTCTATCCTACACTTTACTGATACATATGTACAAAGACAAGTAGAGTACAATATTCATTACAAGAAAGTAGTAGTAAAAAAAATAACGTAAACTATTATTTTGAGAATATCAAAGTGCTCTGAATTAGTGAACAATAAGTGAAATAAAATTCCAGAAATGAAAAACCCCTGCTGGAGAGCTCTAGACCTCTAGTTGTTCACTTTCCAGGGAGCATTTGCCAAATAAGAGTATGGAGCTAGGCTAATTTGGTTTAGATTCCTTGATGGAAGTGTAGGGAAGAGGAAAAACCCCCCTTTTCCTCCTCTGGTCCTTTTGGGTTGGCCAAATAATCATATCAACAGGAGACCAATTGACAAGAGAACATCAAATTTAATTTAGGTGTGCACAGGAATCTCACATAAACGAGAAGTTCAGAGATAGGCATTGAGGTATATAAGGCATCCCGAGCTGGGGATGAGGTAACACACCTTGGGAGTGTCAAAGGGTCACTGCAGGATGATAAGAAGAGCAGATGCTTAGTAAATAGAAGTTTGTCTTGCCCTATATATAGGTCAAAAGAGATTACCTCTGATAATCTCTTATTATGGGCAAGCCTCTGATTCAAGTTCTTGAACATAGTTAAAAGGGGAGGCATAAATTTCACTTAAGCCTGAACTAAAATTGTCTTTAGCTCCAAGTAATCTGCATACCACAGAGGCATACCTTGGAGTGGCTCATTCTGGACCCACACAGAGATAAGGGAAACTAGCAGAGTTTTTAACAACTATGCAGTCTTAAATTATGGATCGATACTTGAACATTACCAAATATATGGCCAGCTTCCATTCTGGACTATTTGCTGATTTCTGGGTGGTGTGGGAACCTGGACAAGGGGTTGGAAATGTTTTAAAGGCAGATTAAAATATTCTGTGGCTTTGTGGTGTTTAAGAAACAAAGTTCTTCTAGAGGGACTGCTTCAAACTCACGATCATCTCTGCCTCGAGATATATGTCATCTTTTAAACCCTCAAGTGTTTGAAGATTAAAAAGCTATACTCAAAACCTATTAATGGTGGAAATTAATTCCCCACAGTGTTTCAGGGCCAAGGAAGCAGAGATCTGCCAGGCTCTCAATGAAAACCCAGATGAAAGTGTGACCAAAACTCAAACACCCAGACCCACCCTTTCTTTTTCTTTCAATACTTTAAATAATGCACTCCATTCTCTTGTTTGTGTGGGTTCTGAAGAGAAGTCTAATGTAATTCATATGTGTACCTGTATAGGTAAGCAATATTTTTCCTTTCTGGCTTCTATCAAGATTTTCTGCTTGTCTTTGGTTTCTATAGTTTGAATATAATATGCCTAGATTTGTTTGTTTGTTGTCTGTTTTCTTCTGACTTTGGGTTGTAATGAAAAGTCTGATGTCTATTATATTTTCCATTTTGTCTTGAAGGTATTATATGTTATTCATTTTTAAGATTTTAGAACTTCCTTTTTATCTTTATGCTTCCCGCCCTCCCCCACTTTAATTCCATTCTACTCCCGCTTCCACCCCTGACCTATGGATGTTGCCGTTACCCCTTAAGAACTGGATCTCTAAAGGTGGGACGTCTTCTCCCACACACTCCGGGTGTGCACCCGGGACCTAGAGAACCCGAGGGGCCTGGCCCATGGCTCCAGCTAGGGCACGAACCCAGGACCTTCTGCGTATAAAGCAGACATGCTAACCACTACACAATGGAGCCACTCCCTTATCTTTATGCTTTTTATTGTGAACACCAACAGTAAGAGTGTGTGTGTATGTATATGTGTGCGTATATAAAACTTTTCCCCTTATATTCTATTTTTTTCTTAATATTTCCCTTTTATCTTAAGATCTAAGTCTTTCTTCAGCTTGGGAAAATATTATTCAGTCTTTCTCTCTATCTCTTCCCTTTTTAAAAAAAGCTCTTCCTTTTCAGTCTTTCTCCTCTAATTGTCTGGGGATGAGAGGCTATAGTTTCTGAAAACATTATATTTTTCAACTTAACAACTATAATTTTTTCTTTGTTTTTGCTTTATGCTCTAGAAATTTCTTTGACTTTACCTTCATAGTACTGAGTTATTCTTCATCTATTTATTCTTTGATTTCACTACAGTTAATTTTTACTTTGTCAATGATATTTTAAGTCTTCCTTGTTCATACATTGATTCCTATAATCCTCTCTTTTCCTTTTATTTTTGGAGTTGCAATAAGTTCTCAAATCACTATGAAAATATAATTTTTAAATTATTTTATTTCTTGAATTATATTGTATTCTATGAGCTTAATTGTTCTATTTCTACAACTCGGTCCTTTTCCTTCCTGCTACTGATTGTTTTTATAAATAAAAATTTAATTATCTGTTTATTTTGGCTTAAGAAATAAATTAAATATATTGACTTTCACAAATGGAGTGTCTAAGGATGATCAGTCATACTGAAACAATATCTCTCTCTTCCATTTCTAATCTCCATTTTCTCATAAATTCTTTCAATTTTCAGGCAATAATCCTCTAGTAGAGAGATGGCCACAAGAATTCCAGGCTAATATAATACCATCTGCAATCCTGAACCATTAGCTTTGTTTCTGAAAACTTCAGCAAAAGCCCCAGTAGATATTCTGTTTAGCCTGATGTAGATTATATATCATAAATTCATTTTTGAAGAATTACAAAAGAAATACATATTAATTATAACACATGTCAATCATAAATCAAATATAACATTCTTCTCTTATTTCCAACTATAAGATAGATTTTTATCCCCCCAAAGTTTTGGGTTATATGATATCAATCATTTTTACTAATGAGATTTGAAAAGCAAATTCTTTTGAAAATTGCTGTCATTCTTTCTAATGTAATTAAAGGCTTTAAAATTCTACCTTTTGATATATTATGAAATCATAAGGAAGCTTTTCATTTTATTAAATTAAATGCCAAGAGATTAGACAGTTGTTTTGGTAAAACACAAATAAAAAGGTAATATCCTGTGAAAATGCTTTTTATTCACATTTTCTAAATTTGAGAGTTCATTTTTGAACATATATAAAATATTACAGCAAATACAGAATGCAAACTGTAACAAGCAATTATTTTTAACTACGATTGGTTCATAAAATCAAATTTATTATAGAGTTTAGTTTGAGTACCACACATTTAAAGAAATTACATATAAGTTATGACCTAAAAGGAAGGCTATTTTGCATGATCTGATCCGTTTACTACCAAATCTATAATCCAAAGCTCAAAACACCAATACAGTTATAGATTAACTTATATTTGATATAGGTTAGGAGTATAGCCTATTGGAAAGAGGAATATTTTCAGTACAAAGAGATCACTACCAACCAGTGAGAAGAAGGAAGAACCTTGAAGATCAGCACATATCTGGGACGATTGTGTAAGAAACTGAAGAGAAGACCTGTAACCCACAGATAAAAAAAAAAAAAAAAAAAAAAAAAAAAAAGGCCCATTTCAGAAAAGGATCAAAGCCCTAACAACAGAGAAAAACTGCAAAAGGAAAATTGTTGGAGGTGATCACAGAAATAAGCCCTCTTCTCTTGGAATGAACTTGCTGAAATTTTGTTGCATCATTCAAAAAAAATACTTTGAATACATCACTGAACAGTTTCCTCAGAGACTCAATCTATCTAACAGCTAAAAGTCCTCAATTGCAAGAGGCAGAAGACAGGTTTTGTTATGTAATGTGCTATGCTTGATTTGGAAAACTTTGCAGGCCTTGGAATGTCAATTGTATATAAATAACGGGTTTAAAAAAGTACACAGGGACACACTCTATGTAATCAAACAATGCTAATTCAGTTTCCACCTGTGAAATGGGAAAAACACTGCACTCTGAGGTGCAGGCTAGAAAATGGATATGATAAGGATATAGGATACTCTTGACTTGATAGATTTCACACATTGCTTTACATTACTTATGAGAAATTTTTTGCATCTATATTACATAGCAACAAGTAATTTTACTAGTTGTGAGTGTGAGCAACTCACAGCACAAGGCTATGAGCTTTGGCTAGTGGGTGAGATGACCGCTGAACATTCAGATTTCATTGTGGCTTTGTGTTCTGTCTCACATTTATAGTATATAAAAATTCTAGTGAAGTGCTATAAAACTGTTTCTTTATGAAAAATGACTCAGGAAAGAAATCCAGCTGCTAGTGGTAGAGATTCATTAAGATTATTAACGTTTTTATCCAGAAATTACATTTTGGATAAATTAAAAATGGATTGTCAAATTATATGGTGGTTTGGAAATGTGAAGTTGTCAAGCCCACCATAAGTTCTATGTGAAGACAAGAAAAAGTGATTTGTAAATCTGATTCAGCAAATGTTCTAAATAGTCCAAAATTTGTTCTTATTGTGAGAGATAAAACTTTAGAAAAATCTGAAAAAGCAATTAACTTGTAGCATCAAACATGTAACATTAGAAGGAAATGTGCTTTCAGAAACATTTATTTTAATAGCTGTATAAATAAACCATAGGCCCATATTATAGATGCATTAAAAGTCTGAAGGTATCATTGGCATTTTTCAGTTATACTCTATTGCATTTGAAAGAACAAACTATATGCTTAGAGCTGTATCTTAAATTAGAGAAGGCCTCAAAAATCACTTTACCAGAATATGAAGGCTCTACTATATTCCACTTACAATTAACAGGAAGAATTTATGATGTAGTGAAAATAAAACATGATTGGAATTCAATAAATCTGGATTCTAGCCTTGATTTTAGTACCAGATAGATGTATGATTTTGTTCAGGGCATTGGATCTTTCCAGGATTTGATTCCTTTCTCTTTTAACTGTGGGGAGAAGGTTGAAGGAGTAAATCCAGGTGTATCCCTTCTAGCTCTAAGTTGCCACACTTCCTCTGATGTTCTTTGTTCACAAAAGAAATATCAATGTCCCAAAGCGTCTGCAGATGATTGTAAGTCACTTCAGCTGCTCCTCACTTTACATGTTGGCAGCACTGCAATTTAAAAAAGACTTTCTGCCATGAGATGAGTAAGAGATTGGGATCCACGTATTCTTTGAGCAGACTGGCTTCTATGCCACATGCCCTCAGAATGAGTGGGAAGTGAGTGCCAAGCCAAACCTGATGACATAGTGGATTTGAACATCAGCCTAAAACACAGAAAAAGTTAAGTGCTATTATTACAACTGTTTACGGTTTCATCTACCTTTCAATTAAGTATTCATTGATCTGATTATGTCATTTAAATACATTTTGGCATTCAAATATTTCTGTAGCTTTCTCCCCTCGTTCTTTTATCCTTGAGAATAATGTTTGTGGCATTTTATCTGTGAAGAAATGTAAGCAGGAGGAAATGATACATTAGATCATGCAAATACTTATGTTCTATATTCATCAGTGATTTTCGTTAGAATTAAAGAGAAGCAAGGAATCTGAAGCTCGTGTGAACCCCATGCATTCACCTAGAACTACAAGAGAGATGTCAAGATGAAGTTCCATTATAAATTTAATTTTAAAGGGCAAAGATTTTTATCATGCTCCTTGATAACTGAGGTGTTTAATCACTGAAAATAACAGCGGGGTTTTCAGTCAGGCCGCAGGGTCTATTCAGATCTAGCCACTTCTGTGCACCTGGCTTGCCTCCACTGAGTGGATCTGACTACTCTTTGCCCTCTGCTCTCTCCTCTGCAGTCCATGTGGCATACGTGGATCCTAGTGCTTATAACTTTTTAATGCGACTTACCTACTTATATGTTTGTGTATCTGATGGACCAGACCTTGAAGATTGATTGTTCATATTTTTTTCCTTTAGAATCTAGGAGCCACCAAACACATAGTAGGCACTTAATACATGCCTGTTGAATAAATACCTGAGTTATGTTCCTCATATTCTACTTGTAGCCTTTAGAATTTCTTTGCCAGAAGTTCTGTAACAGATGATGGTGGAACTTTGCCCAACAAATTAAGTGCCAAAATTTAAAAGGAATTGACGCTTGCCATTTTGAAAACTAGGGGAAAAATTTATTCCAGCTAATGTTTCTTCCAGTTAATATTTAAATAGAGCTTAATTCATGCCAGGCTCTGCCCTAATTTTTTTTTACATATATTGACAAATTTAGTCCTTACTCAACCATATGTGAAGATGTCATTATTGTTCCCATTTTACAGATAAAGAAACAGAGGCACAGAGAGGCTAAGTAACTTCATCAAAGTCATATAGACATTGGCAGAGCCAGGATCAAAGCCAAGCAGTTTTGCTATGGTTCCCTAGAATCATATTTTTAGCAATAATTTAATTAATTAGAATTAAAACATATCATTTAGAAGAATCTTGAATCGGCTATACTGATAAAAAACATTCCTTTTGGTGTTATTTTATTATTTAAAAAATAATTGGTCTATAGGATAAATGTAAAAGATTGCCCCCATTTAAAAAGATGATTGGTTTCAGAAAATTTTTTTTGTTGACTTTGGTTTATAAATCTGAGAAAGTGTGCTACTTAGCTTTCCCACATAATTCTATTATTGCTAAGTTTGTTGAATCAATAAGCAACTCAAGGAAGCTTTACAAATTCTCATTGTCTGATCACTTGTGAATTTTGATTTTTACATTGCCTCACTGACCTCCCAATACTGTATGACAATATATGTATGTATGTATGTATGTATGTACGGACATATGTATGCATGTATATAAGTATGTAAAGTATGATAATGTAGATTTCTGTGGTCCCAGAAAGTAATCAGGACAGTCTTAAAGAGTTAGTGTCTGGGACTCCCTGTAACACACACAAGCAGATTGCTGAATTGCATTTCATCAGTGGGATGAATATATTATGAATCTAAGGTTGACTTAAAAAAATGAAAGAAAAGGGGGGAAAAAGGCAAAAAGTAAACAGAAATGGCATCAAGCCTTTAGTTGTAAAAAAGATTTTGAATTTGCTGGATTCAGAAGTCTTTACAGTATTAAGTGAATAATGGATGTGCATTTGTGTTGTAATTTTTATCTGAAAAGAAAAAAAGTAGTGTTAATAAAGCTATCAGACTTGAGAGAGACATTTCCTAAATTATCAAAAGATTTCCTATTGCTTCAACTTGTCTTTGGTAAACATCTGATTATTGTAAACTAGTATCTGAGGACAAGATTAGATCAATAGTAGTTTAATGTTAAATCCTTTTAGTGAATGAGTTATATTTTCATTACTTTGAGTGTTACTTTTGTTGTAGCTTTTAAATAAATATAGTCACTTAAGGTATGTTTACTATATGTTTAATTTTTCTACGAAGTGGAAATTTATAATATTAATGCAGAAAGTTTCATATTAATTTTTCATAGATACTGTATTTCATATAGAATCTGTGCTGCATGATGATCATCTGTGATGGATTATTTCACTTTACAAATGATTTTTCACTATTAGCGTGTATTTAGAGTATACGCCAAAAAATAAAACTAGCCCCTGTACTGAAAATGGCATTTGAAGAGTCTGATATATTAGTTTTTAAACTACTATACTTACATATATTATCTGGTAATAGTATTATTTAAATTATTATACTCGACAAAACAATATTAAAAAATAGATTATGTCTACATACTGGTGGTGAAATTAAGACATATTTGAGTATTAAAGAATGATTTTCAGAAAATCAAAAAATCTAGTTGGGTCTCATTCCAGAAAATTCCGGGCAACTACAGAAGTAGAAAGTATATATGTGCCATGTCTTACAAACCGATTGACATTTTTAAATCTTCTTTCTTATTTACCTGTCAGCATCTTTTCACCCTACAGATTTATCTCTCCCTCTTGTCCAATGGCTCTTATAATACAAGTTCCTGCTGGTTTGTCTCTTAGCTTTCTGGCTGCTTCTTCTAAATCCTTTTTGCCTTCCACTTCAACCCAATCCATTACTGATGATGCTCTCCTATATCTATAGCCAAGATATCTCTTCTGATCTATTTTGCAGATATTTAACTCAATATCTCCATCTCTATCTGAATGACTAATTTATTCTTTCCCTCGTTCAAAAATAAAAACAGACCTTAATATCTGTGCTTCTCTAGCAGTGTTCCTGATATTTTATGATTGTATCAATACTCATTCTATTGCTTAAACTGAAAATGAGGAGGTTATCCATTTTTATCCCTCTTATCAGTTATAATCAATCACCAATAACTCTATATTCTACCCTTCAAATACTTTCACATCTGTCCCATTTTTTAAAATGTCTTTTGTGTTTTCTCCTCATGTTAGGAGCCTCAGAAGAATCCAGAATAATAGTAAGAACATTGCTTTTGTACAGTCCTATAATCATATTGTATTTTCTATCTCTGTTCACCCCAGTCTTCACAGATGTTGGAGCTTTCCAGGTTATACATTATAGTTCTAGTCCCATTTCCATACTATTGTTGATATCCACTCATTTGACCTAAGCATCTACATACCCTATCCTTCCTCACAAACCCACCATAACAACTACAAGATCACCTGCTTTGTGATCAGAAAGCTCCCCAGTATCTTTAATCCTCTTGGAATATTCTCTCTTTATTGCCTTAAGTGAAACACAAATATCTACTGAAATAACTTTTTCGTAACTTGGGGTTGTTTCATTTTTCACTCTCCACTGGGTCTAGGTATACTATTTAGAATTTCTTGCTTCCCATTATTACTTACAATCCATTACTACAACCTTATTTTTTTGAGAGTCATTCCTCTGGATAAGTTACCATTTCCTTCTCATTCATGCTGTCATCTAACAATCTTCATCAAGCTCATTCACTGAAGGCTAAAACTTATAGCTAATATTTTTTTCTTCCTGCACGTCATTTTTCTTTATAACTTCACCATGTACAAATTCTATCCCCCTGGCCTTTCAGTTTTCCTCTGTTCTCTTTTCCAATAACCTTTTTATCCATTCTATTGCTGTCATTTCCTTTTATGATAATAAACATAAACCTGTTATCACACACACACACACACACACACACACACACAAAACCTTTTAAAATAGAAATCTAAAGCAATCCAAAATAACTTCATTTTCCTAGCTCTTCTATCAAATATTTTTATAGCTACACATATCTGACCTCACTGAGATCCCCAATGTATTAAATCCAATATCCATCTCAATATTCCTCTGCTTCCTAGATCGGCCTTGTTTCTATGGTCCATAAATAACATTTCTCTTTCGCAAATATTTTTAGTTGGTTACTTGACTCTCCCTCTATTTTATTCACCTAGGAAAATAGTAGGTCTGAATGAGCCCTACCATCTCCCTTTTCTGTATCTAAACTGAACTACGGAATACAAATGAGCCAAGGAATTTTTGTTATACATTCTTGATTAAAAAAAACTAACATTATTAATTTTAAATTTTTTGATTTGCACTCAGTGTGGCCCAATAATCACATTATCTCTCAAATGGGCTAATTTCCCCACTACTTGAAATTATTTTGTACAATCGTCTTGAGGCAGAAACTGGTTAGCTCCTTTCCAAATCATTTCCTCTTTCATCTGGAGTCACAAGCTAACTATATTTCCCAGTCTCCTTTGCAGTTAGATGTAGTCAATTTCTTGAGTACCGGTCAACTGGTTGTAGGCAGAAATTATATCCATCACTTTCAGACCTAGCCCATAAAAAAAATTTACACACAGTCCTTCTCTTTTCTGATCTTCTGGTCGAAAGTAATAGCAGTATGAGGATTTAGAAGATGGTGAATTCACAAGTTGGAAAGAACCTGAGTCATGCGTGATTACGAGGAAAATAACTTGCCTATCAACGATACTCACATTGGATTTTGTATACACAATAAACACACATTTATTGCTTTTACTTGCTGAGAATTTGGGTTTTGTTTTGTTACAATAACTAGTATTATTTATTCCATTAATATCTTTTCCTCCTACTCTCTTCACAGGTAATAAGCCTTGACCTAATTAAGAAAATCGAAACCACAACAATCAAATTTTCTTCATTTTCCATCCCTACATGTACAACCTGCTTACATTTGTTACCATGTTTTCCTACTCTTCTGCTACCATGGAATGACGGGTCCTCCTTGTTTCCAAGGACAATCACTCTGCTAGTGCTCTGAGTTTCACCCTTTATAACCTCTATGATCGTTTACTTATTTTCACTATCATCTGGCAGAATCACTTTTCTAGCTATTGAGGATCTTTTACAGCAGTATGGAAACGTGCTCTAGTTTTCTCTATTTTAATAAAAACCCTGCCTTAAATCCACAGTTCCTTTCAATTATAGCCTTTTCTCCAGCTCATTCATAACCAAACTTTTTTCAAATAGTTTTTTACATTTACTCCCTCTGCCACTTTACTTCCATGTATTAGTTTTATAATTTTTGATAGTAGAGTGGAGTAAGGAAATTAGAACACTGCAGGAAAAATACAAAGAGGAAAATAATCATTTAATTAATAGTTTTTATTATTATAAAATATTTCCTTTGGGATTTTATTAGATCTGTTTTATTCTACCTTTTAAAAATTGTTTAATTGTTCCTGAAAAAGTGATAAGCATGAACTATAAAGTTCAAATTTTGCAGAGAAATTATAAAGACGAAAATTGAAAAGAAAAATCTCCCAAATACCACTTGCCTGAAAGTACCTTCATTTATACAAAGAAAATGCATATATCATTCTATATATGTAAACAAAGAACAATTGATAAAAATATTTTTTATCAAAATGGAAACATATTATGTATTTCAAATAAAGTAAGTTTTATTTTATTTGATTTTTACTATTAACATTTTATACTCTGCAAACTTATGACTTCTATAGAAATGATTCTTAATGTTGTTTACATTGGTTTGCTGTTTCATTTGTTTAATGTTTACCAATCCTGTCGTACTTGTTTTGTGTTCTTCATTTACATCTTTTTTTTCAATTGGCTGAATTTATTTGGCAGATAGTTTTTCTCCTATGAAGAGTATGTAGGTTGTGTATTTGCTGATATTTTTCACATTTGAAAATATATTCCTGTTGCCCTTATACTTGACTGATTCTTTGACTGAGCATTAAGATTATTGGGTTACACATGCCATTGTGGAAACTACTTCATTATATTCTGGCTTTGAAAGTTGCCGAGAAATTTGATGTGAGCCTGATTTTCCCCTGTTTTAGGTGATTTGCTGGATGCTCAACAAAGACCTCTTTAAAAGAATACTTAAATTTCTGACTTAGCATATGGTTTGGTCTTGAGATTTCTATATCAAACTATTCTGGAATAGGGTTTCCTTTTAGTTTGCAGATTTAATTATTTATTTCAGGGCACTTCTCTTGTATTATATTTTAAAATAATCTGTTCTATTTTTGCAGGTTTTCTACTTCAAAAACAAAAAACTGTACTTATATGTTGGCTTTTCTCATTCCGTCATGCATGTCCAATTGTTTCATTCTGTTTCTTTAAGCTCTTTTTTAAAGAACTACTGTGATTATTTCAAAGGCTTCTTCTATGTCAGCAATTTTATTTTTAGCTTTGTCTTTTTGTTCTTTGCTTCTTCTAATTAATTTATTAATTTTATTATAATGACTTAACTCTCATTTCTTCTTATGCTTGCAATTATTTTCAAACTATTTGTTGTATCATTTCATTTCCAAGCTCTTGTTTTACAGAAATTACATTTCTTAATTTGTTCTATAATGTGAGGCAATTGTGAAGAATTTTCTTTTGTTCAAGTTACGATTTCCTATTGTATGACTGCTCTTTTTTCCTTTTCCTTGCTGTCTTTCTTATCTTAAATTATTTTGCCATAGTATATTTGCTTAATTACTATTCAGGCTGTATTTTTCTTTCTCATTCCTGGTTGTTTCTGTCTAGAAACTCCATTTACTTGGATAATTGTGAGGGTAACTAGGCTATCTTCCTGCAGTATCAAGGCCAGTTTTATTTTCTCTGAGATATGATGGGAAGTTTGGATAAATTGTCTCTCTCCAATATTTGTGAGATAGGGAACAGCCATGAGAGTGGAGGTGGTTTTATTTGCAACAAAGTCACTGCTTTTTCCTTTATGATTTTTTTATGTACATTACCAAGGTTTACTCTTCTTAGTTATAAGCAAAGTAAATTGAGGTTTAGTGAGTTTATACAAATTTTAAGGCTCTTGTTAAGGAAAAGAATACAAAAGTATGAGTACAAAATTAGGTTTGGTGCCTTAGAAGGACTCATGTAAGTGACAGAAACCTGAGGCTTAAGCTTTATTAGCCTCTAGTAAATCTGCCTTAATTAGGTGTGTTTTGCACTCATGTGACTCGAGATTATTTTTCTTATGTACTCTTGGTCAGGGTCATCTTTGTTTTCCTTCCCCCACTTTACAGCACTGCTTCCATATGTCATTTTCTTTGCTTCACGATCAGAAGAAAAAGAGGATGTACCACCTTTGGTGGTTTCACTCAGATTTTGCAGTATTACTCAGGATTGTTTGTGCAAATACCGGCATTTATTAGGTTCCCCAGAGAAATATAATGAATGCCCCTTCTCCGCCTTTTTGCTCTATCCGGGACCTCAATCAATTGGATGATGTCCACCTACATTGGTGAAGGTGGATCTTCTTTACTCAATCTACTGATTCAAATACAGAAACACCCTCACAGACACACCTAGAAATAATGTTTTACCAGATATGTGGGGATTCCTTAGCTTAATCAAATTGGCAAATAAGATTAACCATTACTGGAAGTGACAGGATCCACGCCATGATTTCTCTTTCTACTCTAGTATAGAGTCCTATAACTTTCACTTTTTCACAGTTTGCTGATTTGGGTTATTTTCAATTATTTGGCTACTTTTTTAGATTTTATCTACTTTTGTAGATTTTATCACTTACTTTATCTTAAGAGACAAGAGATAGGTTTTGTGAGGAATTTCTTAGAATAGAATTCTGCATTCACATCTCAATCCTTCCAAACTGCTCCCATCACTTCTCTGCTCCAGTCAAGGGTAACTTTGACATTATTGTGAAAAAATAAACAAACACTTCTTTGAACTCATCTTCCTTGGTCTCTCAACATAGTTTACTAAGATTGTCCATTGACTTTTTTCATGAAAGATTATCCCCTCTGGGTTTCCCAGAAAAAAAACTTCTCCCAATTCATTGGTAGCAATTTTGTTGTTTCTTGGTTGGATTTTTGTCCTTTACTTCTGAAGGAAAGTTTTCTTCAGAGTATAGTTTTGAGCTATCTTCTTTTTCTCCACACTCATTTATTCCCTGACTTAAATACCAAATACATGCTGAAGGTTTCTAAAGTTATATCTATAGCATGGACCTTTGCTTTGAGTTCCAGAAATGAAAGTCTATCTGCACTTAGATATTTCATATTTATCTGCAAATTAATTGAAATAGAATTTTACTTTTTCCTTCTCAAATCTCTGCTCACATTCCACGTAGATTTTGTATTTTAGTGTTTATGAATAATAAATCATATTTTTGCTCATCTATTTAGTGTTGAAAAACAATTCATATGTACAAAAGATATGTACATAATATATGTTTAATTTAATGCTTATTAATAAAGTAAACACATATGTACATGTTGAGCCTAAGAAATAGGTCAATTTTAGTAGCTTTGAAATCCTCTGTAGTGCTCTCTCAGAATCATCTCCTTCCCAACTCCTCCAGGTAATCACAGTCCTGAATTCTCTTGACTTTCCTTAAGGTTACTGCATATATGTAGGTATCTGAATATAACTGTATAATTATATATATATGTGTGTATATATATATATATATATATATATATATATATACACATATATATATATATATTATTTCTCTCTTTCTCTGCCTCCCTGTCATATATATACACACATATACATATATATACACATATATATACATACACATATATATACACATATGTATACACATATGTATACATACACATATATATACATACACATATGTATATGTATATATATATAAAACCTCACTTAGTTTCTCCACTTGAAGTTTTCAGAGTTTTAAGATGATTTTCACATACTAATAAAACCTATGCCATACTAAGACAAGAAACTTTTTATAGTGTACTAAGCATACTTTATAGATTTAATGGGTATTTGCTCCTCAACACTCAAAAGCAAGAAGTACCATGTTATTATAATTTAAAGGTTGACTGGGATCCCCAATTAGGAGAGGTTTGGATCTGTCTGTTGCTCTATGGCAGAATCGTTGAGGTTTACAAGGTGCTTGAAATATAGGGACGTTTGCTCCTTAGACCATAGTAAGTCCATCCCATCACTGCCGTTTCTCCTTGCAGTGCACAACCAATGAGCATCTTTTCTTCCTATTTCTATCAAGCAATGATGGCCCTGAGAGGCTCAGAGACGAATCTCACAGCAAATGTACCACTACGAAACTATGGCTGCTCTCAAGAGCTCAGTGTTTAGAAGCTGGGCTTCGCAAGCACCGTGCCTCTACCTTCCCTCTGCTTGATGAAAACAGAGGCCATATATATATCAGCACTGAAGGAACTACACTGACTCCATAAAAACTTCTTTCCTTCCCAGGCTCAGAGAAGACTGAAAGTGCTGTCTTTCAGGTCCACTACCTATGCAAGTTCAGTAGCATGTGCACACTGCTTTCTACTTTCTACACACACACACACACACACACACACACACACACACACACACACACACATGTTTAAATCAGATAATGGAGAATTGCTGTCTCAGAGGCTAAATATCTCCTCTAAAGATCCCTGAAATACAAAACTATTGACTCTCTAATGAAAGAGGGTAAAAAAACAAAAACAAAAATGAAGATCCACCTTTCATTCTTTCAGACTCTTACAGTGGTAAAATCAACATCCGAGGGAAGAATTTCTGTGTGAACACAATAGTCTTATCTGAATCATTCTTATATTTTTCATCCTATTTTACACTACTGGCTAATCCACTTCCATAGCTCTCACTGCCAATGTTCCATGACACTTTATTTCTGCAATCGTTCAAACTTTATCATTTGTATTTCTATGGTTCTAGCTTCTCTGGACACTATCGGAATTAGTGACACTATTCACTCCTTTATTATGCACTCTGACAAAAATTCTCCTGTCTTTTACTATTGGGAAGTGTGAGATCCTCTCTCTTTATCTTCCTGTATCTTTACATTGAGTATTTTCTTTACTCTCTTCTTTACTCTTCTCTTACTCAGAAAAAAATGAGAGGAATCATATGGCTTGACCTGTCTTTTAGATGAAAGAAAGAAGCTTTCAGATAGACTTTGACCCCAAGCCGCCTTTGATACTTCTTGAATTGCAATATCAAACATCACTTCTATTCTCCACTAAACCTAAAATTGTACAAAACTTTATAGCATAACTGTGTCCTGCTCACTTCTCCATGGACTACATCAATAGGTTCTAGCATGCTTCCATATTCAGCCAAATCATGAAAAGATTTTAATTAGAAACCTACACTAATCAAGGAAAGCTTCTATTTTAGTAACTGGCCCTGTTCTCTTTATGAAAAACAAAACAAAACAAAAATGTCAATGTCTTATCTATTAGCAATGGACTCATATCTAACTAGTCTGACAAAACTCAGGCAGGGCTTTTCTTGATCTTTCTTATGTCATCTATTCTTAAGTTTTTTCATTCTTTCATGTTAGAACAAAGATTGAAAAGGGAAAAAAAAGCAATGAGAGTTAGATTCTGAGGTTTTAAGAATTATTTAAAACATTGGAAATTTTGTTTTGTGCCATAATATTTTCTGGGAGACTAAATTATCATTTAATTCAGGTATTATTTTCTTCCACAGAATTTTACACTATCTCAAATTTGCCTTCTGTCAAATGCTTAAAATTAAACTCAGTGATACATTCCTATCAATAGTTTGTTCTAGCACTCTGCTCAAAGAGGCTATAGTCTTTTATTCTTTAGAAACATTTGAGTGAATCTGTTCAATTTCTCCATAATCCTCTTAAAGTCTAGTGCCCTAAAAGGGAAGATAAGTCTAAAAATCAATTATCAGTTGATAATTTGTTTTTTATAAGTCACAAAACTGTCTATTACATTAAACTATCTTATATTAGAATGCACTATGCCATAATACAAAGTTAGCACTGCTATCATGTTCACAGGCCATTCCTATTTTTGTAAATTGCATAGAATAAACACAGACAATCAAGTTGCTTTTTAGCAATTGAAATTAAAGTTATTTTTCATAAGAAATCACATAAAAATTCTTCCAATGCTAGATGGAATGAGAATATTCACTTTATAATGTAACTATGGGAAAATTACTCAGCCTTCTGGGTGTACACTAAATACAGACATTCTTGAACAGCACCTTTTTATTATTTCTTATTCTGTTGGCACTATTTCTCAAGTTTCTGACCTTCAATGTCAGAGAAAATTCTCTTGATGCCAGTCTTTGATCCATGCACACTAAAATTCAGATGCAAAGTATAGCATAAATCTAGCTTGAGGATAACAAAGATATTTATGTTTGAAAAGTTTTGCTCATCTTGGTTAAACATTTTAGTTTTTAAAATCTAATTTACTAGAAATTAAATATGAAATATGTTAATAGAATATACATTAGTTATAAAAGAATGGATATATTGTATATTTCTTTAATATAGTTAGGCTATGATACTGTATATAAACATTTGAGATAATTTTTTTTGCTCTCTGTTTTATTATATGCAGAGAATGACTCTCTAAACACCTGCCTCTGCCCACTATACAACTTGACCCCCTCAATCTCAAAAAAGACATGACATGACATCATCTCTTTGCATAAGACAAAAATATATCCTTTTGTTGTAGAGAGGTTCAAAAAGTTAGCCACACTATATACAATTTTGATTTTTATTATACAACAAATGCCACAACCTGTATTGACAGCAGAGTCACATCTCTGTACTGCAGATAGAAAATGAGAGAATTGGAACTTGCTGTGCTAAACTGCTGAGATCACCATCATGCATTATTAATTAAAATAAATAAGAAATAAAAGAAAAAAATGACTTTTGCTCCTGCTATTTGAAAGGTCTATAGTGCATTATCTAGTTATCAATTCAATTTCTTTTACCATATCATACATCCAGACTTAAACTATGTGGGTGACAAAATTCTCTTTATGACCTTGTCACTTCAAGTTTTCATAAATTCCCCTACCCTATTATCCTTCTCATATTCACCAGAAACACACTTCCCTGAATCTTATGATCACAAAGACTTGGAATAAAAGTAGAGCTGCCGTCATTGATGGGTTATTTCAAAATAAATATACATGAGCGAATCTGTCACTTGGAAAAGTTAAACTGAGTTTCACATTTTGGTGGGTGACCTTGGAAGAAATACTTAGGCTATCTCTACTAGATTCCAAAGCAGACAAATCAGGTGGTCAGCTGAGCAAAAGAGGAGATTTTTGAAGAAGGAGGAGGAAAAGAAGTGGAGGAGAAAGAAAGGAAAGAGAAAAAAGAAAGGAAGGAAGGAAGACAAGCCAGTTATGTTCTAGTGAATTTGCTAGAGATTAGACTAACATAAACAGTCTTTTAAGTGAAAGAAAAGAATCTTGATCTCCTATGTATGTTTGGTGATTTAAAAATATTTCTGCAAATCCAGACATTTTTCTTTAAAAGGAGGACCCTAACTTTCCTATCCTTGAGCATCAACTGGACTTTTGAACCATTTTTAATGAACAGAATGTGTTCAAAATCAAGGATAGGCCATAAAAAGGATAGCTGTTGCCTGGCCCTAGCTTCTTTGTAACACTTGTAAGGGAAGCCAGTTGCCATAATATGAGGACATTCAAGCAGCCCTTGACAACAAAATCTGAAGCCTCTTGACAACAGCCAACGTCAATGTGCCATTTGTGTAAGTGAGCCACCTGGGGTTTCAATACTTCTGCCCCAGTCAAGAATTCAGCTGACTGAGTTTGACCAACATCTGACTATGACATCATGAGAAACCTGAAGCTGGAACTGCCCATCGAAGCTGCTCCTGAATTCATGATCAACAGAAACCATAAGTGATTAAAAATATGCATTGTTCTTTTGAGACATTAAAGTTTTTGGGTGACCAGACAAGGACTCTACTGAAAAAGAAAAGAACAGACCAAAGTCTCCAAAGAACATAGATATAAAAATACTCAACAAAGTATTAGTAAACCAAATTCAAAAACACATTAAAAGAATCATACACCTCAACCAAGTGGGATGTACTCCAGGGATGCAAACATATTTTAACATCCACAAATCAGTGTGATACATTATATTAACAAAAGAAGGATTAAAACCATATAATCATCTCAATAGATGCAGAAAAAGAATTTGACAAAATTCAGCATTCTTTCATGATAAAAACTCTTAACAAACAGGTTATAGAGAGAATGTACCTCAATGTAATAAAGGTCACATATGACAGATTGGAGCTAACATCATCATACTCAGTGGTAAAAAGCTGAAATCTTTTCCTCTAAGATCAGGAATAAGGCACTGTCTACTCACCATTTTTATTCAACATAATACTGAAAGTCCTGGTAACAGTAATAGATAATGAATTCTTAATCACAATATTTTTATTCTTTAACATCTAGTCTTTGAGTTAATGATAGAGATAAATATCTGCTCTATATGTATTCTACTACAAGGTTTGTTTTTCTATTTCTCCATTTAAATTGCAGAAGAAAAAAGTAATGAAAACAAACATGAGTTCATATTAAAGATGGCTTTGAATATGATGGAGTAAGCAGTCTCAAGAATAGTGCTTCTTTTTAAAAAAAAAAAAATTCATTCATTTAATAGACATTTATTGGAGACCATACCTGTTCCAGGTATTAGGAATCTGGCAGTGAATACAATGGATGTCATGGTGTTTATAGAGAGTAAACTATATTAGTAATTAATTTATGCTATAATACAAAGAACTTAGAGTGATTAAGCATGTTTACATTGTGGAAAGTAGAGAAGCCCTCCGCATTTAATCTCTTTGCCTGTGCTACTCAAAGTTGTTGTCCATGAGGCGGTCCACTAGTGTGCCTGAATGGAAATCAGCACCCTGCCACCTTCACTGAAAAAGTCTTAATGAGAAAAAAAAAATAGCAGCTGAGATTGCGTGTGCCTCCTGATGTAGATAATTTACATTCTGGCACAAACTTCTTATCTCATTATGCAGTTTCTACCAAGGTCCTTATCTTTTCCAGACTAGTAAGAAACAATTTGCAAATTGGTGGGTAGCTAATCTACCCACCTCAGTTTGGATTGCATTGCTGTAGACTATCCTCCTGCCTTGTTGAACATTATCAAGCATAGTCTTGGGTCACAAAGGCTGTAATTTGAGTACATACCTAGGAAAGACTAAATCTTAGTGTGATAGAACCTGAAGAATCTCAGTCCACAGTAGACTTGCGGGGTATAGTGCTGGTTTGTGTCATACCTGCCATGTGTGGTGGATAAAAGATGTAATTCTACAACTATAATATTTGGAGAAATGGCTTCAGTGTTTTAAAAATTTTACTTAATCTTATGCAGTTTTTTCATCTATATCACCCATTATTCCTTTTATCATTCTATTCTGAGATTTACATTGATTAAATATTAATGAGAATCAGTTAAAAGCTATTATTATCTTGAGACTGGTTAGGAGAGAGAAATACCTAGGAAAATGCTGTCCTTTTACCTGGGGTTGGGAAAAGATAACAAATTTTATCATTCTTTTTGTTTGGTATAAGCATTTATTTTATGTCATTCTTTCATTTGCTTTCTAAAATAAAAACAATGTTTATTTATATTATTTACTGAGAATTTCAATATTGTACTACATAAACAATTTTCAAATGACTTAAAGTGGAATAAGCATAAAAAATTACATTAAAATATTTTTATTATTGGCTTTGTCCGTGGGTTATTAGAATTTTAGAGCCAGAACCTTAGAATTTATCTGGTTTGACCCCCTTGGTTTATATACAGGAAAAATCAAAGCCCAGTGACATTGGGCAACTGAGGGAAATGACGCTAGATCTCAAGTCTCATAGCATGTTCTTTGCACTTTATCATCTTGCTGCTTGTTTTGAATATATTTTTATTAGTGGCAAAATTTACATTTGAAACCAGAGTTACTGTTTTATTCTCAAAATCTGATGCCATTTTCTTGCATTTCACTGTGCTAGGCTAATGAAACACATGTTTTTCTCTATCATAAAAAAGAAAAAAAAAACAAAAACAAAAAAACAAAAAAGTATGGAACTACAGAATTAAGCCCAGAGGTTATCCTGACTATATGCCCTTGAATCCATTACCTGGGTCACTAGTTCCAGGTGAATCACTGATACAAACTGTCGAACTGAGCTCTGGTTCAGTAGTACCAGCATGTCTACAGGTTATTTCTCCTCTATATCTATTTTCTTGGATATATAATCAAGTTACTAAAAAGATGGACGATGAAAATATTTAATTGTTCCACCTGGTTGCTCATCAACAAAATCTCTCACATTCTTCACTTTGTTGCTCTAATCTACCTCTTCCCTGGGGATACCGCTTTCCCTGGTCATCTCAAGTGGAACAGATTTGCTTCTTCACACATTGCAGAAAGGCAATGGACAGTCTTTCTGGTTTTCACTCTTTTAAAACATCCAGCTTTTACTCCCATGAACCCATGTTGTGAGACTGTACTATCCAGTATCCCTACTTGGTTCTCTCGTCACTCTTTTGTTCCTTGAGAAGTCTAATACCTGGTTCATGGTCACTCTCTCTACCACTACTCCTACCATACTTCTAAAGCATTTCAATATTCACTTAGATGTTTCTTTCAGTATCTTTGCCTAAAGTCTTTTTGACCTCCTTCCCTCCAGTGTGTGTGTCTCCAGCTACTCACTCTCAAGGTCACTTCCTACAACTTACTTGTCATTATCAATAACTAATATCCTTCCAAATTTCATTTACAAGCATCTTTTTCTTCCCAACCACATCCTACCCTTCCAGTACACTTGGTCTAAAATCCCAATTCCAAAACTCTCTTTAACTCATGGGGTCTAAAATCTATTGACCTGCCTGCCTTTATTATCCCCTATCCATTCTCATATTTCTACTCTTTTCCTTGTTCTGATTAAATTCCATGTCCAGTCATTATAACCACTCCTTGGTTTCTCCCCTTTAGCTGCTCTGCCTTTCGCTGACTTTGCTCTACTTTTTTGGCAAAGCCTACGTCGCCTTGTTTATATCCAACTCATCTCCCTTTCCACTCCCGCCCAGACAGTGCAGCTGAACATGCTGGAGAAAAACACACTGAATCACTCTAAATTTGATCACAAATGTCAAGTGAGCTTTTAACAATGCATGGAATTCATTGCATTTTCCCTGTCTAGTGTTTATCTCATTTTCCTCGATGACTATTTCAAATTGTCTTCTCCCTCCTCAAACCTTCAACACCAATTCCTTTATGCTCATTCTCAGGCCATGATCTACCATGTTATTTTTCTGAAAATATGGAAATAATCAGAAAAGAATTTCAAAATGCCCTGGCAAATACATCTACCCACTTATATGCACCTGTGCCTGTGAAATGTCTGTTGATGTAAATTATTATACTCAGCAATGACCAACTCTTCCAATTGTGTGCCAGTTTCTAATTAACTACTCAAGCACATTGCTTTCACAAATTTCCCTTCCTGCTCCTGCTCCATCATTGTTTCTTTTCCTCTCTACTGATATTTTTTTCATAAATATATTCTGTAGTATTTCCTGTCTTACAATTCTTCTTGGATCTCTCTCCTCTCTCCAGTTTCTATAACATATTTTTTCTATCATTTTATTTTATTTAAAAATGACCAAGCTAGGAGTCAAATATGTGGTGATAGAAAGCAATCTAATTATGGGATGTGAACACACAGTGTAAATATATATGTGCCTTACTGTTAAAATGTATAGCTGAAACTTACCAGATTTCATGAACCAATGTCACCATAAAAAATGAATTTAAAAAACCCCAAGCTTTAATTTTTAAAAATTTTAAATTACAGTCAGCATTCAATATTATATTAGTTTCAGGTGTACAGCATAGAGTTAGATATTTATATAATTTATGAAGTGATCCCCCCAATAAATCTCGTACCCACCTGGCACCATACCTAATTATTACAGTATTATTGACTGTATTCCCTATGCTGTACTTTACATCCCTGTGACTATTTTGTAACTGCTGATTTGTACTTCTTAATCCTTTCAACTTTTTTACCCAAGCTCTCAACCACCCTCCCATCTGGCAACCATCAGTTTGGTCTCTGTAACTACGAGTCTGTTTCTGCTTTGTTTGTTCATTTATTTTGCTCTTTAGATTCCACATATAAGTGAAATGGTATGGTATTTGTCATTCTCTGTCTGACTCATTTTACGTAGCATAATACCCTCCATCACTTTAAAGAAAAATTTCTCAAAACCGTTGTCCTCACTACCACTCTCTAATTTCTCTTTCTTTATTCTACTTTGACCTCACCTCATTCAAACGACCTCTCCATTGCTTCTATTCTTAGTCTCCATCTATGGATCTATCAATAACATTTGACAGAGTCAATGACAGAGACCCAGTGTTTAAAGGAGACCCATCCTTTAAACACTGTCTTCACCTGGCTTCCAGGATGCCTCACTGTCATAGTTCTTTTATCTGAGTAACAAGTTGCCCATTCTCAAGCCTTTTTGCCTATCTCTTTCTTCTATTTGTCTATCTTGAAAGTTGGAGCTTCTGGGTTCAATTTATAGACCTCTTCTCCCTTTTTAATCTGCACTTTTCCCCCCCATAAAATCTCAACTATAAAGATTATTTAAGTCTTGAGAAACTCTAAATGAACATCTTCAGCCCAGACCTTAACCCTGAACTCCCAACTGGAATAAATATTTGCCTACTTGACATTTTCACCTGGATGTCTAATGGGTTAGTGGGCATCTTAAAGTTAACATATTACAAAATGAAATCCTGATGTTCTACCTTCCAAAAGCTGATTTCCCTGCAACCTTTTTCATCACTTAAAGGCAGTTCCATTCATCCAGTTGCTCATGCCAAAAATATTTGAGTCATTTTTTTTCTCTAACACCCTAATTCAATCTGTCAGTAAATTGTTTTGGCTCTACCTTCAAAATATATCCAGAATCTGGCCATTTCTCACTACCTCATTTTTTTTAAACACTGGGTCAAGGCTCCATCATTATTCATTTGAGTTAATGCTGAAAACCTCTCACCAATTGCACAGCTTTTGCTGTGGGCCCCTTCATGCTGTTCTTATCATAACTGTTAAGAGTGCTTCTTATAAAACATAAATTATATCAGAACAACCCTCTACTCATGATTCCTCAGTGTCTCCCCACCATCTGATGTACAACCAAGTTATTGAAAAAGATTTGGATTCCTGTTAACGCTTCTGGCCTCATTCGTTACAATCCTCCCTTTTTCACTTTGTTTCAGCCACTTTGAACTCCTTTCTCATCTCTAAACAAAACAGATATACTCCCACGTGAGGGCCTTTGTTCTGGCTATTTCCTTTGATGGCAATGCTCTTCCTGTGGAGATTCATACGTCATTTTTACCTCCACCAGATTTTTGCTCATATATCACCTTCTCCATAAAGACTTTTAGCAACTCTATTTAAAATTGCACCTTCCATGCACTCCCTATAATCCTTCCTTTCCATTCTTTGTTTTTCTCAATAGAACTATCTATATATACTATATATTTTATAGTTTATTTTGATCTGCATTCGCTCACTAATAAACTAAAAGTCCAGTGAAAGTAGGAAGTTTGCTTCATCCACAGTTATATTTCTAGCACCTAGAACAGAGCCTGATGCATAGTATAAATATTAGTGATATTTATATTAATTATGTTATCCAAAGTAATAAATGAGTTAAATTAATATAAAATATTGTGTTTCTTTTACATTTGTGATAATATACATTAAAAAGTGTGTTACTTTTATTTCTTTAGGGGTGTTTACCATTGAGTGGTTCATAGCACAGGGCACAGAGATGAATAAGAGTGGGAGATATAAGTTCTCAGACTAGATAGATGTGGCAGGACAGCATGAAAATGTTTAGGAGGGGGAAACATGAGGACAATTAATGTAGGAAAGGATGGCATACCCTTTTGGTGGCTTCAGGCTTAAAGCCAAAATTGAATAAATTTAGTTTCCCCACATAGTAAAAAGCATCAAGATATAAAAGATAATTTTATGAGCTATACATATGTCCAATAATTCAGACCAAAAAACATGGACACAGTCTTATTGACCTTTATAAATAAAGAAGCAGGAGCCAGCATTCACCTTTTACACTAGGTGCTGAAGACTAGCAATTACTAATGTGAGCATAGCCCTTCGCTATTTTCAAACCTATTATCACACATGTTCCCTTATATGGCCCTCACAACACATGAAAAGAGGCAAAGACTCACTTAAGTTTTATGAAGTTATGAAGTTTAGTAGTCATGTGCTATGTTTAATGCCACGTGGCTTCAAATGAGGATAGTATCTTTGCCAGCCTCGCAGTTCAAAACATTTCCCTTTTCATCATCCCAGGCAGTAGGCCAGGCATCCTGATTAGGCTGAATTCACCTGGAGAGGGGGCCTTCATCACTGTTGCATGAAGATGCTGTATGCTCTATGAAATGGGATCTTTTGTTCCAAGGTGCCAAGCGTTTTTTAGTGTGGATAGATCGTTTTGGTGAGGCAGGGCTCTACAACTGTTCAAGATGGAGTACGGCTGCTACTTAGTCATCTACTGTACATAACAATTTATTCTAAAACTTAATGGCTTAAAACAATAAACATTTATTATCTCTTCATCTCCGTGTTTTATGGATTTGGAAGAAGGCTCATCAGCGGTTCTGGTTTGGAGTCTTTCATGAGGTTATACGTGAGATACCTGCAATCATCTGAAGGTCTGTCTGGGTGAGATGATTTCCTTCTAAGATAGCTTTCCCATGCAGCTGGCAAGTTGTTGGCTCTTGGCAGGAAGCCACATTTCCTCACCACCCAAGTTCTCCATAGGGCTGCTTGAATATCCTTATGCTATAGCAACCGGCTTCTTCCCCAGTGAGTGATCCAAGAGAGCAAGGTGGAATTATAAATGTCTTTTATTACCTAGCACTAGATAACACGTTTCATCATTTATGTAGTATCCTATTGATTACACAAGTCAGCCCCACTCAACGCAAAAGGGCACAACACAAGAATGTAAATACCAGGAAATGAGGGTGATCAGGGGCCATTTTGAAGTCTGGCTACCACAGCTGCTCTCAAGAGGACCAGTTCTCAGATTTCTAGCAAGAGCATTATATTTCTGAGATGATGGGTATGAATGCTGAGGCCTGAGTAATAGACATTGCTAATGTTGTAAAAAATAGTTAGCTTATCTCAGCTGCTTATGTTTAAAAAATAGGTTCCAATTCATATTTCCCTGCCTGCATTCAAAATATAACAGCATTCAATTCTTCAGAAAGTTTGGCCAGATCAATCAGCAGAAGAGCAAAATAGTGAGAAGACAGAATCTCTCTACTTATATAATAATAAAACATCTATTACTGGCATTCGGACAGTAGTAATGGTTGCATAATTGTCATTAATTTAACATTAAATATCCAGCAAGCATTATCTCATCATATAGGTCTTGTTGCTATAGCACTATTAGTTCAACTGTTTTCTAATCAATTTAAATGTATTTTTGACTGGAAATAGTGGTGAAACCCAAGTAATCTGTAGATTTATAATGTAATTTTAAGGTTGGAGGAAAAAATACATATGATCCAATTGAATTTTATTGATCTCATCACTCTGAAGGATTTAGTATTATTCTTGTAAGCAGATATGAACATAAGTATCTACATTAGTAAAACAACTAGTTCAAGACTGAACAATAAAAATACATAACAATCATAATTTTAAAGTATCATACAAAGTTGAAAATAACCTAGTCCAACATTTAACTTAATAATGCCTTCTTGAACATGAGTAACAGGTGGTCATCTACACCAGCACTCAGCAAACTTCTTTTGTGAAAAATTCAGTAGTAAATATTTTATATCTGAGGGCCAGAGGCTCTTTTCCGCAACTGCTCAAATTTACTCTTGTAGTGTGAAGACTGCCATAGGCAATACATAATTTAATAAGCATGGACGTGTTACAATATAACTTTATTTACAAAAACAGGAAGTTACCTGGATTTGACCTACGGGCTGTAGTTTTCCAACCCCTGATTTAGCCTATGGATCATACCTTGGCACCCCATGCCAACTATGAGCAAGATAGTAGTTTTCTGTTTACTGTTGAGTCCACGTGTTTTTAGGATGACGTGCAATAAACATGTTCTTCAAAATATAACCATCTTAGATATTGTTTCAAACTCAGGCAACTTTGGAACAATTGTGTTTATTGTACACATCCAAATGCCTTTGAGTCCAACTCATATTTGGCTCCAATGTCTTCTATGTTGAGATCTCAGTACCTTGCAAGGTAACTCATTAATTGGTTGACTGTATTTGAATGAATTAATCACCACATCTTCTATACTCCCTTAGTATATTATATTATTTTTTCATATTTTATTAATTTTAATTTTGTAGATATTGGTCTCTTAGAAATGTCTAAGTACATAATATTGTACTGTTAATTATAATCACTATTTTGTACATTAGATACCCAGAATTTATTCACCTTATCACTGGAAATTTGTTCCCTCTGACCAACAAGAGATAAAAATATCTTAAAATAATCATTGCCCTCTTTTAGGGTCTTTATCTATTTTTGACTTAAATTCAGCCTGACAAATGAAGAGTTTGTCAGATGCTACTGGGACTCTTTTGGAATACTAATGAAGACTCCTTCGACTGTAGCACATATAACTGACAGAAGATTACTTTTCAGGATATGTAAAAATAATTTCTACAGATCCATAGAAAAGAACTAACCATCAGATTGTCTATAGGCAATAGTGTTAAAAACTATAAAATTCACAGAAGGGGAAATCTGTATGGCCCATAAACCTCCTTAGTGATCAGGGAAGCCCAGTAACATTTGTGTGGATATACATAGTTATTTACAATAATATTTCATGTTTACCTTATTTCTCATTTCCTAGGTAAATTTGTACAAGAATTGATACTGAAATTTGTGTTGCTGATACTCTTCTCAGTTGTTTCAGTATTGGTTATTCTGTTTTGTTTTGTTTTCTGTGTATTTCTTTTTCTGTGAAGTTTTATCCCAGCCATCAAATTTTATTAAAATCTCTTCTCTAGTCATACACACACACAATTTCTCATTTCTATTTTTTTAATTTTCTTTCAAAACTCCTGATTCTCCTTAATAAGTTTGAAAGCATTAACAGTGCCCACATGACCTTCAAGTTCTTATCACTAAAAGATGTAAGATACATTTCAGCTCTCTTCTAGAAACAGTCTAGCCTTCAGGATTATAGAAACTCAATAAATATTTGTTAAATTAAATTAAAATGCACTATATACATTTTATCTTGACATGAAATCACAAAAGGAGGCAGTGGTGAGTGGGGTTCATGGATACTACAGGGATAGAGAACATTTTCCTATCAACCATGTTACACTTGACCTCTTGAGTACCCTTCATAAATGGGTATTTTACAAGGTTCTCTAATTGATATGAGATTCTTCACCTCTACCATCACCTAGGAGTAATTTTTTTCACATGTGTTCTCCTTCCCAAAGCCTAGATCACTGTTTTGCAAACTAATAGTCATGATTCACAAAATCAATTCCTAACTAGCACTTTTTTTAAATCAAGTGAAAACTTAGCTCGGGTCCCTCTCCCCAAAAAAGAAGTTGAGAGTAGAGTATATGTAACAGTGGTTTATTTGGACTTCAATCTCCAAAAAAAGGCTGTGGGGGACTGAGAATTGTGAAACAGAGAAGAAAAAAGCACCCTACAACTATGTTATTCTGGTCTTACTATGACGTTAGGGGCTAGATCCTACTGATTCAACTCTGAAAAGTTAGGAGTCATGTGTCTCAGAAGAGGAATGGAAGAAAGGAGTATTTCTTCCACTGGCTCCTAATAATCAAATTTATTCCCCAAATGGTGACTACCTCACACTTTTAGTTTTATGCCTCTTGAAATAGTTGGTGGTGCTCTCCTCCAGTCCCAAGCAGACATAGTTGAGAAGCCTCAGTGCAGAAAGCCAAATAAATACTTGATACACTCAAGATAAATAATATCATCTGGATGCACGGCAAAGACTACAGTTAATATCTGGAGCACAAAAGTTGCCCCACCACAAGTGAAACCACAGAGAACAGGATGAGATGAGATGACATGACATGCAATAGGGTAGGTTAAAAAATACCAGAATATGTCACATGTAATAATGATGAGTGTTATTTTATGAAAATAACATATTTTAATTCTGTGTGTATGTGTTACTGGATGATGAGGTAAAATATATTTCTTGGCTCTGGTCTGTGGTTTAAAGTTTGAAAGCCACCAGTGCATGCTCGTCTACTCCTGCATGTTGCCCTACTTAGATAATCATCTCTGGAACCCAGACTGATTTTTTTTTCTCACTTCCTGTGTGATCATTTTATATTGAACTATCATAATCTTTAATAAATAGAACCATATAGAATAGTTCTCAACATTGTTCATCTTTCTCCTATCATTTATAATTGAGTATTTGTCATTTGAATATCTTGAATCAGGTATAAATAGTATTTGGATTGGAGTGTGATTTACCCAAGAAGTTAAGCAAAAGCTACATATTCTACTTTATTTATAGTTGAGGAACAATGGCTTCACTTTGGAATACACTTATGAGAAAAAAAATCAAATAAAATGTGGACAATGTATTGAATTAAAAAAATAATTAAACTTCTGGAGGCTGAAATGCATTTCTGTATAATGAATCCCATTTTAGGCACTTGCTTGAAACCCAAGATGAAAAACAAACAAAATAATGTTTAGAGGTCAACATATCAACTTTAGAATTTTGAAAATTTAAAAAGATTTTTATATCATTATTACATGCATGATCTTCTCTGATTTCTCCTTCATGTAAAGGTTTTGGTTAATATTGGTATATTTTTCAGAGGTCAAATGTTTGAGCCTGAAGGAAAAGCAAGGAGTTGTATCTTTCACCTATTATATCATTCATGCTGAAAGAGTACATTAGGGCATTTGGATAAATTATTCAAAACCCCTTCTACTATTTGGTTGATAAGAAGTAGAGCCTTTTTCAGGACAATGTTCTTCATGCTGTGGAGGTCAGGGAAGCATGTAGCACAGGATAGACGTTTCTATTTCATGCTTAATGTATTTGATATTATTGTTAATACAGTTATTTAAAGTTCTTCAGTCTTATAAAATAGAGATACATATATGTATATATCAAGTATCACCTTATCTTTGTTTGGTTTAGAGCATTTGCTTTGCTTTGAAAATACGATTATTAGTGATATCTAGGCATGCAAACATTCAAACTATAATTTCAAGCACTATACATAAAACATTAAATTGACTAATTTTCTACTTTGGATTTCAACACTTGTGTGTCATCAGTATGACATTTTCTTATTTAATACTTAGGCATCACTAGCTTTTAAATGAAATAATACTTTCTCACTTTCTATTTTCTATTAGCTTTAACAGTGTGAATGCTACTAAAGAATAGCAGTCACTTCTTTGAAAGGTGTGTTTCTGTTCTTAAATGAAATAATTGACAGTATTACTCAGAGACAGCTAACCAGTAGCATTCTCACTCTGTATGTATGGCTTCTTTATTTGGCATATCATTAAGCCAACTCACCAGCGAAAAAAGGCCAGAAGTTTTGATAATAATAAAAATATATTTTCTGGAAAAAAAATTATTATTTGAAGATAGATAAATAGATACACAGACTGATGGGGACGGGGAGAGGTAAGGAGGGAGAGAGGGAGAGAGGGAGAGAGGGAGGGAGGGAGGGAGGGAGGGAGAGAGGGAGAGAGGGAGAGAGAGAATTGAAGTACTGTCTCTAAGTCAATAACAAGAATCCCAAATTCCCAATTTTCAGGGGCTTCCTGGTATTGTTGCAGGCTTACGGAGAATTATATATGAGAGAATGGTGAAAATAGTTCCAATTCCTATCTAGTCATTCATCTTAGTGAAACAGGCTGGATCTTGTGTGAGTCAAGAAAAATTTATTTTGCTGCTTTAACTTAAGACTCAGGCTAAGTCAAACCAGACCACCTTGTTCTTTTTCCTGATCTTAGATCTGAAGATTTACCACACTTATATGATGAGAAAGCGTGGAAGATTTAGCTCATAGAAAAATAATACCCATCTCTTTCAAAAGCTTGCCTGTCACCTCACACTCCAAAACCTATCTGGTCCTACTAGTCCTTTTGAAGGCAGAGGATCAGGCCTATGGCTTACCTTACTAGACTCCCCACATTTAATATTTTGTTTTTTATAATATAAGAATGATTATGATTTTCATATTATAAAAACCAAGGGTACTAAGAATTTAGAAGTCCAATGTCAGCTGGTAATTGGAAGAACTGGTGTTCAAAAAGAAAAGTATAAGAAGATACCCAAGAAATGAAATTCTTTATTCACCTCACTCTTCCCACCTAAAGCCTTGCCCTCTAGCAATGCACCCCTTAATGCAGATTTTAAAGCTTTCCTCCTTCGGGCTTGGTATGGGCAGTCAGAGAATTTGGCCCACAGAGGGCATGTCTCTAAACGTTATCATTTATTTTTAACTTTTGGTGGCTATTATATTGTTTCCAATTACAGAGTCTTTCTAGATTTTGAAGGAGGGAAAGTCATAGGTTTCTTTGAGTATGGAATTCATTGCATTGTGTGTATTTAATGAGGTAGTTCTACAAATATTTAGCTTCTGTTAGATACCAGAGTCAAAACGTCCATGTGTGCTCCTAGAATCAAGCACACCTAATCATCTAAAACATTTATTTAGAGCCCGTGCCCTTGAGAGTTAGTGTCCTATGGGACTGTCTCGCTTAGGATGCAATCGTGAAGGGGAGAGGTATTTTTACCAACTTTGTTTTTACATTTATTTCACTCTCCTGATGAACTTGCTTTTCCAAATATTCTCTAAGGACAGGAGAAATTAATAATAATGAGCTCATTTGGAAAGAAATGGGCTTGTGATCATTTTGGCTTCGTTCATTCTGCAGTAATGGCTTCTGCTTATTTTATTTTGAGGAATTTTGCTTAGGCAAGGTGCTGAATACAGCAAGGTGATGTTCACTAAAATAAACTTATTGAATTTTGGTGAGTTTCTGGGACAAAAAAGGAAAGACAATTGCCTATAAAATGTGGAATTGTTATCTTTTGGCGAAGAGGAACAGTAGGTGTGTGCAGCCTCTAAGTGACAAACATGTACGTTTCTAGCTTCATTTGTACACCTGCCAAGTCTCCCCAGCAGCTGTCTTCCTTACAGCCATCTGAGTGCTAACAGAACAAGTCCAAAATTTCTCAAACAACATGTATCATAACTAAAATTTAAAAAGGTTTTTATATCATCAGTTGGAAAGTTTCTGATAGTATATATAGTATATTTTAGGGTGTAAAATTTGTGGAGATTTTTATTCCTTTTGTTTTATGTAAACACTATGATTTCAAAAGATAGCTTGGTTAATAAATGAGAATGAAAAATGGCAAGAATTTATTTCACATAACGAAGCATCTATTATTTCTTAGAGTTGGATAGTAAGACTGTCTTACTATCTTAAGGTCTAACAATCTTAAGAAATGATATTGGCATATCACAGGTTCCTATTTTCAATGCACAGTTTTAAGCAACTGATTCTCAATTTTCTTGTTGGGAAAGGATGGGGAGCAAGGAAGGGAGAAAATATTCCATGTTTCTTGTGGGGATTCTCCTAGGTGATGACCCCAGGCTCACGTCTGACCAGCCCAAGAGTTTGCTTATCCAATGTAAGTATTATAATGTAGAACGTGCAATCATCCCTATGTGGGGATATAACCCTACTGGGCTGTAATCCTGGATTCTCTCCTACTAATTCTACTGCTTTGTGTATTTTGTTTTCCCTCTTAATTTACCCATTTGAAATAAGGATAAAGACCAGCATCTATTGCATATAGTTATTTGAACTGTTAGATAACATAGTATGTGCAAAGTGCTTAGCATATTATCTGGCACATACTGATAAAGAAAGGCAATTAATCATCTTGCTCATCTGAAAGCCGAAGAAATTTTTTTCATGAATTGATTTTCAATGTTCAAAAATAAGGACATATGAATAGCACTTATAAAAAAAAAGAAAAAAACCGAGAAAGTATCCTGAAGACTATAGGGCATTCTATAGTCATCCTTAAAAGGGACTTGGTTAAGAGGTCAGGCCATGTTGCACAATGAGGTATGAGCTTTAGCATAGAAAGAATGCTCTAGCCTCTCAAGAAGGAAATGAAGGAGATAGCTCCTTGTGTGTGAGTGAGTAAATGTGAGTGTGTGTTTGCAATGTTTGAATTTGGCAT
This sequence comes from Pteropus vampyrus, assembly GCF_000151845.1. Taxonomy (NCBI): domain Eukaryota; kingdom Metazoa; phylum Chordata; class Mammalia; order Chiroptera; family Pteropodidae; genus Pteropus; species Pteropus vampyrus. The sequence goes on along the minus strand of NW_011888785.1, from coordinate 6,013,695 downwards.
TTGATTTGAAGAAAGGGAGTACAAAAGCATGTGAAGGTGTAGCAGACGGAAATTCCGAAGCCCTAAGCCTTATCTCATAATTTATAGTCCAGTAGTGTTGGAACTCAGTCTGTTGTTCATTGATGGTGGATGACATATGGAATTAAATTGTATGCGAATTAAGCAAAACTTGGTTTTCTACCAGAAGACTAAGTAAAACGGTTCTTTTTTTTTTTTTAATTTTTATTTTTAAAGTTGTATGATCTTTTGGGTTTTGAAGTCACCTGATAGACTAGAAAAATGATGGACTCAAAATCTGGAATTGAGCTTCTCTCATATTGCTATGAAGTTTTAGTAGTCACTTGCTCTGAACTGAGTGTCTAAGCTTAGACAATGGGGGGTTTTAATACCTCCCTTAGAAAGATGTTATGTTAGTCTCTTTCCCTTTAATTATGGAGTTTTCATTGTTAACTATGAAGAGGTAGTAAATCAACATTTTATAAAAGTAAACAAGAAAAGATATTTTATGTGAAAGAGTAATTAAATCAGATAATATTAGGAGAAAATGATAATTCAATAAAGCCAATCACTTAATAATACTAATTTTCAAAGTTTATTGAACTCTTATTATATGCCAGACACTGTGTTAACTTCTTAAATGCATCATCATAGCCAGTCCTGACACAAGCCCTATAATATTAGCGATGACCTACATCTTGTAAATGAGGCAACAATCATGGAGAAATATAGTCGTGATGCTAAGTTCACTAAGTCTTCACTTAACATCATCAATAGGTTCTTAGAAAAGGCAATTTTAAGAAAAATGACAGATAATGAAATAAATTTTACTATGGGCTAATTGATATATATGAGTTAAGTTCCTACAGCATGTGTCTGATCACGAAAACATCACCAAACTTTTAAATAAAAACCTTGGACACTTCGTATATTAAACAATAAAATAAATGTGACTATACATACATTAAAGAAAGATGAATGAAAACAAATAAGAAATTTCCAACCCACTGATTCCAGTTTAGGGTTGGGGGTGGCGGGAGCCTCTCCCCTCAGCTCAGGATGCCAGGTGGGAACCCACCCTGGAGGATGCCCTTCCATCACAGGACACACTCAGACACACCCACACACACCCACACTCACTCAGACTGGGACAACTGAGAGTGAGTGTTCGCATCATCTGCATGTCTTTGGGAAATGGGAGGAAACCAGAGGACCTGGAGAAAACTCATCATGACATGAGGAGAATGTGCAGACTCCACACAGATAGTGGGCCAGGATCAAGATCATTTTTTTTTTTCTCATCAATGTTATAACGAAATGACATTGAAAGAAATGACATTATTCGAGGACCTGCTGTATTGCTCTCACTACATGTAGAAGATAAAGAAGAAACCACACTATGTACATAAATAAGGAAACAAGTTCTAGCTCATTTTTAAAAAACTTTTATTTTCTAATCTGACCTAAGACCAAAGACAAATGTAAGAATTTTCTATATTTTGGTTTAGAGGAAGGCATTTAAATTTCAAGAAATTAGATACTCTTTTTAAGTACTATTTGTTTTTCATAATCACACCTTACTACGATATCTTAAACTTGTATGTGGTGTATATTTTTGAAAGAGTTTTAGAATTTCAAATACTTTATCTCAAATGAAGCAGCACAGTGGCCAAAGTGCACCACCTGACTTTTGGCATTTTAGTTCCAAACCTGCTGCAATTTACCTTTGTAACTTTGGTGAATTAAAAACTTTTGAACTTCTCTTTTTGCAATCATTAAAGTGAGAGTGTGGTCTAGATTTTCTGTTAGTTTTCTTCTCATTCTAAAAACTGTTTCAAGATCATAAAAATAAAACTAGCAAAAAAACCATTTGAAATGTCTCCTTTTCGGCATAAGGAAATCAGGACGTTAAAGTAGCGAAATATTTCTCACTACTGTGACAAATCTGCTGTGTCATTTTCACAACATACTGAGTGAATATTTAAAATTATTCATGAGACATTCATAAATAATATTTATTTAAAATTGTAATTCTATTCTTTCAAAGGTTGCAGGTAAGTTATGTATATGATGACTCAAAATACATACAAATTTAAATTGTCTTACATTTTAGATGCCACTGTTGAATAACAGATATCAATAAAATCCTTTCTAAATCTATCTATATTAAGTTTTCATATTCTGCTTTGTTTGGTCATATTTAATGTAGATTTTCCTATATAACTTACGTATAATAAGAAAATTATTTTGTCTCTAGTAATATATATAAAATGTGTTATATAATCAATTCATTTGGATATTTTTCTACTCCTTCCAGAAGAAAAGCTTACACTTCACATTATAAGAAGACTTTTGTTTAAAATTAGAGGAAAAGTGGAATGTTTCAGATTTTGGTTCTATGAGGGAACCATTAACAAATGAAATAAACGTGATTTGGAGCTTTCTAGCACTTAATGGCATAGTTCACTTTGAACTCTAAATTATTTATAGCATAAAAGGAGACACTTGGTAAATAACAGGAAAAGCATAGAAATTAAATGCAGATTGTGGTATTTGCTAACTTTAACACTTGGGTTACCAAAACCCATACCTAGTGATAATTTATTTATTCTGAATTACTTCCCAAAGAATAGTTATATTTCTGATGGGAAAAATAAATTAGGCCATTAGCGAATGACTAAAAAAAACTCCACAAGGAAAAAGAATATAATCCTCTGATCTGAGGTTAAAGCAAATTGTATAAAGTTGCCAGGAATCTGAAATTATTTTTTCTTAGAACTGATGACTGTTTGATAAACAGCCAGTCTTATTTCAGTGTGAATTAATGTGATATGTGTCTGTGAAATGCAACATATTACCACCAGAGCAGTAAATAAATACTCATAGGAAAGTTGGAAATCTATGTGTGTGTATACATTGTTACATATGTGAGTAAATAAATATATATGTATATGTATATATGTGCATATGTGTATATATATTTGT
>NW_011888785.1:6006546-6008887 GCF_000151845.1 Pteropus vampyrus | reverse complement strand
TTTTTTGCCAGTTTGAACTGTTTATGAAGTAGGAGTAGTTCTGGAGTATAGGTGTGTTCTATTTTTAGTTAACTGTGAAAATATGGCCAAAGAACTGAAGCTAAGGAAGGGTTCTTATAGCTCTAAACATCTTTGATTCTAAAATGTACAAGATGTCACTGGGACTAATTTAAAGAAATTAAAAATATGATAGAAAATAAATGATACTTTTCTCCAGATAAAGATACCAGAGAATAAGAATCATATTCAAGAAGAAAATGCATGACTGTATATACATAACTATCCTTTTCATATTTGTAATGGTAACCACACACCAAAGATTCAGAGCTATATAAGTATATAACATAAAACAAGAAGAACCAGAGGCAAAACCCACAAAAGCCAACCAAAATAAAGAAAACGGAAACATAAGGACAAGGGAGCCATAGAAACAATTGAACTACCAGAAAGCAAAAGACTAAATGGCTATAAGAAGACCTCATATTTCAAAAATCACCCTGAATGTAAATGGACTTAACTCACCAATGAAAAGGCAGAGTTGCAAAATGGGTCAAAAAACAAAACCCAACCATATGCTGCTTCCAGGAGACACATCTCAGCTCCAATGACAAATATAAACTCAAAGTGAAAGGGTGGAAAATGATATTTCAAGCAAATGACATTCGGAGAAAAGAGAGAGTAGCAGTACTAATATGGGATGAACTAGACTTCAAAATAAAAAAGATAAAGAAAGATACTGAAGGACACTTCATAATGATAAAAAGAATGATGCACCAAGAAGACATAATAATTATTAATATCTCTGCTCCCAATCAGGAATCCCCAAAATATGTAAAGCAATTACTAACAGAACTAAAGGGAGAAATAGACCAATATCCCACTTTCAGATATGGACAGGTCATCCAAACAGAAAATCAATAAGGAAATAACATCCTTAAATAACACGTTAGACCAACCAGACACAATTGACATTTACAGAGCCTTCCATCCCAAAACAGCTGCTTACACATTCTTCTCTAGTGCATATGGAACATTCTCAAAAATCAACCACATACTGGGACACAGAAATAGCCTCAACAAATATAAGAGGGTTGAAATCATACCAACCATATTCTCTGATCATAATGTTTTAAAACTAGAGATTAACTGCAAAAAGAAAGCAGGAAGGCCCACAAATACATGGAGATTAAACAACATGCTACTGAAGAATAACTGGGTCAGGGAAGAAATAAAAGAGAGATCAATAGATACATAAAAACGAATGATAATGATAGTACAACATATCAAAGCTTTTGGGACATGGCAAAAGCGGTCACAAGAGGAAAGTTCATATCATTACAGGCCTACCTCCAAAAACAAGAATGAGCCCAAATAAACAACCTAACATTTCATCTTAAGAAACTTGGAAAGGAAAAACAAATGAAGCCTGAAATAATCAAAATTAGAGCAGAAATAAATGAAATTGAAAACAAACAAACATACAAACACAACAACAGAAAAAATAAATGCCACAAAGAGCTGGTTCTTTGAGAAGGTTAATAAAATTGAAAACCCCTGCCTAGACTCACTGAAGAAAAAAGAGAAAGGACACAAATAAACACAATCAGGAATGAAAGAGGGGAAATTACAACTGATATCGCAGAAATACAAAGGATCATACAAGAAGAATACTATGAAAAAGTATATAACACCAAATATAATAATGTAGAAAAAATGGACCAGTAGTTGGAAAAATACAACCTTCCTAAATTCAATCAAGAAGAACTAGAAAATCTAAATAGACTGATCAGCAGTATGGAAATTGAAACAATTATCAAAAACCTACCAAAAAGTAAAAGTCCAGGACCAGATGGCTTCACCAGTGAATTCTACCAAACATTCAAAGAAGATTTAATACCTGTTCTCCTCAAACTCTTCCAAAAAATCGAAGAGGAGGCAATACTTCCTAACTCATTTTATGAGGCCAATATTACTCTGATACTGAAACCTGGTAAAGATAACACAAAAAAAGAAAACCACAGACCAATATCTCTCATGAACACATGCAAAAATCCTAAATAAGATACTAGCGAACTGAATATAACAACATATTATACACCACGATCAAGTGGGCTTCATCCCAGGGGCAAAGTGATGGTTCAACGTATGTAAATCAATTAATATGATACATCACATAAACAAATTAAAAAATAAGAATCATATGGTCATATCAAAAGATGCAGAAAAAGTCTTCGACAAGATACAGCATCCATTTATGATCAAAACTTCACAAAATCAGTGTAGAAGGAAAGTACCTTAACATAATAAAGGTCATCTATGACAAACCCTTGGACAATGATAT
>NW_011888785.1:5970831-6005668 GCF_000151845.1 Pteropus vampyrus | reverse complement strand
TGAAAAGATGCTCAACATCACTAGCTACTAGAGAAATGCAAATCAAAACCACGATGAGATATCATCTCACACCTGTTAGAATGGCTGTAATCAATAGGACAAGTAATAACAAATGCTGGAGAGGATTTGAAGAAAAAGAAACCCTCATACAGTGGTGGTAGGACTGCAAATTGGTATAGCCACTAAGGAAAACAATATGGAGATTCCTCAAAAAACTAAGAATTGATCTACTATATGATCCAGCAATCCCTTTACTGAGTATTTACCCCAAAGACTTACAAAATCATATCCATAAAGATATTTGCACACCAATGTTCATATCAGCATTACTCACAGTGGCCAGAATATGGAAGCAACCAAAATATCCTACGATAGATGAGTGATGCATATTTACAATGAAATATTTACAAAGAAGCTGTGGTGCATATTTACAATGAAATATTACTCAGCCATAAGAAGAGATGAAATACAGCCATTTGCAACAACATGGATGGAACTCGAGACAGTCATGCTAAGTGAAATAAGCCAGACAGGAAAAGTTGAAAATTACACGATATCACTTATATGTGGGATATAAACGTAAAAGCAACAAAGGAACAGGACAAACAAACAGAGACTCATGGACATGTACTATAGACTAGTGGTTACCAGAGGATAGGGGGTGAGGAAGGAGGGAGGAGGTAGATAGGGTAAAGAGGGTCAAATGTATAAGGGTAGGGGGAGGGTTAAGTGGGTAAAGGGGATCAAATATATGGTAGCTGAAGGAAACTGGACTTTGGGTGGTAAACACACAACAGAATATACAGATGTTAAATGATAATGTACACCTGAAAATTATATAATTATATTAACCAATGTTACCCCAATAAACTTAATTTAAAAAAAAATCATATTCAGATATTTGAAATACATGTCCCCAAGACATAGAAAGGGAATGTATAATTTAAGTATTAAAATGAGATAATGTATTTTATTTTTTTCAAATTAGAAAAAGTCAAATTTAAAATAGCTCTAAAATGAAAAGGAAATTTCAATAAGTTAAAAATAGTTATAAAATCAGAGGTTATTATGCTTTTCAAAAAACACATGGACTAGAAACCAATGGAAGGTTGAGTTCTAGGAAGGAAAAATGCTATTTTTTCCTATTTTCAAATGCCATGTTCTTTCTCTAAAGTTAACTGGACATTTTCATTTAGAAGTATTTATAAACTAGGAGAATAACTAAAATCAAAATAAGATAAAAAAATCTAAGAGTTTATCTTTGAATTTATAAATTTCACCATTCTTAAATGCTAATACTATGTGTTCGGCAGAAAATTAAAAAGCTATTTGAAATCAAAGGATCATTTAGAAACCTTAATTTATGCATTTATTAAGCAACAGGACACTTTTACCTAAGGGTCACCACTGGTCTTTCAGCGATGTATATAAGAGAATCTCTACTTTGCCTATGTGGATTCTTGTATGAGAATAATAATTAAAAAAAGAAATATAAAGATACAACTGAATGAGCATTTTTCACAATATTTTAAATTTCTTTCTATAATATAGCTTTTAATACCTTGAAATTAATATAGGCTATATATGACTCTTCTAACCTTCAAATAAGTTTATTTTGCCAAATTGTGTGTGATGTGGCATGTGCATATGTGTGAATACATGATTTAGACAAAATTGTATCTTTCTCTAAAAAGTGTCTAAAAGGTAGAATACACATATTGAGAACAAGAAAAAAAAACATATCTATGATATAACAACTTCAAAAGAAATGTCAGATATTTAGAACTACATATGTTAAGGCAATCTAAAATATTACAAGCTAAAATTCAACTAATTCTTCACTAATGCGAAAATAGAGCTCACAGCATGTAGTTATTAGAGAGCACAGAAAAAGTTACAAATGTGTATAAATATTTTGAAATTATTATTTAGCACATCTGCAGATCTTTATAGATGCTAAGTGCTTTAGTTCCCATTTTATCTATTATTTCTTACATCAATCCATTATAAGTCGAACTTTAATGATTGGAAGCAGTAAAACAAGCTTTGAATGAAAAAGTTCTTTACTAAATGGTGAAATAGTAAAAGCTATGTATTTACTAAGATTGTAAGGATATTGGAGGGTTAAGGAAGTATGAGGGCAGAGGCCTTGGGGTTCTTTGGAGAGCTCTAAGTTCTAGGTCAGTATTATTCAATACCTTTCTCTGCTGATGTGGCGGTTAAGGTCCATGCATCAGTACTACACACCTAACTCAATACTGGACTGTTCTTTTGATAAAATATTGTTGATGTGTATTTCTATTATACTTGTTCTTTTATCTCTCACTTGAAATAGCTCATTTTAATGAAGACATTACCATAAAACTTTTGATGCCACTCATATTTTTATGAAAAATTAATAATTCACCTTATTCAATATTTAGCCAATTTCCAGATTATTAGTAATATATTACTGCTTTAGAAAAATTTCTTACATCATGTGGTAGGATCAATTGAAAGCAGAATAAACTGAAAGCAGATGTATCAGTTAGGTTATTATTGAAAAAGTTCAAATGGGAGACAAGGACCAAAAATTAGATAACAGTGAGGTCAAAGATGAATGAAAGGATATGAAATAGATTTACTAGAAAAGATTTGGCGACTGATTAGCTATGAGAAAGTGAGTCATGCTTCTATTACATGAAAAGCAAATAACAGAAAGGAGAGCAGTTTTTCATGTGAGAATGTGGATGAGTCAAGTTTCAGGCACATTGAATCTCTGATGCCTATGGAACAGAGATACCAGAAGGCAGCTGAACATAGGTCTGCAGCTTAGAAATGAGATCCAGGCTGTTGGTGAGGATTTGAGTGTGGGGCAGTGCTTTCCCCAAAGCATTTTTCAACTTTCTGATCTCATAAACCAGGGAGCCTGAGAAAATATTTTAAGTCAACCAATTGCAAACCTGAACTTGTACTTTAATATTTGTTCCATTTTAAACATGTATATGGACTTGCATTGGTTTTTGCATAAAATTTATTTATTTTTTACAAGTTTTAGGTAAATGTGGGGTTTGTTACCTACTCTACCTCAAGAGACACACATCCAGTGAGTAGTAAAATACATTCAGTTCTTAGTGGTTAGCTGTGATTATTCTCAACTTCAATAATAAAAAAATAGCATAATCATAAAATGTAGATAAATCACTTACCACATTGATTTTTTTATCCCTTTCCTTTCAATATGAATAGTAAAAGTCCTGAGTAAAAATAAGGGTCAATGAAATTTGATGAGGAAAATTGAGTAAATAGAGAGCAAAGAATGAAAATAAAAATTCCAGACTTAATAGTATAATATGAAAGTGATTACTTTTGCTATAAAAAGACTTTCCTGCAAGCTTCCCAAGTATAAAATAGCCTCATGAAAAATTTTAATTTTAACTTTTAGATATTGTCATTTTAAATGGCTTACAGAAATGGTTTAATGGTTATATCAGCTAGAAGATAGCCCACATGAGGACAATGGACTTTGTTTTATCCATGGGTATTTCCTGAGTTCATGAGCATTCAAATACCATGCACTAAATTTGTTAAAGAAATCAGTAAGAGATAAACAATATTTTTGTATCATCAGGGTTTTGGTACATTTACTCTCAAAACAATTTACCGCAACTGTGACCCACAGTTCTCAACACAGAAATTTAGGATAAGGAGTAGTTAGTCTTATCATTATCAGATAGGCAGATAGTTTTCTTTCTGATTACAGAACTGACATTTTACAGAGGAAAAAAGTTCTTAAAGAAAGATGATGAGAACTTAAAGCTCACAGGCTGAATGAAATTTATATAAGCTTTTTTGCTTGCTTGTTTGTTAGAGACATTTTTAAATTAAAAGACAGTATAAACATCTTAGTTTGCCACTTCTCTTGAACAGGGGAAGAAATGGCAATATCAATGTAATTTTCTCATTTAGCAACAATTTGTTTGCCCTGAGTGGTCACAGACCCCTACAAATTAGGTAGGAGTGAGTTTGTTAGTTGCGACATAGTTCTCACCATCAACCAAAGCCCACTTATGAAGTTTACCTAGTGAGCTTCTCTCCTTGTATTACCCTTGTTAAAAAACAACATTAAAGACTAATGTTAAAAAAAAATAGTTAATGCTATCATAAAGAAGACTTTATTCAAGGAGGTGGTGAAGCCGATATTGTGATAAGTTATAGGGACCACTGCAGTGGAATTTTGTACTATGGGATAGAGATTAGGCTCAAGTTAAATATAGCTAAGGAGCAGGGTAGGGGGTCAGTGGATGGAAAATTACTAAAACAGAGGCATGGGGCATTTTTGCTTCAGGCAGGCTAGGATGATAGAACATCACTTGGGGTATGATAGAAGATGAGAAGCTCATTAGATATCGAGAGTGATCATGTATGGACAGTAGGAGATTATGGCTAAATTGACTTAGCAGAGTTCTTGCTAAAATTGAACAGACACACATGGAAGCCCAACAATTGAGGCCTAGTTGAAAGAGTTCAGAGGAGCCCGAGTAAGCTTTAGTCAAGGAGAGAATCATGGTCACTAAACTGTACCAAAAAGACCACAGAATTGACTGATTAATTTCTCCAGTGTGTGTAGAAGACCAGAGAGTCTCTGGTAGCTACACAGAACTTGATTTCATAGGGAAGGTTCTGGAATATTGAAAGACATGCTCAGTTTTCATCTGGCTGGCAACATTCCTTTGACTCAGGAAATTCTGATCTATGAACAAGATAAGAGGCCCAGAAAGTCTTTTACAAGGTAAAATATCTGTAAAGTACTTTAATTTTCCTTTCCAAACATATAGTAATTTAAACGTAAACCAGTTTAAATTCATTAGCGTTTGCCAAGCACACTCCTCTTCAAGAGCTTCAAACTGGGATAGCAACCCAAATAGCAAAAGCAGGGCTCTGACCCAGCTTCATTAGCCAACTCTGTTCTGCTATTGCTCCAGCTCAAGCTGAGCTTGCGTAATGAATTTGCAGGAAAATGTGGGGCAGACATAACAAATAATTTAACTTAAGAGGAGTACTCTAAACCTCTTATTTATAGTCAGTCACCTTTTATTATTATTTTTTTTATCCCTGCAGACAAACGTAGAAAGTGTCTTAGGTGTCTCCAGAAGGGAAAACAAGCATTATTATATTGTAAACTTCCAAATAACTAAAACCAGGATTAAATACATCCCCTGAAAAGAAATTATTGAGATATCTTCAGTGAAATAGGTTTTATCACAACAGATGTTTTTATTTTTTTCATTTTTTCCTTCTTAAAGCGATATCAATCAAAATCTCATGAACTAGGAAATAACATCCCTCTTCTCCTTTCTCCCTCCCTCATCAATTTATCTACATTAGGGTCCAAGGTGAGAACATGTCTACTGTATTCCAGCAACCAAATGCATTTTAATGAGGATTAAGCAATTCAAATGCATTAAGGTTTAAGCGAGAGAACTTTTACTCTATTTTAAAAGGCATCAATGTGTAGCCACATCTCTGAATGTGGATATGCTACTTTCCTACCTCCCTATATTAGTTTCCTATTGCTGTGGTAATAAATTATCACTCATTTAGTGGCTTTAAACAACAGAACTTTATCTCATAGTGCCGCAGGTCAGAAGTCCAAAATGGGTCTCACTAAGCTAAGATCAAATTGTTGTGTTCCTTGTAGAACCTTTAGAGAAAATCTGTTTCCTTACCTTCTGCAGCATCCAGAGGACCCTGCATTCCATGGCTTGTGGTCTCCTTTCTACCATTTTCAAAGGCAGCAGTGTAGCATTTTCTAGGTTCTCTTTGACTCTGACCTCTTCTTTGATCTTCCTCTTCTACTTTAAAGAATCCTCGAGATTACACTGGGCCCACCTGGATAATCCTGGATACTCTCTTTAAAGTCAGCTGATTAGCGTCATTAATTCTATCTGTGATCTTAATTCCCTGTTGCCATGTCACTCAACATATTCACAAGTGCCAAAGATTAGCGTGGACAGCTTTTGAGGGCCATTATTCTGCCTACCATCTCACTGGTATTCCTTAGAGAATGAAAAAACAGCTGTCCACTACTCCCAGTCCCACCAGACATGCAGACCCTGTGCTGGCCCAGTGATAGCATTAAGTTTTAAATAACATCTCTGTGCCTCAATTTTGTAATGAGTGAAGTGGGAATGATGTTTGTAATTAAAAAACGCAAATGAATTCATTTACGTGTAGAATTGTATGCAAAACAGAGCAAGCACTATCTAAGCATCGATTCTTATTTTTATTAATAAAATTAACATTGTTAATGACTGTGATGGGTAAGCTTTTACTTGTTTTTAATAAACTCATCCACTTAAATGGAGTGGTAATTCATAGGGGGAACAAAAATTAGGATATGCTGGATACCCCTAATCCCATACTGTTCCATGAGCCTTCTCTATCCTTGGCAGGCTTCTTTCCATAGCTTGTTGCCTATGCTTATACCATAGGCAACAAGCTATGGAGTGCCTCCCATTATTGCCTATATTCCTGTTTTTCCAGTCTCTCTTCTTTCTCACAAAGATCCATGAAGTCCATAGATTCTGCAGTTCAGACCACGGTCCTTGAGAGGGTGACTCTGGGAGTGCTGGCTGGAAGGGTGAGATCTACAGCCCCCTCTGTTGGTGTCTGTCCAGAGTCAAAGAGAGTTGGTACTAGTGTGTGAGAGGTGGAAGTGCAATGAGCTGGCGGATACTAGCTCTACGCATAGTGGTTCTCTTCTAGAGTCTGTCAGACCTGGATGATATAGTAGGAACTAGGGGAGTTCTCTAGTCCTTGTGGCTGGGTGGTGGGGAGAGGGAGGACTGTCAAAAGTAATGCTAATATTGAGAAGCTTTAGGGTCTGACAGTTATGAATACCAATCAACACTTAATAGGTCCTGAGGTTCTCTGAAGAGAGATGGTTCAGAGTAGATGGAAGAGGTAAGATTTGTATTCAGTGAACAGTTTGAGTGTTGATGATGAAATCTGGATAACATTGCTTTGAGTTTGAGGTGTGGGTGGGCTGGAGGGAGAAGCACAGAGAATAATATAATTAAGAAGTTAATGGAATTCCAAGAGAGGTATGTCTTTGGACAGTGGCCAAGGATTTTGGTGATATCCCTATTACTTTGGTCCTCAAAATGGTATAGAGTATTTCAACCATCGGCTTCTCTTGGTGGTCTAAAGATGTTTTCTTAGATTTATAATTTGTAGGAAGTTATTCTGGCACATCTGCAAATGTCCAGATAAATTTGTGGGAGAATTAGGTTGGGAGAAGTATACACAATATAAACAATATATACTGACAAGTTATTTTGGAAGGCAGCTATGCTCACCACTATACTACCAACGCCACCTGACAAGTTATTTTGAACCTGAAGTTGAAAATTATTTTTCTAATAGACAAACCAACCATTTGTCAACCATTTTGCAGAACAGAATTAAGTCTGCTGTACCATGGATTTTTCTTGTCCTTGATTTACATGTATGTGACAGACACTGCTCTGAATTCTTTAATATATTAATTTTTTGCAGTTGAGAAAAATGAAGCACAAAGACCTTGAATAACTTGCCTGAGGTTTCACAGCTAGTAGGTGGCAAATTCGAGTTGTATTCAGGTCTGATCTTGGAGCTCTCATGCTTGAACCTCTTGATATACTCTCCTTCACTGGGAAGTTGGAAATGCATCGAAAGCTTAACAATGGGATGGATTTCAATATTCATTAAAGAACATTTTGTGGGGCTGTGTAGTGTTTAATTTTCCTACCCCCTTCAAATTTTTGAATGGCAAGAAAAGATATAGAGGCATTCTTTCTAACTGCCCTGTACGACCTGAAGATCTTGATCACAAGATCCTAAAAAATGGGACTATAGTAGGAAAAATAATGTAAATATACACTCTCAATAGTCTTCTTTTAGCACAAATATATTTTGTTTCAACGATATGCTATAAAGTCCCTAAAAACATGAGTATTATTATTAACACAATTTTAATCAGCAATGTCTTTTTCTGAGATCAACTGACCTCAAGGAATGCATGTTTTATAGGATTGAGTAAGAGAGTCTGTCGTTGTACCCATTAGTGATTCTACCTCCATTTGTAAGATGTTAGAGTATTCTTTCTATTACACAATTTTCTATTACTTTATTACAAGTTTTAAACATATATTATTTTATATGTATATTTTTATATATTTAGCATCAACACATTTTACAATTAGCATTCTCTATTACCCTAGTGTTCTGTAAGCTTCAGAGTGTTTTACAACATTACTTACATTATTAAAATATTTGTAATCAAAACTCCCTGAAAATTTACTATGGCCAGATATTGCTTTGAGGCTTTTTAAGTCAGAATATCTGGGAATTGTTTATTTTTTTCTCTCTTCATGAGTGCAAATTAATTCTTACAGCCACTTAATCCTAAATTGGGGGTTTGCCTCTATTCTCTGGCTCCCTTGTTACCTCCATTCTTTATATTTTTCCTGGCCTCTTTCTTCCTTGTTTCTTGCTCCTTTTTTTCCTAATAATTTCAAGTAGAACCACTATCCAAATACTTAATTTATAAACTTTGTAACATTTTTTTGAAATGAGGCAATGAAGCATCCAGGACTTGATTTCTATCCCCATGTCCTCAATTACCTTCTCTTATTCGAGAGTTCCTTCTTTCTGCTGCTTTCTCCAGGTAAAATTCTAGCTACTCCAAAAAGCCCTTTGCAGATTTATCTTCTCTAGAGGCATTTGTGAATCTCTCCAACCATATCATCTTTCCTCATTCGAATATGTACTACATTTTGCTTGCCTTGGTTCTTACCTTGCCTTATCAGGTAATATGGTTATTCATTTACTTAACAATCCCAATGTATAGAAAGACTTTTATAAAAGAGATATGTCACTTAAATATTTTTTAATTACTGTAGCACCTATGTAAAATATCTTGTACCTAGTCAGTGCCCATTAAATATTTGTTGAAGTCTGTTACACAAAATAAAGTCAGAAATCAGTTTCATCTAGAAAATTCAGCATAAGTCCTTACAGACTCCCTTCCCTTTCAGTCTCCACAATTCTATCATCCAGTTTACTAGTGTTCTTGGAATCTCTGAAATAGCTGGAATAATGTTTAGAGCAGCAACCTGGAGCCAAAGCACCACAAAATAACATGGTCTGGTTTGTACCACAGAACTGAGTCCCCAAACACCCAGACTCCATCCTCCCTGATGAAAGACAGGGTTGCCGGCCTAGTACTCCTAGTGGATGTTCACCACAATACATTGACTGTCAACTGCTTGAAGAGTTCATTTATGGACAAAATGGCAGCAAAAAATGACACTTATCTGGGTGGTTAACATTTTTATTTCAAAAAACAGAATACTGTATATAACACTTTCTGAGAAAATAAGATACCATAATTAAATAAATTCCATGGTTTTAAATGCAATAAAGATGTACAGAATCCTTCAAATGTGAGTTTATCCAAACTTTATTTAAATAGAATGCAATTTAATTTGGAGATTTGAAGAGTGATTTCTGCCTTTCACAAAATAAAAGTTCTTTTGCAGTTCTTTTTCTGTTTGTTTTATTTAATTAAATTTTACATCCTCAACATATTACAAGGGCTTAATCTTTTAATTTAGCATATATGTACTTATTTGAATATGTATGTGCCATGAAAAGTATATTTTCCTTTTTTTTTGTAACTAACAAATAGCAAACTAACTTTGACCCAAAATGAATGGAGCCATTTAAAAGTTTTGTTTCATTCAAGTAGAATATGGTCTGTGATTGAAAACAGATTCTTCTTTGAAAATTGCAATTGCTTTCCATGAGCCTAAAAGAGGAAAAGAAAACAAATCCAAAATGCAGAAACATATATCTGATTCATTAATTCTCATTGGATTTAAATTTCTGCCAATACTAGACTAAACTAAACATCTGAGCCTTTTGCTTTATCCCAGCTATAATCACATAACCTGTTTAAAAATTAAAAATAAACTGTTTTAAAAGTTATTTTTCTCTTCCTACCATATATCTTCTTCCTCCATAATAAATTGACATGCACTGTTTGAATCAAATACACATGGTATATAAATGTAAGTGGAAAAATACATCCTTTAAAATTTGTGGTTTCACATAGATACCTCCAATACTATTAGAAGCATGGATATCCAGTTTATTCTGGAATCTCTTTCTCTTTTTATCAACTAAGTGTGTGGCAATGTTCAGCAAAGTGCACATCTATTTTTTCCTTTTCCTCTTACACCTGCAAACTCAGTATTAATTTTTACTTAAGAGCTGCATCCACTTAAAACTTGATACCATTATGTCTACTATATTTAAGAGGTTGACTCAACAACTCACTCACCCACACACATATAAGAAAAAGTTCTATCTTGTAAAGCTAACATTTGTTATTCAATATTTTAATATACCCTAGAACTTTCAGTTTAGAAATTTTTTAAAAATAAATATTCTTCAGTTGAAGCTGTCATAAACATGAAAAAGATATCTTCTCTGCTTTCGAAGCCATCGGAGTAGGGTTTTATAAACTACTTTTCAAACCCCAGCAGTAGTGTACTTGAAGGGCAAGCACATCAGTATCTTTAGAACAAATTGGGAAAAGTAAAATTTCATCTTTATTTGAACATTTATTATTGGTACCAATGACTCCAATTGACTGAAAATATAACTACTGTTATCAGTAATTCTAGTTATATAGCTATATTGAAGTAAAGCTGCATCTTGTTATTTAAATTATGGAAGTCTTATAGGCAGGCTGTTTAATTTGTCTCATTCCACTGTCTATTCAACAGCTTTCCACTGCACAGATTGTTAAGAATGATTCACAAACTGTTGCTGCCTTCAAACTATATACTCTAAAAGGTAGCCAAGAAATAATTGTATGTTATACTGAACGTTTATGGCTTCAGAATATGTTTTTGACACAAAGCCTGCCTGCCCATTGTAGAAAATTTTGTCACTTTATGTGAAAATATTTATTACCTGTAACCATAGATACACACAAAAATGTGTATGTTATGTAACATTATATCACTAATGCATTTGTTACTTTTGAGATTTCTTTTGGTCTAGATTACTGTTCTGCCAAATACCAGTTTTTAAATTATACTGGGGCAAGTGATTGCTGTGCTACATTTGTAATTGTAATAATAATTTTCCTGGGAATGCTAAATAATGTCTTAATTTTATTCAAAAGCTTTTATTTTCAAAGCAATTAAACTTATTGTTGATTGGTGTTTACCATCTAATGTTCCTGGAACACTAAAATAATATGCTTTATACATAGTCTTCCATTATATCACATTACTTGAGAGTAACTATTTGATATAACAGCATTTAGTCGAGTTTCAAACCAAAGAACAAAAACTATAGCAATTTCACTTGAAATTCATAAATCCATGCACAGAATTGTGTTCAACAGAATCACTAAATGCTAATTGTTATTCAAAGATGAATGAATCAACAAAAAAACAGAGCTGATAAATCATTAGTACTTTAATGCAGAGTGGAGAGAGAAACTAATAAATCATGCATTTCAAGCACTTGTTTTCCTTATGGCATGTTTGAAAACATAAAACATGCAATGATGAAATGCAGGTCAATATGAATAAACAATACCAAATCTGCTCAGAATAGCATTTCATTTTATATCATAGGTTAAATGAAATATTAAGAAATGTACTATTCCATGATTTCTTTAAACAATCAGAGAATCCAACCATGTCATGAGCACCTTAAACAATGGTCTAGGCCATTATTTCCAAATAAACATTCAGAATGTCATAGAGATGGCAGTGGAGTAGATGAGGGGGCTAATTGCATGCATGCTTTGCTTCAATGAGCTCAATATTATTACAGGTATCAATTTATTTTAGAAAGGAACTGACACAAGCATTTACTTTCTCAGTATACTTAACTAATCCATTAAAAATACAGACACATATTTATAAAAGACCAAAAAAAGCAAGAAATCAGCTCTTTATATATAACTTCTGTTAGGTTAATAATATTGAACTGTGATTGTGTTGTATGGCCTATTGTCTATGAAAGGTGAGAATTTTAATTATAATTAATGGGTAATTCACTCTCTTCCAGAGTTTTAGTCATCACAAAATTAATCATAAGAATCATAAATTTTCTCCACAATTAATTATGCATTAAAACATTTCTCTCAAGCATTTTTTTTTTCTGAATCTTTGGTGGGAAACACAGTTAATTAGGCACATAGTTTAAAACATCTATTTGGTTACTGGTGTGGTTATGAATATTCTTCTAGATTCACATGCAGAAAGGAATAAGGCTGGTCATACTACCACACTTTACTGCCAAGTAACATGTTTTCACTTATTTCCAGAATTAAAAACAAAACTAAACAAAATAAAAACCACTTTCTATTTTTCAGCACAAGAAAACTTTATACCTGATATTCAAATTCCACTCAGAAGCGTTAAGATGTCAATGAAAAACTATTTGGAAACAGCAAGGTACCATATACAACTATTTAATAAATTCTTTCAAAGAAAAGTTTCTCCTCAAGTCATAGGTCAAAGACTATTGATACACTGATTCTAAAAGGAAAAAGCACAGCAATCTGTGATTACTGATTAGTGCTTATTGATAATGGAATCACACTGAGAATCACATTGCCGTGGTATTTCCTTTTTTATGTTTCACAAGTTTAGAAACAGAAATTGAGGGAGAAATGGGTGGGAGACATAAAAATCAATGGGAATGCATGCAACAAAAATATGCAGTATCACTTCATGTAAACTTCTGCTTTCTTCATGCAAAGATGCCTATAAAAACTGACAATAAATTTTCTAATAGATGAATTTTCAATTAACTTAGTAACAGAAACTGTTAAACCAATTCTATGATTTACATGAGCAGGAGACTTGAAATGATTCAAAGATTTCCAGCATAAGTGTTTCATGGCCCAATTATGCTAATTAGATCTCTAAGAATGAAATGATACAGAATTACTCCTTGCTTCGGTTTCTTGTTCTTTTGACGAAGGAGCAGAACAACCCAGTTTTTGGAGGAGGGCCCATCAGCATTGGAGCTTGGTTCTTGTGTGTAATTTTTATCTAGGGAGAAAAAAGAGAAAGAGAGTAACTTCCAGATTTAATCCCAATTTCTGAGAATCTCTGTTAGGTTAATAATATTCCATGAGTTATTGAAATACCACAGTATAAAATGTAGTTTCAGAGTTTCTATTCTTTCAAAATATTTTTAAGATAGATAAAGATATGCATTTAAACCATATTCTAATACTCAGTGTACTAACAGAATATAAAAAATAACTGAAATCACAATTTAATCATCATGTTACCTCTAACCTCACTTGTAGTAATAACCCCAAACTCCTTGTTTAGGTTACATTATTATCTAGTATAATTTATCAACCATTAGTTATGTGTCATTTATTTAAGGCAGGGAAGGATACACCATTATAGTATTCAGAATTCTAGTTATAGCCAAACATAGAGATGCACTTGGTATCAAGGCAAGCCTTATTTATCTTGCTAATCAGATTGTTTCTTTCTTTCAACACGAATTGTAAGGCTTAATTTCAAAACAATAATTAGAATTGAAAGTCACACGTTAACATGTATAAAAGGTCAGGAATGATGAACCAGTTTTCTAATTTGTTAATTAATTGGTAATAGAATAGAATCAAATATTGAAAAGCCTGCTTAAAACACTTTGAGAGACTGTTCTAAAGCTACTCGTTTTGATTTCTTTGATATAAAACTACGAATCACCTTAAATGAGACAAGCTTAAAGTAGATTATGTCTGCAATTTTCTCTAATTCAAGTCTAAATTAGAGAAGACATTTTGTGAATATATGCTATGCTCAAAGCTAATTGAAAGCAATTATCAAAGTGGCATTTTGTCTGTGACTTTAAGATACATTGTAAGATAATAAATGATTCTCATTATGTAATAAAAAGGTCACATCTTGCCTTTGGGCTAGTGATGCTAAGAGTTTTTCAAAAGCAATCTGAGACATTTTCTTTAGAGAACTGCGACTAATACAAGAACCATCGCTTATTAAATATCAGTTGTCACCTGCATAGCACCCGCATCAGAGATGAGTATTTCTTTCAAAAAGAAACACCACCTCATTAAAAGCTGCAAAAATATATCTCTTAAAGTGCATATCTGACATTTTCAAGTTAAAATGAATATCCTTCACTTGTCATTCACTAATAGTGATGAAACCAAAAAAAAATGTATGTCACGTGGACAGTATCATTAAAATAAGTACTGGGGCTTTTGGGAAACAGAGATTTACTTCACAGTCTAGAAAGACAGAAGTATGTCAAAAATGTGGAAAAATGAACAACTTTATTTAACTCTGTTAGAATCAGGTTATTCTGGGAAGATTCAGTGTTTCTTTCTTTACTGTAAAAATAAATTACACCTGTAAAAAGCCAGTAGGCTAAACCAGCCCCTTACTCTCTGGTTATGTAATTTATGTCATTCTATTTTATTCTATTTTATTTTTTTATTTTTATTTTATTTTATTTTTGTTATCTTATGAACTGGAGAATTGATAACTAAATAGTTAAGATGTAAGAATGCATCTATATATGTAGATTGAAAAAGATCTTTACCAGATTTTCTCTCTCAATAATTTGACTTTAGATTACACTGTACCATATGCTATTGATTTTAAACTCCTCTGAATCCTAGCTTTGTACAATATCTAATAAGGCATCATTCATTCATTTATTCATTTCACAGAATTGATTGAGCTCCTACCATGCTTTAGAAACTGTACCAGGAACTTTTAAAAAATAGATAGTGCACAATCTCTGCCCTCAAAGAATTATAGTCAAGTAGGAAAGAGAAATTTAACAAGCACATACAATAGTGATATAGATGCCAAAATAGGAGACTAAGCAAAATGGCACTGTTTTTTTAAACGCTGAACATGAAGATGAATCTTTTTACACAAAAGTGTAACTTTTAAACGAGTACCAGGGAAGCAGCTATCACATATTACTTATATCATAAACTTAGATTCAAATATAACATTAGCAGCAGAAGTAAGAAGGCCGATTCACAGTTGCTGGACTAGACCCTTTAGAGGGTACAAGAGTATTAGGACATGCTGGAAAATAAGATCATTCTTATCAAATTATTAGTGTTAAGATTTCAGAAGAAATATATCATTACAGTCACTTACATAAGGTTAGCATCATTTTATGACAAGCATAGCCAAAATAGCATGAATTACTGTGTATGAGATTTTGTTTGCTCTTCGTGTTTTTTAGGTATTTGAATTTTGATCATGGCTATCTTTATATTGGTAATCCTTTTTTGAAAGAAATCACAAGTTAGTATGCCTTCCAAAACAGCATAGTATCTCATTCAGCGCTCCTGACAGGATGAGACATTTAATTCACGTTACTGACTAATAGGGGGTTCCAGTTTTCAGTTTCTATGCAGAATGACAGCCAGTTCTATTTTTACAATTATTTATAACCCGACATCTTGGTTGTTTAATCAGTCTCATGGTCAAAATACACAACTCTTTCTTTCACTTAACATTATTTCTATTAAAAAAAAAAAATTACATCTCATCTCTTTGGTCTGTTGTTTAAGGAAATGAGAAACAATTGGCTATATTTTCCTCATGACTCTTTCTTATTCAGGGGAGATAACATGGAGGAAGCCAGCATTCATGAAGTGTCTGTTATATATCCAGGCTCTCTGCATATGTTATTTCATTATAAAATTACACGTCTTTTATATTTGAGCAGACAAAAAACTACTCCATTAAGGTTGAGAATAATTCCAGTCCAGGTGAATTGTTTCTGTGGTAATCACAGAAAGTCCAGGTGTAGAGACTTAAGTGTAACTTCAGGTTCGGATTGCCCATGTGGGATAAACCTGGTTAAAGGGGCCTCACCAGGCCTGGAGTAATGATTCAGATGCCTATTTTGTACACATTCCACACTCTTGTATTTTTATTTTTTTGAGATCCTGCTGTCTAGTAGAAAACAACACTGAGTAAGTAGCAGATTCCAAAGACTTTAGAAAGTAGTAAGTTTCAGCAATCTGAAGACTTGAACCAACTTTCAGGCTCTCTTTGAGAGCTTCTTTGAAAAGTCAGGTGGTTACTTCTTAGTTGTTCATCAATGCGTCGGTGATGAGTAAGGCATTTTATAACTTGATTTTGATTATTTAGTTTGGCAGAGAATCTGAGATTATAAATGAGAGAGAGTTGTGGAATCATAAGCAATGGTGATGGAGCTCCTAGAAGTTGGAGTGGCTGCATGAAGGTAGAAAAGTATTGCTTAAAAAATGTCAGATAAATATTCTCAGTAATACAATGTTGTCCTCGTAAAAAAAAACTCTTCATTTCTACATATCATCTACTCTTTTGAAAAGCAACAGCAGCAGAAGAGGCATTTCTACTGTCCCATGACTCTTTCTAATTCTGTCTTCATATTTCAAATTAAGATTGAACACATATAAAAATATAAACATGACAAAATTCTATTTCAGTTTCAGTTTTAGAAATAGTCAATATGAAATAGAGATGCATACATATAAAATAGATGAAGGATTTCAAGGCAAAGTTTTCCTATTACACCGTCAGGGTACATATTGTGACAGTTCCACCTCATGACTGTAATATTAAGAATAATAATATGAATAAAAAGTAACAAGATTTGGCTCTTACAGTGTGCTGACCAGTATGCTAAGTGTTTTCCACATTGTTCAATACTATCTGCTTCATCCATCTCTTTGAATTGCCCTCCACAAAACTCAACTCCCATAAAATTATTATTGAAGAGTGTAGAATTGCAGTATAATTTCATAAAAGGGATAGAAAAAAGGGTTTATTTCTCCCAGCAGACAGCGAACAGTATCTATTCCCATTAGACATTTATGTTGTCTCCAAAGGCCTTCTTTAGCTCAACTAAAATCAAAGGAAGAGAGGAGAACACGTGTGGCCCAACCCACTGGTATTTTTTTCCAAGTTCCCTATTTCCTCTCTTTGACTATTCCCATTTATTATAACAAGAAATATTTCTCTTCATCAGGTTATCTGAACAACCTGTTCAATATTCAATCCCTGGAGACCACCTCTACACACCTGAATGCTTTATCAAAGCATTCTGATAAGATTAAAACAGAGGTGGATCTATTTTCCCTTCAATGAGTTCTCATACCTGTTAGAAGATCATTTTTTCTGTAATTTTATTTTTATATTATTTAATTTTATCCTCTGAACAACCCTGGGAAGTCAAGTGTCAACATCCTTAATTTACAATATAGGACAAAAACTTAGAGAGGTTCTATAACCTGCATTACACAATTCATGTTGGTAAGTGCAAGAACTGGGTTTGAGAGCTGACTCAAATCTCCCAACACTGCTCATTAATTCCCATCTCTGTACCTTTGTGCCAGTTATTGCCCTGGAAAACCTTCCCTCTCTTTTCTGCCAAGCAAATTTCGAACCCTGTCCTGCCCAGAGCAAACGGCACATTATTGTGAAATTTCAAAGCACAGAGATAAAAACGAGATTTTAAATGCCCTCTGAGAGAGAGAGAAAAAAAAACAGGTCACTTACAGAAAAATAAAAATCAGCATGGCATCAGGCTTCTCAAAAACATTAGTGCTAAAAGAAAATGGAGAAACACCTGCAAACCCCAGAGGAAAAGATAATTTTATCTTAGAATTCTATACTTAGTCAATGTATCAATTAAATGTAAGGGTACAAAAAAGACATTTTCCGTCATAAAAAAAGATCTAGAGAGTTTACCTTTTGTATGCCCTTTAAAACATATTTGAGGAACAAAAACATATTTGAGGGTGTTCTCCGGCAAAACAAATGAGTGAGCTAAGGAAGAGATTCAAAAGACACATGATCATACCGATAACACCAAAAGCTGGTGAGGATGTGGAGCAACAGAACTCTCTCCTACATCGCTGGTGTGAATGCAAAATGGTACAGCCACTTTGGAAGACAGTTTGGTAGTTTCTTACAAAACTAAATGTACTCTTATCAAATGATCCAGTGATCATGCTCTTTAATATTTATCCAAAGAAGCTGAAAACTTATGTCTGCACTAAAATTTGCACATGGATGTTTAGAGCAGCTTTAGTCATAATTGCCCAACCTTGTAAGCAACCAGTCAGTGAATAAATAAATCAACTATAGTAGATCCAGAAAATGAAATATTAGTCAGTGCTAAAAAGGAATGAGCTATCAAGCCACAAAAGGACATGGAGGAAGCTTAAATGCATATTCCTAAGTGAAAAAGCCAATCTGGAAGGGTTAAATACTGTATGATTCCAACATATTACATTCAGGAAAAGGCAAAACTATGTAGACAGTAAGAAGATCAGTGGCTGCCAGGGGTTAGGGGGGAGGGAAGGATGAATAGGTAGAACACAGAAGAAATATTCCATATAAAATTATGCTGATGAAAATATGGCATTATACATTTGTCCAAACCAAAGACTTAGAATGTACAACACCAAGAGTCAGTCATAATGTAAACTATGGACTTTGGGTGATTATGATGTGTTAATGTAGATTAAATGATTGTATCAAATGTACCACACTGGTAGGGGATGTTGATAGTGGAGAGACTCCGCATGTGTGGGATTGGGGTTAGGTGGAAATCTCTATATATTCCTTTCCTTTTTTCTGTAAACCTAAAAGTACTCTAAAAAATTGCTGATAAAAAAAAAAGTAACAGATGGTACAACTGAGACCCAAGACAATAGATTTGCAATAAACTTAAAAAGAAACCTGCAGGGAAGGGCTTCTGCCATATAAAAAAGAGGAGTGGGAATAATAGATAAATTGATATGGTGTAGCTTTAAAAAATGAGAATTACTGTAACTTTGCAAAGGAGAAAAAAAAGAGATTTTAAAAGCTTTATAGGAAAGAAAATGTCATTGGTGTCAATGCTTGGTTCTCCAGTTCGTTTGTTTTCATAATATCAATGATTATATATTTTATACTGACTTAAATAAAATTATATATTTTTTTTCAGAAGCAGAACAGCATAATAATTAAGAATCAGACTGCTTATGTCTACCACTTCCTACCTGGAGACTTTGGGCAAGTGACTATGATTCATTTCTCTCATCAATATTGTAGAAACTTTAATATAGGTCTATTTCATTAGTTTCTTGTAAAGACTACATGAATCAATGTGCACAAAATGCTTAGAATGTCACCTGGCATGTAAAAATCACTCAGTACATATTAACTATTAGTAAGAGTTAAATAGAGTAATGTAAGAGTTTTAAACCATGTTTCTATAGCATGAAGTAGAATATACCTAAAACTAATGGGTAAAAAACAAAACAAAACAAAACAAAACAGTAAACTGTATTGTTTATAGATAAAGAATAAATGATTAGAAAAGCCAAAGAATTAAAAAATGGACCTGGTGAAACAGAAGTGATGGGACAGAGGCTGTCTATTTTTCTTGCAAGTCTATACATTTTTTAAAGATGCATATATTGATACAAATATTTTAAAAATTAAAAAAAAAAAAAACTCTCTACAGGTAATTGTCTTGCACTCTAGTATTCTGTTTTCCAAATGTGGTCCACAGACTAGGATTGTTGACATCATTGTTATAAATGGAGCCTCCTTGGTCCTCCCCAGACCTTCTGAATCAGATTCTGCTTTATGACAAGACCTCCAGGCGATCAATATGCACGATTAAATTTGAGAAGCCCTGATCTATTTGTCATTATACTTTTCCTCCTAAGACTTAAGACTAATAAAATCTGTTGACTGACTGACTGACTGACTGTGACTGACAGAATGACCAGCACCTTCTTATGCTCACCCCCAAAACATATGGTTGAGAGGTAATATCAATGGAAATAAATAACTTAATTTACACAACTATAATTAGCTTTATTGCTAATCTACTAGGTTCCAGCTTATTTCAGTTTAGTGCTGGAGATTCCAAGTTGAATGAGATTTTTTAAAAAAGCATAATTGATGTACTAACAGTCTCATGATGATAACATGCAGTAGTAGGGTGTGATATGCATTGTGCTACAGAGGTAGTCTCAGTGTTCAATGCAAGCACAAAGCAATGCCATTTAGATCATGGTGGAAAGACAGGACATCATTAAACCTGAATTTTAGCAACATCACTCTGGAAGCATACATCAGAGGCCAGATGCCCTACCAGAGGCAGGGAGATCAGATGGGAGGTTAATATAATAATCCAGAAAAGAAGCAAAATTAACTTAAATTATGGCAGTGGCAGATTTGAGAGACATCAGGGCGGTACAACCTAGGACATGATACTAGCTGATTGTCTGTATGGAATATTGGAAAAGGGAAAGATTTTAGTATGACTTCCATGCTTTTAGCTCTGCTTGTTATGTGAGTGGTGATACTTTTATAGAAAGAGATGCATTTTTGGCAGGGGTAGGAACCAGGAAGTTGGTGAACTCAGTGTTCAGTGTGACATTCTGAGGGAGATGTTCAGTGTCTTTTTGATATGTAGGTCTGGTGTTCAGAGGAGAACCCATTCTGAGACAGATGCAGACGTGATGAGCTTGCAAATTATATCCACTTAGAAGAGATTACTTAAGGATAGTCAGAAGAGGTCAGACTATGCAACTGGGGGACATAGTCATTAAAGGGTGAAGCAGAGAAAGAATGTCATTCTATGAAGGAATCTAAGCTACTAGCCAGAGAGGGAGGAGAAAAACTAGAAAGAAGCATCATTATATAAACATTTCTAATCAATCTTCACTGTGGCCTATTCCTCTTCTATTAAGAGAGTGAAACCATAAAATTGCAAGTGTCTAGGTTAGAGTTGTCTCAGTTTTTCACTGTGGTTTGCATGTAAGTAAGTTACTCAATTGCTTACCCTAATTTCAAATCTAGAAATCATAATATTTGAGAGTTATATACTGCAGGATGTTTAAGTAGTTGTCCATGTTATTCAAAGCTTGGCAAGCATTTTCTGTAAAGGGCTAAATGGTAAATATTCAGGCTTTGTGAGCTATGAGGCCTCTGTAACTACTCAACTTTGCCATTGTGGCACAAAAGTATTCATATACTTTATGTAAATAAGTGGTTGTATCTGTGTTGCGGTAAAACTTTATGCATGGACACTAAAATTTGAATTTCATATAATTTTAACATTATAAAATAGCATTCTTATTTTGATATTTTTAACCAATTAAAAATGTAAAATTAAAAAAATCCTTAGCTCTTTGGCAATACAAAAACAGGCAGTTGTCCGGATTTGGCCCAAAGGGCATAACTTGTTGACCCTTGATGTAATTATAGTCAATTCTGAAAATTACATCTGGAATTATGAGGCATACAGTAGAAGAAACAAATTTTAATTTAAAATTATGATTTAATGGGTCAATAGCTAAAAAAATGAATGAAAGTACAAATAATTTCATATGGCATATTTTTGCTATACTGAGTGCCACCATTTGGAATTCATTCTGTGAAAATTCTGAACCAGTTTTCCCAATCTGACAATGTATCAACTGATCAAATCTGGCTTAAATGCATAGTCTATTACCCTGTGCCAGGGTGGGCTTAATAATGTTGCTCTTAGAAAGTACCTCGGCAGGTAGCATTTTACTTTTTAAATATTCTCACTGTATCTAGCCAATATTTTCTTTCCTTCTTTAACCTCTTTAAGGGTTTATTATCACTGGATTTATTCAGCTACCTTAAAAATGAATGAAGTTTTCAGAGCAAAATAAATGCCATAAAATATCTGTGGGGAGAGCTTAATTTAGCAATTATCTGGAACATTAAAAGTTACCTAGCTTGATTCTGGAATAAGATCGTCTCCTTCCAATAATGAAAAACATTTTGAATTCGTGTGTGTAGCTGAGCCATATGACAGTGGGAATAAAGAGCATGCTAAATTTTTCAGGTCCATAACTGCCAAAAAGCAAAGCAATGAAACATAACAATTTTCTAAAATCTCTGCGCCAGCTTCTTTATGATTCTAACCATTATTTTCTGCAATGATAGTAATTTCCAAGTTTAATGTATAAGTCTTTGATCTAACATCAAATCCAGAGAAATCATTGAGAAGAATTTACAATAAATCTTTGAAAAATGGGCTTGAGAGGTTTATTTGCTGATGAAATTTATAGGAATTTTAAATATGTATGGTAATGAAAAAAGAGAAATATTTCTAAAAGTGATGGGCTATTTGGCCACTCTGTAAGAGAAATATTCATATCTGGATTTGAAATCTATTTTAAAGATATCAATTTGGTTCTCTCATTCACAATATTTTATGGTTGTAAATTGGTTGCCAGAGGTCAACTTAAAAAAAATCTTTTTATAATTTCCATGTCTCTACAGAGAAATTTAACCCACAACTTTAACCCAGTAATTGCTTTTCTTTTCCTAGGGCCTCTACAAATCTTTGGTCATATGGAAAAAAAAAAAAAAATTAAACAAAACAGAAAACAAAAATAAAAAGAAAAACAGAAAACGAAATAATACTCAAAAAAATTCTCATCCTTGACTATAACCAGAGAATATTTACAATATTCACTACTTGTGGTTCTACTCTTCTTAATAAGTAATATTTCATATATTTTCCTTATGTAGTCTTTTCATAGAGCATAGGGGTTAAGATCATTGGCTTGGGACTTGAGGCAAGGGTCTGAGTGCCAGCTTGGCCACTGGTCAAAGCATCTCCCATTTTTGAGCCTCAGTCTCTATTGACTAAAGGTATAACAATATACCTACTTTATAGGACCACTGCAAGTACCAAATGAGACTATGCATGTCAAATATGTGTTTAATAAATGTTACCTACTATTTTTAGTGTAATTATGTTTATTTAGTACAATAGAGAACTCATTTCGCTAACCTTTCTTCTCTGAGACAACAAGGATTTCAGGATTCCTTGGGTAACACTGGGAGATAGCATATTATGGCCATCTGCCTTCTCTCTGTGGAGGCCAGAAGCACCTGGTAGCATTCCAGCCACATGCCAGGTTCCACTTCAACCCAAAGGAAAGATTAGAAAGAAATCCATGTGGCACATTTACTAACTCACAGAAAGAATGGATTTTTTTTTAAACCAAGGGAAATCAATAAGCACATATTGACAAATTATGAAAAGAAACTTCTTTAATGATCCAAATTCCTAGACTCAGCTACACCTTTGCCTATTTGGAGTATCATAGAACAGACCTTAAAGACTTTCTTCCAATTTAAACTATTTCATGGTAATCCAGTAAACATTCTGATATGAAACTCATAAAAAATTGCCATCATGTCATGTAATGATAATTGATGTTCCTAACAATGTGCCTAGGATATATTGATTGGGGAGCATAACTTAGTTGAATTTAATTGGAGAGAAAATAATATATTTTCCAGATTCTCCTTTTCAAGGACTGTCCTATCATTTATTCAATTGTTTAAGCTAGAAATCTGAATCATCCTTGGCACTTTCTCCTTACCTCTCATAAGCAATCTATCAATTTTAACCCTCAAATATTATCTGTATTTCTTGATTTTGTTTTTTTGGAGGAGGTGGGGGTACTTCTATTACCACCACCCTAAGGCCTGAACAAATGAAGGAGTCTCCTAACTAGTTATTGCCTTTCCTTCCAAACCGTTTCCACCCAGAATGATCTTATCACCATAAATCTGATCACATCACTCTCCTGCTTAAACTATTTAGTTCTGTATGCCTCTTAAACTAAACTAAATAATCTTACTGTGGGCTTCAAGGCCCTGCAGCTCTGATTCTCACTGAATCACCTCTCTTACCCAACACCTCTCTTCCTTCTGTTCCACGTCTATCATGTTATCTTTCACATCCATGTACATACTATGCTCCTTCTTACTCTATGCTATTTCTTCTGCATAGGACACTCTTCCCCGCCTTTATACCTAGTTATATGCTCCTTATCCTTTAGTTCTCAGGTCTAATTTGAGTTCCTTTGAAAGTCTTCTTAGACCTCCTTCCTTTGAGGAGGTCAAATTATTTTATTTTATTTTGTCATAGTACCATAGTACCATGACATCATAGTACCACAGTATCATAGTACCATAAACCTTCTGTTCACAGAATTTATATCATTACTGGAATTTCATATTTATATGGCTCTTCGAGTAATATCTTTCTGCACTGAGTTCAGAGGTCATGTCTTTTTTTAAATTTTGTTTTGTTTTCTCTCCATTATTATACTCTAGGACAAAATGTCTGCAGTTTATCAAGAAAGAATTCAATAACCACAGACTTTCTTGACTTAGCTTAGATGGAATAGTTGTATTATCTTTTTAAGTTGTATTTATTAATTTAAGAATCATGTCTAATAATATCTATTTTTTTCACCCCATAGAATTGTCATATGGATAAAACAACATAATATGTAATCATCTTAAAATATTTTTGTCTCCTCAAATGAAACATGTGTAACTATGTTCTGACTCTTCAAGGAGATAAAAGCAATGTTATTAAATTGTACTCAGTGTATTTTTATTAAGAATTTTTAAATTCAGATTTTTATTTGAAATTTGTAACTCACCCCAGGAACATCTCTATGAGACACTAAACCCTGTTCTCTGGTAGTGGATAAGAAGGCTTGCTCTTTAAAACTTTCAACAACAGTTTGCTGCTCTTTGAGGAAAAGCTTAGAATATATTAGCTATATTTTCTAATTTTAATACAAAAAATCAGAAGAAATGAAGAGCCTGATATGTTATGACCACAAGGCATATGTGGGAGGAATGTCAGGCTCAGACTTTGTGATTCTGTAATTTGTATTCCCAAATGAGAGACCTCTAACTACTCTGGAAATAATAGAATTTACTACTATTAGTCTAATGATGCCCATTGACTGGGAGACTACCCATTCTAGAGAAATATATTCAATGAACTAATGATATATATAATTGGTCCTCTTCAAAGCTAATGACAGAATTCTGTTAAGTGTATACAATTTTACTGCTTTAAAATGTTTAACAGTCCTGGATCAAATCAATATAAATGCAGGAAATATTATATACTTGATATATTTCTCATTTCAATTTTTGCCTTTTCTTGTTTTTGGACAGTGTGCCCAATTTAGGTTAGAAGTTCCTATCAAAAAATACAAAGATGAGAGACACTGTTATATTTTAGCTGAAATAAAAAGAACTTTTCTAAATTGAAACTTATGACTAGATTAATTCAGGTTTTAAAATGAAGAACAAAAGAACAATTTAGGTTGATTTCAAAATATTTAAATAGAATGTATTAAAGAAAAGAACTATAAAAAGTAAGCCTAATTATAAATAACATGTTTGGAATAACTTTTTAAATATAATGGTAAGAAAAATTCTTTAAAATATTTTTGTGCAAAATGCAATCAGATCTAATCAGTTTGGCATTAATTAAGCTCTAATAATGTACTTCAGTATCTCTCCTAAGTACTGTGATCCGTTTCTCCTTCATCCAAGTCGATTTGTGCACATTACGTTGTCATCATAATTTTAAAACATACTGAGAAAATGACAGAGCTGTAAAATTAAAATAAATGATTAATGGTATTTTTTTTCATGTTTTGTACTAATAGGTATTACTGAGGCTTTAAATTAATAGAGCTGTCAAGCTCATGGGTATTACAGATCCAGCAATGAACCAAAATGGAAATTATACATTCCACAGACACCTAAAGATGACACTTTGGAATATTTTAAATTTTAATTAGAAGGTGAAATTGTTTTGTTCCTCGTAACCACAGCAAATTAATTGGAAATTAGTCACAACCAATCCCTTTTTTAACAATCTGAAATGAAGAGATTGGTGCTTTACACCTTAACATTCTTATTTTGGGGCCAGAAAGCACACATGCAGTAAATTGCATTGTCAATTACAAAAAAAAAAACAACAACTGTTGTGAAATTAGAAAAAATTATGCACAGGTAAACAAAACTAATTAATGCATAAGTAACAGGGGAACACATAAAATAGCTCCCAACTAAACACTAAAGTGCCAGTCTTTGAAATAAAATTAGGGTTTCAGAAGTGCAAATTTATGCAAAAGTATTTACCAATAAAGTCGTAGGTAAAAAGATGTTTTTAGTTTCTGTTTTATTTAACTGCTTTTGGACTCTCACTACCACTCACACCTTAAAAAATATACCCATCGGACCAGCAGTCTGCTTATTCAAATATGTGTCAAAATGGCAGAAGAGTGTTAGTTAATTTTCTATTCCTCAAAATATCAAGATTTAGACTCATTAAATAACAAATGGTGGTATTTCCTTTTTTAAGATTTATCCTTATTCTGTATTTAAATGTTAGGCAAAATGTAATTTCTATGCACATCAGGAAAATATTCATTATCTTCATCTACCTGTTAAGCATTCTCCAACTGATAATTTACAGGTTACCCTTTCTCCTTCATCACTAAAAATACAGGTGTTCCCTTGTCAGCCATTTTGCCCCTCTTTAAAGTAAGCCATTAGACCAGCTTAAGATTCCTTGAAAATGGTGTGTCTACAAACTCAGCAAGTGTCAAGTTACAACAGCTGTGTAACTTTTAATGAGAAAATAATACTCTTATCAAATTTTCAAAACAAGACTACTTTCCAGGAAATCAACCTGGTGCATTCAATATGATTTCATACTATTTAAAGTTAATTGATTTAATTAAAATGTCTTGGGAGATTCAAAGGTGTGGTAAACCTGTAGATAACTTTCACAGCACTATTCTATTCTGGATGAGTTTTAATATAATTTTCTTTTTAGATAATTAACAAAGATGTTAAATGGTATGGTAAAATAATGTCCTTTTCCAAACTGAGCTTATCTGTAAATGATCATGGTAAAACAATAAAAGTCACTGCTACCTTTTTTGTAACACTTTGGCTAAATCTCAAGAAGATGTCAATTTTTGTCCTACCATAATAAAATAAGATGAGTTTAATTTTTTTCCCCTGTATGATTCTGGATAACAGGGAAGTTAATCTAAACAATGAAAAAAAGAGAAAATTCAAGTGTGTTAATAAATATAATACTTAAAAATATACACTTGTAAATAAATATACACCATAAAATAACTAATACATTCTCAGTATTGTTATAATGTGGAATATAGTAATTTTCAACAACCCTTCAACACTTAGACTTCTAGGTGGCTAGTTTTAAGAATAAAGAAAAAGTTTCAAGAAGATTTACTTATTCTCTGCAGTCCAGAGGTCACTGACATAAATACAAGACCTTAGTTTCTGGCTTTCATTCCTGTTTTCTACCTATTGGGATATACTTATTTTGCATAGTAATTTCCTTAAGCAGTTTTTCCCTCCCTCCTTATGAAAATCCCATAAAACATTGCTTTCAAGGAATGAAAGATATTTTTAACCTCAGACTATATTAAATTTCTGTACAAGTGCTAGAAAAGTTGACTATTTCAGTTGTAGAAGCCAGTTTGCTCAAAATAACTTTTAAAATATTAAAACCTAGAATGGATTTCAAATAAAAACCTGATATACAGAAGTTTTAATAAAATGGTTCACCTTCTACAATAAAACAGTGGTAAGGTTGTATCCTTTCTAATCTGTGTTCAGTTCCTTGGTCTGTGGGATCTGTTAATTTAGTAGTAGGCATAGAAGACCCCCCTACCATAAAGATAAGCACACTCCAGCTATTTTCCTATTTCTTAAAATCATCCTGTTCTTCCCATAAAATTTTCTATGTACTGTTTATACTTAGGCTTCAGTAACTAGTTGTCAGAAAGCACAATTCTATCCACAATTTGCCTTTACAAATATTTACTGTATCCTTAGCAATCAAGAGATATATAAGCACACAAACTATGGGAAAAAAGCAATCCATCCAATAACATTATATTTTCTAATGTAATATTAGATGAAATGGTAATTTAAATGATATTTCCAAGTAGAAAGGGTTTTCATGGTATTCAACTTTACAAGTGTGTTGAAAGGAACATTAAAACAATCTCGGCTTATTTTGCTTCCCAACTCTAAGTGTCGTATGCTGGGTTTGCTGTGGTTAGAGTTGCTAGTTAAAGTGCCACGGAGTCTCATTGGCCTGGTTGCCTTGTTTTACACTGTGCTCCTTTACTCAATACTATACTTCAGATTCACTGTACTTCTTCTTCTGAACCTTTTATCCTTAGGCAAACAAGCTTAATGAAGCAATGGGGAATGGAAAAACATGTTGGGGAGTGGAAAAACATGTTTGGGAGTAGAAAAACAAGTTAGGAACAGTCTTAGTCTTATAACTCTTTACTTCATGACCTTGGACATTCACCTAACCCCATCTGCACAGTCTAAAAGCTGCCCATAGAATCACATAACGTATTTGCAAAGTCTTAAAATATGTTTGCCTATAGACAAGGTAATCTGAAAAACATAGACTCATGGGGGTCATCCATATCATTACTGGTGTAGAGAAATACCTAAAACTTAACTTTATCCTTGTAGATTAGTAGAAAAGCTATGCTTTTTGGCCAATTATTTTCACTCAAACAAAAAGTTAAATGCTCTATCAAGTACTTAAATGTAGGACACATGAATAAAATAAAAATTAATGAAGTTTTTTCAAAAAGGATAAGATTTATGCTTCAAAGTTTAGGGCATTTCTTAGACTTATTTAGTATATTTGTAAGAGATATGAAAATGAAGACTGTACTGTGAAATCTCAAAGTTGGCAGATAAGCACTTCTGGTTAATTATATGCCAACCTAATGGGGGCAATACAGACAGACTTCAAGCAGCCATATACAATAAAATCTAAGGAAAGTGATGTGTTTTCAGTTCTAGTTAAAAAGAAGTAAGCATATTCCACACTGTTTTTCCCCCTGTAGGCAAGTATAAATGCTGCACAGAATACAATAAACAGCTATCCGAGGATACTGAAAAGCAAATGATAGCAGACAGATTAGGGAAGGAAACTAGAGCATGAAGTGCCAGTGAACCAGTGATGAGTTTCCTAGTTTTTATTTTCCCTCTTGTATTTCCTAGACTGAACTTAAAAGCACCCCAAAACCTGGAATTGTATACCAAGTACAGTTTTAGAACACTAAGAAAAGCCCTGTCTTTTTGTTTCAAGAGATAGAAAATTAGGGCCCCGCAGGTCTATGAGAGAGTGAGAAAAATATCTTGTCCTATTTATCACCCCAATCTCTTCCATCCTAGTCCCCTGGCAATTCCATAGCAGTGTCAGGCACCTATAACTGCAATGAAGGAAAGCCCTTCTCTCTGACTAGTGAAACTATGGTCCCAAAAGCATGGATGAATAACTGATTCGTTTTCTCTCTGTGTCTCCTTACTAGACAGCCCTGGGGGCAGATGCTATTAGAAAGTACATAGCAGAACAGGGAAACTAAGGCCTTATTTCTAGCAGAAGAGCAATATAGGAGCCCTGGAGGCAAAAAAAAAGAGAGAGAGAGAGAAAACAACAACAACCAACAACAACAAATTAACAGTTTAGGGAGATACTGGAGTAGAGGGGAACAAAATTAAGTTATTCCTTAAAGTTGATTATGATCTCCTCAGTATGCCCCTGAGCTGTGTATGCATAGATTTGACCTTGAAAAGCATACTGACAAATTAGAAAACTGTATTAGGGGGTAGCACACCACCCAGGTTCCAGTCATGTCTATGGGTCTTGTACATGTAGGATAAATCTGAATAACATTGCAAAGACTTTGAAAATTGAACTGACATTGGAACTACAACTCACAGGAAGCAGATCAGAATTTCTGATCTGAACCTAACTGGGTCAATTTTCTGCTAAAAATAGCAGCAACAATGGCGACAACAACAAGAACAACACGTTAACATTCTCTATGAGAATTAAATAATACCCAGAGTTAACATGATATTTAAAATGTTCAGGATGCAAACCAAAATTTCTCACATATGATGATCCAGGAAAATCTCAAAAACTCTTAAGGAGAAAGATAGCCAATGATACAATCCCTGAGATGATAAAAGTGTTAAAATAATCAGACAAGGACTTTATTGAAGCTACTATAATCATGCTCCAAGAAATAATGGTACACCTTCTTTAAATTAAAAAAAAAAAAAAAGATAGAGACTATTGGCTAAAAAAAAAGAGGAAATTTTAAAAATGAAACCAATTGGAAATGTTACAAATGAAAAGTACAATGACCAAAATAAAAGATTAAAATGACTGGATGTGTTCAAGAACAGAATAGAGATAGGAGAAGAAAAAGTCAGTGAAGTTGAATATTGATGAAGGTATTATACAATACGAACAACAGAAAGAACAGAAGGAAAAAATTAGCAGACTCAGAGATTGACGACATAATACACAACGTATCTAAAATATGTCACTGGAGTTACAGAAGGAAAGGAGAAAGAGTGTGGTGCTTAAATAAATATTTGAAGAAATAGTGACTGAAAACTTCATAATTTGGCAAAAGACAAGCCAACCAATTCATGAAGCTCAGAGAAACTAAAATAGAATAAGTTCAAGGGAATCCATGCCCAGACTCATCAAAATCAAACGAATGAAAATTAAAGACAAAGAAAAAAATCTTGAAAGCCTGAGAAAAATGATGCACTACACATTGTGGAGCAACAATTCAAATGACTGTGGATTTCTCATCAGAAACCACATTATGTAAAAGACACCATGCAAGTTATGAAGAGGAATTAAGGAGTGATCTTAAAATGCTTACAATTAAGTCAGAAGAGCCGGCGCAAACATGCATAGCCAAAATACAGGGCTATGCATTGAGATGCCATAAAGAAGATATCAACAGAGAGTCACAGGAGTACAAAGGATCAGGCAAATATTTCAGACAGATGGAGAATTAAAAAGGCTTCACGAGGAAATTGCTGCTAAGCTTGGCATTGGAGGGATTTTATTTTATTTTTAGTGTATATATATTTATATCCCATCGCCTTCCAGAAAGATTTTGAAGTGACTTATAAAAATACATATATCCCAACAGAATATGATAATTAATGCAGGCAATTTGAGTAAAAGGGGAAAAATAAGCATATCAAAATAACAAACTAATGTAAGATTAGATGAAAGAAATGCAATCCGTGGGTTCTAGAGAATTGCTGGAAGAAACTACATGTTTGTTGGTTATCCTGTTTGGAGGCCAGAGGAATGAGTCTATTTCTAAACCTCAAAATAGGGGATGAGAATTTTAGGCACAGGCTGATGTGAGCCTTGGGAAAATAATTTCATGCCAGGACAGGAATTCCAAGCTTTATTCTGTGTGAAACGAGGAGGCATTGAATTTTGAGGTGAGGAATTGGATGGTCATAGTTATGTTGTTCAGTAGTAATTCTGGCAGTAATGTGATGGATGGCTGAGGCTAACCTGGCATGCAAAAAATAATGTATTAAAGAGAAAATATATAAATAAGCTGAAAAATAATTAAATTCTGTTATAAATAATAGAGTTGTAATTGATTGATAATATTAGAGATACATTAAGGCCCTGAGGAGCAACTGAGTGAGGTAGCAAAGCATCATAATTAAGAAAAAAGGCATTCAACCACCTGCTCTACCTCTTAATGTGTGGCTTTGGGCAAGTTGCTTGACTTACGTGGCTTCAATTTTTATTTACTTATTTTTTTTTTAATTTATGATATAGGATTATAATAACTTTACCAACCTCTTAGGGTTGTTGTGAAGATTAAATGAATAATAGATATGAATACACAGAACAGAAACTGGTACATGCTAAACACTCAATAAATATTAGGCATTGTTACCATGGTTTCCTCCAAATATCTCCAGGCTACACAAATGTCTTAAAAATTCAATTGGCCTTCATCTAGATAACTAAATTCCTGGAACTGGAAAAGTTTAAATTTATAATTTTTTTCATTTTCTATCTTAATGGCCTGAGATTAATTCATATTTAGTAAATGATTCAAGATTAACTAACATTTCAAAATTATGATTATTTAAATACTTACAACAACAAATACATAGATAAAAATTTAATAGGCCCCAGAACAATATTCCTCTTTTCAAAGAGTTTGCATTTTAAAATTGTGCTGGAAATATTTTCTTTCCTAAAACAAGTGTCAAAATGAAGATTAACTCCAGATAATGGCAGTATCTTAGGACAATGGGGAAAAGATCCAGTCTTCCTAAAAGAGGGTGCAAGCAGAGGCTAGGCAATTAGCTCGTGTCTGAGTCAAGTAGATGCTAGTGACAAGGAATGAAATTGGCATCAACTCAGAAAATAATGTCTTATAGATTGGCCTACACAGTGGAAATGGGTACAGCAGGAGGCAGGTACTCTTAGGCTTGACGTGACAAAATGTCTGCCCCAGGAACACAAGAGATCAAGCCGAAGGCAGCAGGAAAACCAGGCTTGACAAGGACTGGCTCAGTACCAGGTCAGGCTTGAGTAGCATGTTGCAGGTATTTGATATTGGAAGCTATGATTGGGCAAGTAGTAGGTTCAGGGTCCTGACAGGTATTATACCAAGGAAGGTATAAAAAAGGCAAAACATATGTAAATGCTTTCCAGAAATTGTCTTGACTTCAGCTATAACTTTGATGAGCCTTTGTACTTTACCTGTAGTCATTTCACCATTTATCTTATGATCTATTCATTACTTCCAATTCTCTACTACATAAAAGAAGGCTTCAGGAATTCTGTCTGTCTTAACATAAAATGAAGCACCCAGAATTATACTGCATTACAACATCTTTGGCATTACTTTTCATAAGAGTATCAGAAATAATAACTAATATATGACTATGAATACTTCAAAGTATTAATAGAATGCAGCCTATGTAATATGTAAAATGAACACATAATTGATAATGCAGAAGAAAGTGGCTCAAAGAAGTTTAATCCTACCACATCAGGAAACGTAAAGATTAAATCTTTTAAGGTTGAGAAAGTATTTCTTCTTGATACATTCAAATTCCTTGCTTGAGAATGTAATGAATAAAGATAACTCGAAATAACTTTTACATGTATTTACATATAAAAAATATGTGAATGAATTGCTAGCCAACCTACATTATGTTCAGTAAAAGAAGAATTAGTAGAAATCACTTCTTAAAATTGTTATACTACCACAAAAAACATTTAAGAAATTCACAAATTCAAAATGCATTTGGTATCAGCAGCCTAACCATGTGTGAGGTGTAGTACTGTGTTCTGGGGATACAATGACAATCAAAGTCATGGTGCCTGACCTCAACACATTTATGTTTACTAAGCAGTGACAGATAAGTTCATAATTTCTCTTTTAAATTTGTTTTTATTAATGTACAGTTGCCATAAAATATATTAGTTTCAGGTATATGATATAGTAATTGAACATTTATATACCTCATGATGTAATCACCATGATAAGTCTAGTAACTACCTGTCACTGTACAAAGTTGTTATAATATCATTATTATATTCCCTGTGCTGTAAATTACCTCTTGTGACTTATTTATTTTATAATGGGAAGTTTGTACCTCTTATTTCTCTTTACCTTTTTCAACTTGTTCTCTATGAGTCTGTTTTGTTGTGTTTGTTCATTTGTTTTGTTTTTAGGTTCTTCATATAAGTGAAATCATATGGTATTCATTTTTCTCTGATTTATTTCACTTAGCATAATACTCTCTAGGTCTATGGACCATGTTGTCGTAAATGCAAGATTTCATTATGTTGCTGAGCAATATTCCATTTATATATATATATACACATATACATGTATATATATATATACATGTATATGTGTATATATATATATACATGTATATGTATATATACAAATACACACACCACATCTTATTTATCCATTCAACTATCAATGACCATCTAGTTTGCATTCATATATTGGCTTTTGTAAATAATGCTGCAATGAACATAGGAGTGCATACATTTTTCAAATTAGTGTTTTTGTTTTCTTTATATAAATACTCAGAAGTAGAATTGTTGAGCTGTATGGTAGTTCCAGTTTTAGTTTTTTGAGAAACCCCTATACATTTTCCATAGTGGCTGCACCAATTTATAATCCCACCAACAGCACACAAGGATTCCTTTTTTCCACATCTTTGAAATCTATTTGTTGACTTTTTGATAACAGACATTCTGACAGGTGTGTGGTGATACATTGTGGTTTTTGTTTATATTTCCCAGATGATTAGTGATGTTGAAACTTATTCATATGTCTGTTGGTCATCTATATGTCTTCTTTGGAGAAATGTTTATTCAGGTCCTCTTCCCATTTTAAAATCGGACTTTTTTTTTATCTTGAGTGTTATGAGCTCTTTATATATTTTGGATAGTAAATCCTTATTGGGTATTTCACTTGCAAATATCTTTTCTCATTCTGTTGATGGTTTCTTTCACTGTGTAAAACCTTTTTAGTTTGATGTAGTAAATTTTTTACTTTTGCTTTTGTTGCCCTTGCCTGAGGAGACAAAGACAAAAAATACTGCTAAGACCAATGTCAGAGTTTACTGCCTATGTTTTCTTCCAGGAGTTTTACAGTTTCGAGTCTTACATTTTGAGCTTATTTTTGTATATGGTGTGATAAAGTGGTCTAGTTTCATTTTTTTTTTTTGCATGTATCTGTCTAGCTTTCCTAGCATCCTTTATTGAAGAGACTGTCACTTCCCCACTGTATATTTTTGACTCCTTTGTCATAGTTTAATTGATGATATAAGTGTGAGTTTATTTCTGTACTATTTTCTTCCATTGATTGATGTGCCTATTTTTGTGCCAGTACTGTACTATTTTGATTACTACAGCTTTGTAGTATAGTTTGAAATCAGGGAGCATGATGCCTCCAACTTTGATCTTCTTAAGATTGCTTTGTCTATTTGGAGTCTTTTAT